>NC_091999.1:32114407-32417461 GCF_044704955.1 Pristiophorus japonicus | reverse complement strand
CACAATGCTGGATCGAGTGTGATGGTCACACAGGCAGTGTCCAGTGCAACAAAACAAAGATTGGGTCTCCTCTAATAGTGTGTGCAAGTCAGGGCCTATTGCTATAACCTCATTCACCCATCCCCCTGTGCTCACTGACCTACATTGGCTCCCGGTTAAGCAACGCCTCGATTTTAAAATTCTAATCTTTGGTTTCAAAACTCTCCATGGCCTCGCCCCTCCCTATCTCTGTAAACTCTTACAGCCCCACCACCCTCCGAGTTTCTGCACTCCTCTAAATCTGTCCTTGCCCATCCCTGATTTTAATCGCCCCACCATTGGTGGCCGTGTCTTCAGCTGCTGAAGCTCTAAGCTCTGGAATTCCCCCCTAAACCTCCACCTCCTCTTTCAAGGTTCTTTTTAAAAACTACCTCTTCAATCAACCTTTTGGAAATCTGTCCTGATATCTTTCTCTGTGGCTCTGTGTCAAAAATGTTTTCTTATTGATATCGATCGTGTTAAGCACCGTGAGATGTTTCATTGCATTAAAGGCGCTATATTAATGTAAGTTCTGGTTGTTTTCTTGTTGTAACAAATGCTTTGCGGAATGTGTGATAAGAGAGTCAAGGCCCACTGCAGTATGAATGTGTGGGTCAGTGTAATAACACCAGCACGGTCTAGTGTAACGGGAACAGGGAACAGACCCTGTCAGCCTTGGCTCAGTGGTAGCACTCTCGGCCGAGTGAGGGTTCAATTCCCAATCCAGAGCCCGAGCACATCATCTAGGCCCAGACTCCAGGTGTCAGTACAGAGGGAGTGCTGCACTGTCAGAGGTGCCGTCTTTCAGATGAGACATTAAACCGATGCCCTGTCTAGATTTTAAGTTGGATGTAAAAGATCCCACGGCCACGATTCAGAGGAAGAACAGGCGGAGTTCACCCCAGTGTCCTGGGTAATGTGTATCCCTCAACTTACATCACTGAGAACGGATTATCTTGTCATCACTACATGGCTGTTTGTGGGATCCTGCTGTGCAAAAATTGGCTGCTGCATTTCCCACATTACATCCCCCCCCCCCCCTCGCCCCTTCGTGTCTTGAATTGCCTTCACTGTAATGGAAACTGACAATTGGAACCGGTCAGGATTTGAACGATATTTACAACAGATTCGAGATGTTCTGAGAGTCAGTATCTTTCTCTATTCTGCCCACTCGAGGAGTTAGATGACCAACTTTCTCCTGTGAATATAGAGCTGGAGTATTGGGTCGTGATGTATTCACTAGTTCATCCTGTTGACTCTAAATATTGAGTCTTGTGGTTTCAGACACCAGATAATCTAGCTCAGAACGACAGACTGACTTTTACTGATGTTATTAACAGCACTGCAAACATACAGACAGTATAGTTACCGGATCCAGAGAACAGGGATAATGGAGTGGGTTCCCAGGGCTCCTCTCCCCAGGTGTGTCTAACAAGCTGCGGATACACTGGCGATATTTATACTGAACTTGTTTGCTACATTCCTGATCTGACGCTGCTCAAACCATAACCACAAGGATATCGGTGCATGGTTCTGCCTGTGACCACAGGGCTGTGTCACTGTCACACACAGATACCGTTTCCTTGTTTCACATCTCCATACAAACACCATCACTTCACACATCCCCTTTCTACACAATTACAGCCGCCATGAGCAAGGACATGAGCCACATTAAACTACACAAACATTTCATAACAGCAAAGGTTAAACTGGAATAAATGTTCAGTTATTTTCTGTTCAGGCAAAATGCAGAACAATCCAGCAGCTCACCGGCACCTTAACAGCATCTCATCGGCCGACAGGCTTTCATTAAGTCGGGGCCATTTGGGGGAGGGGGGGGGCTGTCTGGGGGGGAGAGGGGCCATCGGGGGAGAGGGGAGGAGGGGTCGTCTATGGGGGGGGGGGTGAGAGGGGAGGAGGGGCGGTCCGGGAGGAGGGGGGGAGAGGGGAGGAGGGGCGGTCCGGGGAGGGGAGAGGGGAGGAGGGGCGGTCCGGGATGGGGGGGCGGGGTGGGGAGTGTTCCGGGAGGAACCAGCTGGTGCAGGGTCACAGCCCAGCGGGTCAGTGATTGGCTGGTGGATTGGTAAATCTTTTTCTTTTGCTTTTCAGTAGGAAACCTTTGGCATTGTTGGAAGTCGGATCTGCCAGTAAATATATGTGAACTTTATTATCTCAGGAGAGCCAGTTAATTAAATCAGCGGATTGCTGAGTAGTTGCTGGGTGTATTTCTCTAAGGTTTAGAGTTTAGTTCTACTTGATAGTTGTGAGTGTAACTAGAGGGATGACAGGACAGCTCAGTCCCGTGCATTACACATCCTGTGGCATGTGGGAAATCCTGGAAGCTTCGCACAGCCGGGACGACCACATGTGCAGGAGATGTCTCCAGCTGCACCAACTTCAGCTCCGCATTTTGGAGCTTGAGCAGCGGCTGGAGTCACTGCGGTGCATCCATGAGACTGAGAGCTCCAGGGATCTCACGTTTCTAGAGGTGGTCACCCCACAGCTTAAGAATGTGCAGGCAGAGAGGGATTGGGTGACCCCTGGACAGAAGAGGAGGACTAGGCAGATAGAGCAGGAGTTCCCCGAGTCCATCTCGCTCTCCAACCGGTTCTCTGTTCTGAGTACCGGTGAGGGCGATGGTGGCTCTGGGGAGTGCAGCCAGAGCCAAATCCACGGCACCACGGGTGTCTCAGCTGCACGGGGGGGAGGAGGAAGAAGAATGGAAGATCTATAGTGGTAGGGGATTCAATAGTCAGGGGAACAGACAGGCGTTTCTGCGGCCACAGACGTGACTCCAGGATGGCATGTTGCCTCCCTGGTGCCAGAGTCAAGGATGTCACTGAGCAGCTGCAGGGCATTCTGGGGGGCGGGGGGAGAGGGTGAACAGCCGGAGGTTGTGGTCCACATCGGGACCAATGACATGGGTAGAGGAAACTAACAATATTCCGATAGAGGATAGTCAAGAGGCTGTAGGGTGGGGGAGGAACGTAACACAATTACAATCACTAAGGAGGTGGTACTCAGTAAGATAATGGGACTGAAGACAGATAAATCCCCTGGACCTGATGGATTACATCCTCGGGTCTTAAGAGAAGTAGCGGCGGGGATTGTGGATGCATTGGTTGTAATTTACCAAAATTCCCTGGATTCTGGGGAGGTCCCAGCAGATTGGAAAATTGCAAATGTAACGCCCCTTTTTAAAAAAGGCGGCAGACAAAAAGCAGGAAACTACAGACCAGTTAGTCTAACATCTGTGGTTGGGAAAATGTTGGAGTCCATTATTAAAATAGCAGTTGTAGGACATTTGGAAAAGCAAAATTCGGTCAGGCAGAGTCAGCATGGATTTATGAAGGGAAGTCATGTTTGACAAATTTGCTGGAGTTCTTTGAGGATGTAACAAACAGGATGGATAAAGGGGAACCAATGGATGTGGTTTATTTGAATTTCCAGAAGGCATTTGACAATGTGCCACGTAAAAGGTTACTGCACAAGATAAAAGTTCACGGGGTTGGGGGTGATAATTTAGCATGGATAGAGGATTGGCTAATGAACAGAAAATCGAGAGTCAGAATAAATGGTTCAATCTCTGGTTAGCAACCAGTAACTAATGGAGTGCCGCAGGGATCAGTGCTGGGACCCCAACTATTTACAATCTATATTAACGACTTGGAATAAGGGACCAAGTGTAACGTTGCCAAGTTTGCTGATGATACAAAGATCGGAGGAAAAGCAATGTGTGAGGAGGACACACACAATCTGCAAAAGGACATAGACAGGCTAAGTGAGTGAGCAAACATTTGTCAGATGGTGTATAATGTTGGAAAGTGTGAGGTCCTGGACTTTGGCAGAAAACAATCAAAGAGCAAGTTATTATTTAAATGGAGAAAGATTGCAAAGTGCCACAGTAGAACGGGATCTGGAGGTATTTGTGCATGAAACAAGGATAGTATGCACGTACAGCAAGTGATCAGGAAGGCCAATGGTATCTTGGCATTTATTGCAAAGGGGATGGAGTATAAAAGCAGGGAAGTCTTGCTACAGCTATATAAGGAATCGGTGAGGCCACACCTGGAATACTGCGTGCAGGTTTGGTTTCCATATTTACGAAAGGATATACTTGCTTTGGAGGCAGTTCAGAGAAGGTTCACTCGGTTGATTCCAGGGACGAGGGGGTTGACTTATGAGGAAAGGTTGAGTAGGTTGGGCCTCTACTCATTGGAATTCAGAAAAATGAGAGGTGATGTTATCGAAACGCATAAGATTATGAGGGGGCTTGAAAAGGTGGATGCAGAGAGGATGTTTCCACTGATGGGGGAGACTATAACTAGGGGACATAATCTTAGAATAAGGGGCAGCCCATTTAAAACTGAGATGAGAAGGAATCTCTCTCAGGGTTGTAAATCTGTGGAATTCACTGCCTCAGAGAGCTGTGGAAGCTGGGACATTGAATACATTTAAGACCGAAATAGACAGTTTCTTAAATGATAAGGGGATAAGGGATTATGGGGAGCGGATAGGGAAGTGGAACTGAGTCCATGATTGGATCAGCCATGATGGTGTTAAATGGCGGAGCAGGCTCGAGGGGCCGGATGGCCCACTGTTGCTCCTATTTCTGATGTTCTGATGTTCTAACCCGTCCAAGATGTCGGCCAGTGACCTCGCTGACCCGGGCCTGTCACCATGGGGCAAACCCGGGGCCTCTGGGCTGTGATTGGGGCCTGGGGCCCACAGCAGGTGTTTGACGTTCACCCGCCCACTCGTGGCTCCAATTCCTGCCCCACACCGACAGTCGACTGTCTCCTGTCCGACATCATCCGGGTTCCACCAACTGTGGCCGCCGCAACCCGTCATGCTCAGTGTGGGAGATCCGGGCCCAGCCCCGCCCACTGGGGGGAGGGCGCAAGCCCCGCCCCTCGCTCACTCCGATTGGTTGGAGGACCAACCGCTCGCTCAGTCCTCCAGCCCTGCCCCTTGCTCTTCCTATTGGCCCAGAGCTGGCCTTGCCAGTGACACCCATATCCCATGTCCCATGAACAAATAAAAAAAACAGGTCAGCTTTGTTTCAAACGCACAGTTGAGTATTTGTTTCTAATTGATGTCCTGTTACCGACTGTTCAATTTTGGGACCTTTTCTCCTTTCTAACTCTGGATTATTTCAGTTCTCATACCTTCGGTTACTCTCAGGGACAAGTGCCAGTTCCCCATACTTTCCAGAGTCCCTCTCCGAGCTTTGGTATCAAGGGAAGGTGTCTGTCACACACCCGGGATCAATAAACACAAAACCCAGTCTGTTAATCACTTTCAGATACTGGACTTAGTGTGTGCCCCACAGCATCTCTCTCACCTTCGATGTGTGAATGGAGCATCACGCCTACAAACCTGGTTTTAAATTTAAATGCACTCAGTAAATGTACTTAATGAAAGCATGTCGGCCGATGAGACGCTGTTAAGGTGCTGGTGAGCTGCTGGATTGTTCTGCATATTGCCTGAACAGAAAATAACTGAACATTTATCCCAGTTTAACCTTTGCTATTATGAAATGTTTGTGTAGTTTAATGTGGCTCATGTCCTTGCTCATGTCTGCTGTAATTGTGTAGAAAGGGGATGTGTGAAGTGATGGTGTTTGTATGGAGATGTGAAACAAGGAAACGGTATCTGTGTGTGACACTGACACAGCCTGTGGTCACAGGCAGAACCATGCACCGATATCCTTGTGGTTATGGTTTGAGCAGCGTCAGATCTGGAATGTCGCAAACATGTTCAGTATAAATATCGCCAGTGTATCCGCAGCTTGTTAGACACACCTGGGGAGAGGAGCCCTGGGAACCCACTCCATTATCCCTGTTCTCTGGATCCGGTAACTATACTGTCTGTATGTTTGCAGTGCTGTTAATAACATCAGTAAAAGTCAGTCTGTCGTTCTGAGCTTGATTATCTGGTGTCTGAAACCACAAGACTCAATATTTAGAGGCAACAGGATGAACGAGTGAATATATCACGACCCAATACTCCAGCTCTATATTCACAGGAGAAAGTTGGTAATCTAACTCCTCGAGTGGACAGAATAGAGAAAGATACTGACTCTCAGAACATCACGAATTTGTTGTAAATATCTTTCAAATACTGACCAGTTCCAATTGTCAGTTTCCATTAAAGTGAATGCAATTCAAGACACAAGAGGGGCTGGGAGTTGGGATGAAGGAGGGGTTGGGGTGAGGGGGGTTGGAGAGTAGGGGTGAAGGAGGGGTTGGGGTGAGGGGGTTTGGAGAGTAGGGGTGAAGGAGGGGTTGGGGTGAGGGGGGTTGGAGAGTTGGGTTGAAGGAGGGGTTGGGGTGAGGGGGTTTTGGGGAGATGTCATGTAGGAAATGTCGCAGCCAATTTGTGCTCAGCAGGATCCCACAAACAGCCATGTAATGATGACAAGACAATCCGTTCTCAGTGATGTAAGTTGAGGGATACACATTACCCAGGACACTGGGGTGAACTCCGCCTGTTCTTCCTCTGAATCGTGGCCATGGGATCTTTTACATCCAACTTAAAATCTAGACAGGGCATCGGTTTAATGTCTCACCTGAAAGACGGCACCTCTGACAGTGCAGCACTCCCTCTGTACTGACACCTGGAGTCTCGGCCTAGATGATGTGCTCGGGCTCTGGATTGGGAATTGAACCCTCACTCGGCCGAGAGTGCTACCACTGAGCCAAGGCTGACAGGGTCTGTTCCCTGTTCCCGTTACACTAGACCGTGCCGGTGTTATTACACTGACCCACACATTCATACTGCAGTGGGCCTTGACTCTGTTATCACACATTCGGCAAAGCATTTGTTACAACAAGAAAACAACCAGAACTTACATTAATATAGCGCCTTTAATGCAATGAAACATCTCACGGTGCTTAACGCGATCGATATCAATAAGGAAACATTTTTGACACAGAGGTACAGAGAAAGATATCAGGACAGATTCCCAAAAGGTTGATTGAAGAGGTAGTTTTTAAAAAGAACCTTGAAAGAGGAGGTGGAGGTTTAGGGGGAATTCCAGAGCTCAGAGCTTAGAGCTTCAGCTGCTGAAGACACGGCCACCAATGGTGGGGCGATTAAAATCAGGGATGGGCAAGGACAGATTTGGAGGAGTGCAGAAACTCGGAGGGTGGTGGGGCTGTAAGAGTTTACAGAGATAGGGAGGGGCGAGGCCAGGGAGAGTTTTGAAACCAAAGATTAGAATTTTAAAATCGAGGCGTTGCTTAACCAGGAGCCAATGTAGGTCAGTGAGCACAGGGGGATGGGTGAATGAGGTTATAGCAATAGACTTGCACACACTATTAGAGGAGACCCAATCTTTGTTTTGTTGATCATCACACTCGATCCAGCATTGTGTTCAGTATTACATTCGAGTCTGCCTCTGTTATTATTGGATCAAACACTGTCTTTGTTACTCTCACAGTGGGCCATGCATTTGCTGTTATTACTCCGGACCCTGTCTCTAGAATTGTTACACTAGACCTGAAAATAACCTGCCCCTGTAGTTCCAGTTCTAGTGCACACCTCTATTATTATAACTGTAGATTGTGTCTCTGTTGTATTCTATCGAGTATGTTTCTGGTATTGTTAAAGTGTTAAAGGCTTCTGTTAGTGTGACACTATCACCTCTTCAATTATTATTGCCAAAAATTTCTTTCAATATTAAAGACTTGTTTTTCGTGTAAAACTAGGCTTTGTGTCAGTTATTAATGCACCATACCCTGTCTCGGTTTATATTACACTGGGCCCTGTCCCTGTTTATATTGCACTAGACCCTGTCTCTGTTTATATTGCACTGGACCCTGTCTCTGTTTATATTGCACTCGACCCTGTCTCTGTTTATATTACACTGGGCCCTGTCTCTGTTTATATTACACTGGGCCCTGTCCCTGTTTATATTGCACAAGACCCTGTCTCTGTTTATATTGCACTAGACCCTGTCTCTGTTTATATTACACTGCACCCTGTCTCTGTTTATATTACACTACACCCTGTCTCTGTTTATATTACACTACACCCTGTCCCGGTTTATATTACACTAGACCCTGTCTCGGTTTATACTGGGTCTTTTGTGCTGGCCCAATAGGGTGAGTCCAGGCTGGCCCAATAGTGTGTGCCGGGCCTGGAACCGGGGGGTGAACACGGGGCCTGCGGGCTGTGAGTCGTGGCTTGGGCCCAAGCCCAGGTGTGTGTGAAGCGGATGGTGCGGAGTGTTGTCACTCCGGCCTGGGTCCGCACTCGGGCTGTGTGACCCCTCCCTCCCCCCCCCCCCGGGGTTTATCTAACCGAAGGGAACTATTGGTTCTGCACTTTGTGACTGACAGGCGACAAGCCCCGCCCACTGTCTAGCTCCCGCTCCCACCTGAATCATTCCATGCAGGTGGTGCTGAGAAACAGGACTGGGATAAGGCACTTCAGCTGCGGGAGGCATGCACTGGGACTGGGGCAAGGAACTTTGGCTGCGGGAGGCATGCACTGGGACTGGGCAAGGCACTTTGGCTGGGGGAGTGCATTTCAAGAGATGGAACCCTGTGAGGTGGAGCAAACATTGCAGCGTTTGGGAATGACATGGATTCATTCAGGCCGGGCAGCGGGGATTATTTCAGGGAATAACAGTGGAGTTGTTTTTGTTTAAACAGATGAAACCCTGTCATTGTGGAACAACCACGCTTCTCGTGTCCTGGTCAAGTACGTGTGCAATAAGTGTCGTCATCTGGAGGAGCTCGATCTCCGGGTTTCGGAGCTTGAGCAGCAGCGAGTGTCACTGTATCCGCGAGGCTGAGAGCTACGTGGATAGCACCTTTCAGGGGGTCGTCACCTCGCAGCATAAGAGTGTGCAGCCAGAGAGGGAATGGGTGACTGCCCAGACAGACATGGAGGACCAGGCAGGTAGTGCAGGACACCTCTCAGTGCATCTCACTCTCTGTACTGGTGGTTCCTCAGGGAGTACAGCCAGAGCCAAGTCCAAGGCATCATGGGTGGCTCAACTGTACGGAACGGGGGGAAGGGCAAGGTCAGTTCGGCAATAGTGAAAGGGGTTTCAATAGTTACAGGAACAGACTGGCCTTTCTGCGGCCACCGACATAACTCCAGGATGGTATGTTGTCTTCCTGGTGCCAGGGTCAAGGATATCATTGAGAGGCTGCAGGACATTCTGAGGGGCGAGGGTGAACAGACAGATTCCTGAGGGGCTGGGGACTGTACAAGCCGGATAAGGTCACACCTCAACAGGGCCCCGACCATTATCCTCCCGGGGTTTGCTAATGCTGTTGGGGAGGGTTTAAACTTGCTTGGCAAGGGGATGGGAACCTGAGCGTAGATTCAGGAGGGAGAGAAGCAAAGCTTGGAAATGGGAGCAGAAAATTCGTAAATGAGTTTGGAAGGCAGAGGAAACAAAGGCTAGAAAATCGACAACAAAGGAGTTAGGCCATGCTTAATGGTATATACTTCAATGCAAGAAGTCTAGGGGATAAGGCAGATAAGCTGAGGTGTTGTTACAGCAGTGAGGAGGGATGAGATGTTGGAAGGATCATCAAATGAGGCCATATGTGTTGAACTGATGAACAAAAGCGGGCCAATCACAATGCTGGGAGTGTACTATAAACAGTCAGAGGGAGATAGAAAAGCAAATATGGAGGAAGGTTTCTGAGAAGTCCAAAACCAATAGGGCAGCAATAGTCGGGGATTTCAACGACCACAGAATCATAGACATTTACAGCACAGAAGGAGGCCATTCGCCCACTGTGTCTGTACCGGTCGAAAAAGAGCTATCCAGCCGAATCCCACTTTCCAGCTCTTGCTCCACAGCCTTGTTGGTTATGACACTTCCAGTGCACATCCAAGTATGTTTCAAATGTGGTGAGGGTTTCTGCCTCTACCACCCTTTCAGGCAGTGAGTTCCAGACCCCCACCACCCTCTGGGTGAAAAGTTTCTGCTCAACTCCCCTCTAATCCTTCTACCAATTACTTTAAATCTGTGCCCCCTGGTTATTGACCTCTCTGCGAAGGGAAATAGGTCAGTTCAGAGAAGGTTCACAAGGTTGATTCCTGAGGTGAAGGGGTTGTCATATGAAGATAGATTGAGCAGGTTGGGCCTATACTCATTGGAGTTTAGAAGACTGAGAGGTGATCTTATTGAAATGTATAAGATGCTGAGGGGGCTTGACAGAGTCGATGCAGAGAGGATGTTTCCCCTCGTGAGGGTAACTAGAACTAGGGTGCATAGTTTCAGAATAAGGGGTTGTCCATTTAAAATGGAAATGAGGATTAATTTCATCTCCCAGAGGGTGGTGAATCTTTCGAATTCTCTACCCGAGAGAACTGTGGAGGCTGGGTCATTGAACATAATTAAGGTGGAGATAGACAGATTTTTGATCGATAAGGGAGTTGACAGTTTATGCGAGAGTGCAGGGAAGTGGAGTGGGACCAAGATCAGATCAGCCATGATCTTATTGAATGGCGGAGCGGGCTCGAGGGGTCCGATGGCCTACTCCTGCTATTTATTTGTCCTTATGTTCTTATGTCCTTCCTATCCACTCCATCTGGGACCCTCATAATTTTGTACACAGTTCCACCCTCAGCCTCCTCCATTCCAAAGAAAACAACACCAGCCCATCTTAACATTCTTCAGCTAAAATTCTTCAGTCCAGTCCAGGTAAATCTCATCTGTACCCTCTCCAGTGCATCACATATTTCCTGCACTGTGGTGACCAGACTGTGCGAATACTCTAGCTGTGGTCTAACTAGTGTTTGACACGGTCCGAGCATAACCTCCAGAGTCTGGAACTTACTGCCTGAAAGAATAGTAGAGGCAGGAACCCTCATCGCATTTGCCAAAGTACTTGGATACGCACTGCAAGTGCCGTAACCTACAGGGCTATGAACCAAGAGCTGGAAAGTGGGATTCGGCTGCATAGCTGTTTTTCAGCCACACAGACACAGTGGTCCAAATGGCTTCCTTCTGTGTTGTAAACTGCTATGATTCAATGTCACCTGTCTGATATAAACCCACTCCACAGTCACTGACACCAATCCCCTCCTGTCTGATAGAAACCCACCCCACAGTCACTGACACCAATCCCCTCCTGTCTGATATAAACCCACCCCACAGTCACTGACACCAATCCCATCCTGTCTGATATAAACCCACCCACAGTCACCGACACCAATCTCCTCCTGTCTGATATAAACCCACCCCACAGTCACTGACACCAATCCCCTCCTGTCTGATAGAAACCCACCCCACAGTCACTGACACCAATCCCCTCCTGTCTGATATAAACCCACCCCACAGTCACTGACACCAATCCCCTCCTGTCTGATATAAACCCACCCACAGTCACCGACACCAATCTCCTCCTGTCTGATATAAACCCACCCCACAGTCACTGACACCAATCCCCTCCTGTCTGATATAAACCCACCCCACAGTCACTGACACCAATCCCCTCCTGTCTAATATAAACTAACCCCACAGTCGCTGACACCAATCTCCTCCTGTCTAATATAAACCCACCCCACAGTCACTGACACCAATCTCCTCCTGTCTGATATAAACCCACCCCACAGTCACTGACACCAATCTCCTCCTGTCTAATATAAACCAACCCCACAGTCACTGACACCAATCTCCTCCTGTCTGATATAAACCCACCCCACAGTCACTGACACCAATCCCCTTCTGTCTGATATAAACCAACCAACATCATAGACAGTCCCTTGGAGTCGAGGATGACTTGCTTCCACATTACAAATGAGGTCTCAGATGTCTGTTGAGTCCAATGCAGGAGCTACAGTCTCTGTCGCAGGTTGGACAGACGGTGGTTGAAAGTACGTTGGTTGAAGTGCCGGTTTGTTGAAGTGCTTGGGTTGTCGTGTGCTCCTCCCGCTGTCAGCGCTTGGTCTCCGCTTGCTCCAGGTGGAGAGACTCGAAGTGTTCGACGCCCTCACGGATTATTCTCTTCCACTCTGAGCGATCTTGTGCCAGGGATTCCCAGGTGTCGGCGGGGATGTTGAACTTCAAGGAGGCCTTGAGGGTGTCCTTGAAGCGTTTCCTCTGCCCTCCCCGGAGCTCGCTTGCCATGTTGAAGCTCCAAGTAGAGTGCTTGCTTTGGGAGTCTCGTATCGGGCATGTGGACGATGTGTCCCATCCATCGTAGCTGATCGAGCGAGGTCAATGCTTCAATGCTGAGGATGTTGGTCTGTGCGAGAACAGAAGTTGGTGCGTCTATCCTGCCAATGGATTTGCAGGATCTTCCGGAGGCAGTGTTGATGTTATTTCTCCAGTGCTTTGATGTGCCTGCTGTACATAGTCCATGTCTGAGAAGCGTGTCTGAGGGCAGGTATCACTACTGCTCGGTAGACCATGAGCTTTGTGCCGGTTTTACGGTTCTGGTCTTCAAACACTCTATGCCTTAGGCGACCGAAGGCTGTGCTGACACACAGAAGGTGGTGTTGGACCTAGTCATTGATATGTGCCCTTGTTGACAGGAGGCTCTCGAGGTATGAAAAATGGACCATTTTACCAAAGGCCTCATCGTGGATTTTGATCATCCGGGGTGGGGTGGGGGTGAAGGGCAGTGCTGTGTGGTGGGGATAGGTTGATAGAGCACCTTTCTTTTATGGAGATGTTTAGTGTAAGGCCTATGCTCTCAGACACTACGGTGAACGTGTTGACGATGGTTTAGAGCTCGTCCTCTGAGTGAGCGCAGACACAAGCATCATCTGCATATTGTAATTCGATGACAGAGGATGGCACGACCTTGGATCTGGTCTGAAGGCGAAGGAGGTTGAACAGTTTCCCATTTATTCTGTAGATTATCTCCACTCCAGCAGGAAGTTTACTGACGGTGAGATGTAGCAATGCAGCAAGGAAGATGGAGAAGAGCGTGTGTGCAGTGACACAGCCTTGCTTCACCCCGGTCCGTACATGAATTGGGTCTGTGGTGGATCCATTGCTCAGGATCACAGCTTGCATGTTATCACCAAGCAAGTGGAGGATGGTGACACATTTTAGAGGACAGCCAAATTTGAAAAGTACACCCCATAATCCCTCACAGTTGACAGTGTCAAAGGCCTTGGTCAGGTCAAAGAAGGTTGAACCAATTCCACAGTCACTGACACCGATCTCCTCCCATGTGATATAAACCAATCCTTGTCACTGACACCAAGTGGACTGGGAAAATATGTTCAAGGGTAAGACTAGAAATGCAGTGACAAACATTTAATGAGATATTTCATAATCTCAGCAGAGAAATAAAGATGCTAAGAGAAGGATGAACCATCCCTGGCTAACGAAGGAAGTAAAGGATGATATCAAATTGAAAAAAAAGCATACAATGTTGCGAAGGACAGTGGAAGGCCAGAGGATTGAGAAATGTTTAGAAACCAGCGAAGGAGGACGAATAATAAGAAAGACAGAGATGATAGCATACGAGATCAAACTAGTAAGAAATATAAAAACAGACAGTAAGAGCTTCAACAGGTATGTAAAAAAAGAAACGAGTCGCTGAAGTAAACGTTGGTCCCTTAGAAGATGAGACTGGAGAATTAATCATGGGAAACACGGAAATGGAAGAGACTTTGAACAGATATTTTCTATCGGTCTTCACAGTAGAGGACACTAAAAGCATCCCAATAGTTGTTAAAGGAGTTATTGTGGGGGGTGGGGACCTGAAAAGAATCACTAGAGATAAAGTAGGAAGCAAACTAATGGGATTAAAGGTGGACAAGTCTCCTGGACCTGATGGCATGCATCCCAGGGTCTTAAAAGAAGTGGCTGCAGAGATAGTGGATGCACTGGTTGTAATCTACCAAAATTCCCTGAATTCTGGAGAGGTCCCAGTGGACTGGAAAACTGCAAATGTAACATCCCTATTTAAGAAAGGAGGGAGACAGAAAGCAGGAAACTATAGACCAGTTAGTCTACCATCTGTCAATGGGAAAATACTGGAGTCCATCATTTAGGAAGTAGCAGCAGGACATTTAGAAAATCATATTGCAGTCAAGCAGAGCCAGCATGGTTTTATGAAAGGGAAATCATATTTGACAAATTTGCTGGAGTTGTTTGAAGATGTAACGAGCAGAGTGGATAAAGGACAACCCGTTGGTGTATATTTGGATTTCCAGAAAGTATTCGATAAGGTTACTGCACAGGCTAAGTGCTCACGGGGTTGTCGGTAATATATCAGCATGGATCGAGGATTGGGTAACACACAAAACAGAGTCGGGATAAATGGGTCATTTTCAGTTTGGCAAACTGTAACTAGTGGGGTGCCGCAGGGATCAGTGCTGGGGCCTCAACTATTTATAATTTATATTAATGACTTGGATGAAGGGACCGAGTGTAACGCAACCAAATTATTGATGATACAAAGATAGGTGGGAAAGCAAGTTGTGAGGAGGATGCAAAGAATCTACAAAGGGATATAGACAGGCTCAATGAGTGGGCAAAAATCTGGCAGATGGACGACAATGTGGTAAAATGTCAGGTGATCTCCTTTGGTAGGAAAAATAACAAAGCAAATTATTATTTAAATGGACGATTACAAAATACTGTTATACAGAGGGATCTGGGGTTTCTTGTATATGAAACTCAAAAAGTTAGTATGCAGGTACAGCAATTAATCAGGAAGGCAAATGGAATGTTGGCCTTTATTGCAAGGGGGATAGAGTATAAAAGTCGAAGTCCTGCTACAACTGTACAGGATATTGGTGAGACCCAGCTGAAGTACTGCGCACAGTTTTGGTCTGGACTTGTCTCCATTCCCATGCCGAGGGGATTTCTACACCAGACAGGAGAGGAACCAGGGAGTGAACCTGAAGGTACCTTCTGTGGCTGGGTTCAGTTCTATACTCCATGCTTACCCTCCCTCCCATCTCTCCCCTCCCCTTAACGTGCTGACTGTGGCAGGGTTCAGTTCGATACTCACTCCTTCCCCTCCCTCACATCTCTCCCCTCCCCTGAAGGTGCTGACTCTGGCTGGGTTCAGTTCTACACTCACTGGTTCCCCTAACCTGAAAATGATCACTCTGTCTGGGTTCAGCTATACACTCATTGGTTCCCTTTGCATTCCTCCTCTGAAGGTGCTGACTCTGGCTGGGTTCAATTCTACACTCACTGGTTCCCCTCCCCTGAAGGTACTGACTCTGGCTGGGTTCAGTTCTACACTCACTGGTTCCCCTCCCCTGAAGGTACTGACTCTGGCTGGGTTCAGTTCTACACTCACTGGTTCCCCTCCCCTGAAGGTACTGACTCTGTCTGGGTTCAGTTCTACACTCACTGGTTCCCCTCCCTCTCCTCCCCTAAAAGTGTTGGCTCTGGCTGGAACAAGTTCTACAATCACTGATCCCCTCCCCTTAAGGTGCTGAATGTGGCTGGAATCTGTTCCAAACTCACTGGCTCCCCTCTCATCCAATGCAGATGCTGAATCTGTCTGGTTTCAGTTCTGCACTCACTAGTTAACATAAGAAATAGGAGCAGGTGTAGCCCATCTGGCCCCTCGAGCCTGCTCCTCCATTTAATACCATCATCGCTGATCCGATCATGGACTCGGGTCCGCTCCCCATAACCACTTATTCCCTTATCGTTTATAAATCTGTCTATTTATGTCTTAAATTTATTCAATGTCCCGGCTTGCACAGCTCTCTGAGGCAGTGAATTCCACAGATCCACAACTCTCCAAGAAGAAATTTCTTCTTTTAAGTGGGCGGCCCGTTATTCTTAGATTATGCCCCATAGTTCTCGTCTCCCCATTATCAGTGGAAATTCCTCTCTGCATCCACCTTGTCAAGCCCCCTCATAATCTTACACATTTCGTTAAGATCACCCCTTATACTTCTGAATTCCAATGAGTAGAGGCACAACCTCAACCTTTTCTCAAAAGTCAACCCCCTCATCGAAACATAGAAACATAGAAACATAGAAAATAGGTGCAGGAGTAGGCCATTCGGCCCTTCGAGCCTGCACCGCCATTCAATGAGTTCATGGCTGAACATGCCACTTCTGTAACCCATTCCTGCTTTCTAGCCATACCCCTTGATCCCCCTAGTAGTGAGGACTACATCTAACTCCTTTTTTAATATATTTAGTGAATTGGCATCAACAACTTTCTGTGGTAGAGAATTCCACAGGTTCACCACTCTCTGGGTGAAGAAGTCTCTCCTCATCTCGGTCCTAAATGGCTGTGTTAAGTTCCAGACATTGACATCATTCACTTTGTTCCTGCACCAAGATGACCACACATGCACTCTGCTACTCATTGAATCAAAATAGCGGAGCGCTGAACCAGCCTTCCTGCATGAAGATGGCCGCTGTTAGTCTGGGCCTGTGACCGGGATAAAGCCCCGAAGCTGCAACCGCCAATATTCCAGTTATTATTCCGGGCTTGCAGCGGGCGCCGGATGTTTATAAAGCCTCCCCGGCTCCCCGCTGGTCCATTTCTCCAATCTATCCCACTGAAAAGGACACTTCTGAGGAGCCTGTACTAAACGTGTTGCCGCCGCCATTACACGCACCGCGCATGCTCCAAACACAGCCAGGGCCCGCGCCTGCGCACTGAGCTCCTGTAGTCTGGGTGCGGCACATTCTCCCTCGCGGGGCATGCTGGGTACATAAGACCATGAGAAATAGGAGCAGGAGGGGGCCACCCAAACCCCCGAGCATGCTCCCCATTCAATAAGGTCATGGCTGGTCTGATCATGGACTCAGCTCCATTCCCTGCCCGCTCCCCAGAACCCTTCACTCCCTTACCACACCTGCAGTATTGTGCACTGTTTTGGTCTCCTTCTCTAAGTAAGGATATCCTTGCCTTGCTTAGATACAGAGTAAAGCTTCCTCAACACTATCCCACTAGACATTCCAAGGTGAGATATGGAGTATATCTCGCTCAACCTGTCCCATGCATTCCAGAGTGGATATTCTTTTTCCCTCAATCTGTTTCAGCGAATACACTGATGCGAAAACCTTCTTGCCTTTTCGTAAAAGACCTTTATTGAAGATTCTCCGGCCAGGACTTGTCAAGACAAAGGGACACTCTCAATCAGAGCTTATTTACCTTCCCCTGGACAAGCGCCTTTTCAGCGCGACACAACAGTTATACATTTTCAAAACAGAGCATATTTGATTAGCACTTGGTCTATCCAATCCCTTTCTGCCTCCCCCCCCCCCCCGAGTACGTCCAATGGCAGGCAAGAAAGTCTCCCAATTAGGGCTGGTGTCAGGGTCAGGTTAGTTATAGCTTTGCTACACTGTCTTCCCTAATCAGTAAAGAACCCAATTAGTTTCCCTTCCTCCTTATCAGTAAAAGCTATTACTTTTCCCCTCCTATCTAGGATTGTTTTCTTTCTTTGTGCCGCCTTGCGTCTTTCTCATGTCCCGTGTTTAACCTCAACTTCAACTCTTGATAACCACTTTTTTTCTGTCGATTCTGCAGTTGTCTGCATCTTGACATTTCTTTAGCTATTTTCCCATGATTCCCTATCTCCATCCTTTTGCCACATTCTCTATCCATTTGCCACATTCTCTATCCATCTACCACATTCGCAACCCTTCTTTACACATTGTCAGATACTGAATTGGTTAGATAATGAATAAAGCTCACTCTACACTATCCTGTCAAACACTCCCAGGATAGGTACAGCACGAATTAAATATACAGTAAATCTGTGCCAAAGGAACTGTACCCAGTGAGAGTCAGTGCCAGAGGAAACTACAGCATGGGATAGATACAGAATAAATCTCCCTCTACACTGTTCTGAACAATCCCAGGGCAGGTAAAGCATGGTATAGATGATCATAGCCGGTCCCTCGAACGAGGATGATTTGCTTCCACATGAGTTCACAGATGTTTCAATGAGGAACCCAATGTTCCAGTCCTGACCTCCAATTGACGAGGTGGAAGAAGCCTATGGGTGGATTGTTTTTAACGTGTGGTGACTGTTGCACACCAGCCACGACACGGGCATGACAGAGCTAGGATTGGTCCAGTGGCAAGGGTTAATCAGGATTACTGGAGACCTGTTTTGCTGTACGGAGCTAGTGTGCACAAATATAACAGTGTGGGCTGGTCCGTGCTGCCCCTGGGCTCTCGCCTCTTTTGCGCCCGGTACCCTCATTCGCTGCACCTCCGCCACGATCTCTCGCCACTCCTCCACCACAAACATTCACTTCACCTCCGCCACGATCCCTCTCCGCTCCTCCTCAAAAAAACACTCGCCGCACCTCCGCCACGATCTCCTGCCACATCTCTGCACCAAACATTCACTGAACCTCCATCACGATCACCCACCAAATCTCAGGCATGCTCCCTCATCACTCCTCTGCCCCGATCACTCGTCACAAGTCCAGCACAACCTTCCATGTTCCTCTGCTGTACCAGGGCCCTGCCGATGCTCCTGCTCACGCTCCAAATGGCAATCTGGGCCCTGATGATGTCACCCAGTCATCTAGCTCGAAGCCGTCACACATTTGTGTCAGCTCACACTGAAGCTGCAGTGGCTCGCTCCTGCTCTTTTTACAGCCCCAACCTGTGGAGATGTTCTCTCGCAGGTTGGGGTGGCCCATGATGTGATACATGGGTTAGATACAGTGTAGAGCTCCCGCTTCTCTACTCTGCCACATTAAATACTCTCAGGTGAAGTACAGCACGGTTTAAACAGAGAGTAAAACTCTCACTACACGGTCCCATTAAACAATCCCAGGGCAGGTACAGCATAGGTTATATCCAGAATAAAGCTCCCTCAACATTGTCGCAACAAACAGACGAGGGCCGGTACAGCACATATGAAGTGCATGTCCCACAAAGACTCCAGGGCAGGAACAGCATGGGATAAATACAGAGTAATTTCTCCCTCTACACTGTTCCAATAAAAAAATCCCAGGGCAGGTATAGCACAACTATTTTGTTGTTGATCTGTAAATCAAGTGCCCCCTGATTAAAGCTGGGGTGGGGGGCACTATAACCAACAAAATAAACCAATTAAACATTGGACAGTAAACTTCAATCAAATTAAAATTTGGTTGCTGGGGGTGATGATGCACTCCAGTCACTCTGGCTGAGGAGCTCCTCCCATTGTCACAGTGTGCATTTCGTCCTCCAAGGGGTATAAAAGATATGAGTAGGTACACAGTAAGGATCCCAATATACTGTCCCATCAAACTCTCCCAGGGCAGGTACAACATGGATTCAATACAGACCAAAGCTTCCACTGTACAGTTCCCAGGGCAAGTACAGTACAGTTTAGACATAGAGTACATCTCCCTCTAACGTCCCAGGCATTCCAGGGCAGATACAGCATTTATTAGATATTGAGGCGATCTCCCTCTATAATGTTCAACCAGACATTCCCAGGGCAGGTACAACACGGGTTAGATACAGAGGAAAGTTCCCTCTACACCGATCTATCAAAAACTCCCATCACAGGTACAGCACGGGTTAGATACAGAGTAAAACTCCCTCTACACTGTCCATCAAACACTCCTCGGGCACGTACAGCACTGGGTACAAACACGAGTTTATGTAGGTCAGAATGTGGGAGGAGTGCATTGGAATAGTCAAGTCCAGAAGTAAAAAAAGGCATGGATGAGGGCTTCAGCAGTGGATGAGCTGAGGCATGAGCGGAGATGGGCGATGTTACAGAGGTGGAAATAGGCATTCTTAGTTAGTTTGTGGATATGTGGTCAAAGACTTATTTCAGGGTTAAGTATGTCACCAAGGTTGTGTACAGTCTGGTTCAGGCTCAGACAGAAGTTGGGGAGAGGGATAGAGTCGGTCACTCGGGAATGGAGCTTGTGGTAATGATGATTACAAATATCAGAATATTTCACAGGCTATCACGTGCAAAATGTGTGGATGAGTTTTTAATATTCAATCGGTTTCAAAAATGTGTTAACTGATCTAGAAAGTAACGGATTTCAAATCTTATGCAAGACAGTTCAATAAAGGGGTGGTTCAAAAGATTTCAGCTGAGTTTAAAGTGGGATACTGCAGTTAAGTCTACTACAACCACAACTCATGTATGCAACTGGAACAAATTTGGGGTTTGATATGCTAGAAAGCGAACTAGATGAGAAGTGATATAAGTTAGATTAAGAAAAAGCCCGAAAAGGGAACAGTCTGTAACAGAACATCAATTAATCTCCTCTGATCATGGAGGAATCAAATATTCAACAAACTGTGTTTGAAACAAAGATAATTTATTCAACATTTATAGAGGGTATTGATCTCCAGCTTTACAATCTATATTAACGACTTGGAAAAAGGGACTGAGTGTAACATAGCCAAGTTTGCTGATGATACAAAGGTCGAAGGAAAAGCAATATGTGAGGAGGACACAACAAATCTGCAAAAGGACATAGACAGGCTAAGTGAGTGAGCAAAAATTTGGCAGATGGACTATAATGTTGGAAAGTGTGAGGTCATGCACTTTGCAGAAAAAATCAAAGCAACA
The DNA here is from genome assembly GCF_044704955.1 of Pristiophorus japonicus. Lineage (NCBI taxonomy): Eukaryota > Metazoa > Chordata > Chondrichthyes > Pristiophoridae > Pristiophorus > Pristiophorus japonicus. Next base: position 32,396,974 of record NC_091999.1, on the reverse strand, counting down.
TATTATTTAAATGGCGAAAGATTGCAAAGTACCGCAGTACAGCGGGACCTGGGGGTACTTGTGCATGAAACGCAACAGGTATCTTGGCCTTTATTGCAAAAGGGATGGGGTATAAAAGCAGGGAAATCTTGCGACAGCTGTATGTGAAAACTGCGTGCAGTTTTGGTTTCCATATTTATGAAAGGATATACTTGTTTTGGAGGCAGCTCAGCGAAGGTTCACTCGGTTGATTCTGAGCATGAGGGTTTCACTTATGAGGAACGATTAAGTAGGTTGGGCCTCTACTCACTGGAATTCAGAAGAATGAAAGGTGATCTTATCAAAATGTATAAGATTATGAGGGGGCTTGATAAGGTGGATGCAGAGAGGATGTTTCCACTGATAATGGGGAGTCTAGGATTAGAGTGCATGATCTTAGAATAAGGGGCCGCCCATTTAAAATAGAGATGAGGAGAAATTTCTTCTCTGAGGGTTGTAAATCTATGGACTTCACTGCCTCAGACAACTGTGGAAGCTGGGCCGTTGAATAAATTTAAGACAGAAATAGACAGTTTCCTAAACGATATGGGTATGGGGAGCGGGCAGGAAGTGGAGCTGAGTCCCTGATCAGATCAGCCATGATCTTATTGAATGGCGGAGTAGGCTCGAGGGGCCATATGGCCTGCTCCTGTTGCTATTTCTTATGTTCTTATGTTGAGATATAGGGGTTATTAAGATAACCAGAAAAAAACAAGAGCTGCCAGAATGAACGTGGTTCAGTGCCCAATGCAATCACAGTAAATCATAGCCTGCACCGCCATTCAATGAGTTCATGGCTGAACATGAAACTTCAGTACCCCCTTCCTGCTTTCTCGCCATAACCCTTGATCCCCCGAGTAGTAAGGACTTCATCTAACTCCCTTTTGAATATATTTAGTGAATTGGCCTCAACTACTTTCTGTGGTAGTTGAATGATGTTCTAATCTTTCTCCTCTGCCTATTTAAAACTCAGATGAGGAGGAATTTCTTCTTTCGGGGGGTTGTAAATCTGTGGAATTCTCTGCAGCAGAGAGCAGTGGAGTCTGGTTCATTGAATATATTAAGGTGGAGATAGCCAGATTTTTGAGCGATAAGGGAGTAAAGGGTTCTGGGCAGCGGGCAGGGAATGGAGCTGAGTCTATGATCAGACCAGCCATGACCTTATTGAATGGGGAGTATGCTCGAGGGTCCGGGTGGCCCACTCCTGCTCCTATTTCTCATAGTCGTATGTACCCAGCATGCCCCGCGGGGGAGAATGAGCCGCACCCAGACTACAGGAACTCAGTGCGCAGGCGCGATCTGGCTGTGTTTGGAGCATGCGCGGTGCGTGTAATGGCGGAGGTGACACGTTTTGTACAGGCTCCTAAGAAGTGTGCTTTTCAGCGGGACGCAGCGGAGTAATGGACCAGTGGGGAGCCAAGGAGGCTTCATGAACAACCGGTGCCCGCCACAAACCCGGAATAATAACCGGAATATCGGCGTTTGCAGCTTCGGGGCTTTCTCCCAGTCACAGGCCCAGGCTAACGGTGGCCATCTTGGTGCAGGAAGGCATGTTCACGCTGTCATTTTGATTCACTGAGCAGCACAGCGCGTGCGTGGCCATCTTCATGCAGGAAACAAAGTGAATGATGTCTGTGTCCCGAACTGAACCCAGCCAGAGTCAGTACCTTCAGGGGAAGGGAACCAGTGACTGTAGAACTGAACCCAGCCAGAGTCAGTACCTTTTGGTTAAGATAGATTGGCTAATGATACTTAAGGGGTTGACTGTGGATGGGCAATGGCAGACATTTAGAGAACGCATGGATGAATTACAACAATTGTACATTCCTGTCTGGCGTAAAAATAAAAAAGGGAAGGTGGCTCAACCGTGGCTATCTAGGGAAATCAGGGATAGTATTAAAGCCAAGGAAGTGGCATACAAATCGGCCAGAAATAGCAGCGAACCTGGGGACTGGGAGAAATTTAGAACTCAGCAGAGGAGGACAAAGGGTTTGATTAGGGTAGGGAAAATGGAGTACGAGAAGAAGCTTGCAGGGAACATTAAGGCGGATTGCAAAAGTTTCTATAGGTATGTAAAGAGAAAGAGGTTAGTAAAGACAAACGTAGGTCCCCTGCAGTCAGAATCAGGGGAAGTCATAACGGGGAACAAAGAAATGGCAGACCAATTGAACAAGTACTTTGGTTCAGTATTCACTAAGGAGGACACAAACAACCTTCCGGATATAAAAGTGGTCAGAGGGTCTATTAAGGAGGAGGAACTGAGGGAAATCTTTATTAGTCGGGAAATTGTGTTGGGGAAATTGATGGGATTGAAGGCCGATAAATCCCCAGGGCCTGATGGACTGCATCCCAGAGTACTTAAGGAGGTGGCCTTGGAAATAGCGGATGCATTGACAGTAATTTTCCAACATTCCATTGACTCTGGATCAGTTCCTATCGAGTGGAGGGTAGCCAATGTAACCCCACTTTTTAAAAAAGGAGGGAGAGAGAAAGCAGGGAATTATAGACCGGTCAGCCTGACCTCAGTAGTGGGTAAAATGATGGAATCAATTATTAAGGATGTCATAGCAGCGCATTTGGAAAATGGTGACATGATAGGTCCAAGTCAGCATGGATTTGTAAAAGGGAAATCATGCTTGACAAATCTTCTGGAATTTTTTGAGGATGTTTCCAGTAGAGTGGACAAAGGAGAACCAGTTGATGTGGTATATTTGGACTTTCAGAAGGCTTTCGACAAGGTCCCACACAAGAGATAAATGTGCAAAGTTAAAGCACATGGGATTGGGGGTAGTGTGCTAAGATCTGCATAACTAACCTGACCAGCCACCATGACCTCCGGGTGGTTTCTCCCTGGTCAGGAAGGTATATGCTTACATTTTTGTAAACAGGAGGTGGGTGGGATGGCTTGACCCATCCACCTCCACGGAGGTGTGTGGGGGACCTGACCCATCCACCTTCATGGCACGAACCTGGTATTGCAGTACTTCCAGGAACGGTGCAGTGGCTCTAGGCCTTTTGGCTAAGAGCATTGGCGCAGAGTGATCCTTGACTGGTGCAGGGTGACCTCTGGCGTTTGTGACTTGACAAAGAATTGGAAACGATTGGCTACGAATTTATTAAAAAAAAAAAAAAAAAAATGGATTTGTAAAAGGGAGATCATGCTTGACAAACCTTCTGGAATTTTTTGAGGATGTTTCCAATAAAGTGGACAAAGGAGTACCAGTTGATGTGGTATATTTGGACTTTCAGAAGGCTTTCGACAAGGTCCCACACAGGAGATTAATGTGCAAAGTTAAAGCACATGGGATTGGGGGTAGTGTGCTGACGTGGATTGAGAACTGGTTGTCAGACAGGAAGCAAAGAGTAGGAGTAAATGGGTACTTTTTGGAATGGCAGGCAGTGACTAGTGGGGTACCGCAGGGTTCTGTGCTGGGGCCCCAGCTGTTTACATTATACATTAATGATTTAGACGAAGGGATTAAATGTAGTATCTCCAAATTTGCGGATGACACTAAGTTGGGTGGCAGTGTGAGCTGCGAGGAGGATGCTATGAGGCTACAGAGTGACTTGGATAGGTTAGGTGAGTGGGCAAATGCGTGGCAGATGAAGTATAATGTGGATAAATGTGAGGTTATCCACTTTGGTGGTAAAAACAGAGAGACAGACTATTATCTGAATGGTGACAGATTAGGAAAAGGGAAGGTGCAACGAGACCTGGGTGTCATGGTACATCAGTCATTGAAGGTTGGCATGCAGGTACAGCAGGCGGTTAAGAAAGCAAATGGCATGTTGGCCTTCATAGCGAGGGGATTTGAGTACAGGGGCAGGGAGGTGTTGCTACAGTTGTACAGGGCCTTGGTGAGGCCACACCTGGAGTATTGTGTACAGTTTTGGTCTCCTAACTTGAGGAAGGACATACTTGCTGTTGAGGGAGTGCAGCGAAGATTCACCAGACTGATTCCCGGGATGGTGGGACTGACCTATCAAGAAAGACTGAATCAACTGGGCTTGTATTCACTGGAGTTCAGAAGAGTGAGAGGGGACCTCATAGAAACGTTTAAAATTCTGACGGGTTTGGACAGGTTGGATGCAGGAAGAATGTTCCCAATGTTGGGGAAGTCCAGAACCAGGGGTCACAGTCTAAGGATAAGGAGTAAGCCATTTAGGACCGAGATAAGGAGAAACTTCTTCACCCAGAGAGTGGTGAACCTGTGGAATTCTCTACCACAGGAAGTAGTTGAGGCCAATTCACTAAATATATTCAAAAGGGAGTTAGATGAAGTCCTTACTACTCGGGGGATCAAGGGGTATGGCGTGAAAGCAGGAAGTGGGTACTGAAGTTTCATGTTCAGCCATGAACTCGTTGAATGGCGGTGCAGGCTGGAAGGGCTGAATGGCCTGCTCCTGCACCTATTTTCTATGTTTCTATGTTTCAGGGGAGGGGAACCAGTGAGTGTAGAACTGAACCCAGCCAGAGTCAGTTTCTTCAGGGGAAGGGAACCAATGAGTGTAGAACTGAACCCAGCCAGAGTCAGTACCTTCAGGGGAAGGGAACCAGTGAGTGTAGAACTGAACCCAGCCAGAGTCAGTACCTTCAGGGGAAGGGAACCAATGAGTGTAGAACTGAACCCAGCCAGAGTCAGTACCTTCAGGGGAAGGGAACCAGTGACTGTAGAACTGAACCCAGCCAGAGTCAGTACCTTCAGGGGAAGGGAACCAATGAGTGTAGAACTGAACCCAGCCAGAGTCAGCACCTTCAGGGGAGGTGGGGAACAGTGAGTGTAGAACTGAACCCAGCCACAGTCAGAACGTTCAGTGGAGGAGAGGGACGGGAACCATTGAATGTAGAACTGAAGCCAACCAGAATTGGTGTTGAAAACTGGGAGTGGAGGAGAAACAGGCCAGAAATGTGTGTTGATTTGTATTTCAGCACAGCAGGAGGGACAATGTGTGGGACAGGGATTTACAGCTTTGGAAGAACAAGAGAGGAAAGAATGTTCCATGGAAACTATATGTATCTATCCTGAATTTGTGTCTTGTACTGACAGTGATGAGTTTTGTTATCTCCTTTTACAGCGTATTAGAAGGGGAGATTTTCAGACAGGAAACACAAACCAAACATCGCGTCAAGATCTGACGGAGTCAATCGATTCATCAGGACCTGAATATCATCGGCCTTTGAAAGTGGAAGGAGAAATGTTTGTCTGTTCTGTCTGTGTAAAAAGATTTCAAATATCTGTGTGACTGGAAAAGCACCGAGACACACACACCCGAGTGAGTGTTCCAGGGCACTGCCTGTGGAAAGACCTTTAACCAGTTACACAGCCTGAAGAAACATCACACAATTCACAGCGGGAAGAAACTGTAAACGTGTTGTGTGTGTGGGCGAGGCTTCAACTGATCGTCCAACCGTCCAGAGTCACAAGGATACCCGCACCATGGAGAAACCATGGAAATGTGGGGACTGTTGGAAGGGATTCAGATCACCATCTGTGCTGGAAATTCATCAACGCAGTCACACTGGGGAGAGGCCGTTCACCTGCCCTGTGTGTGGGAAGGGATTCACTGTATCATCCAGCCTGCTGACGCACCAGCGAGTTCACACTGGGGAGAGGCCGTTCACCTGCTCGGAGTGTGGGAAGGGATTCACTGCATCATCCGACCTGCTGAAACACCAGCGAGTTCACACTGGGGAGAGGCCGTTCACCTGCTCGGAGTGTGGGAAGGGATTCACTTGTTCATCCAACCTGCTGAAACACCAGCGAGTTCACACTGGGGAGAGGCCATTCACCTGCTTTGAGTGTGGGAAGGGATTCACTTGTTCATCCCACCTGCTGACACACCAGCGAGTTCACACTGGGGAGAGACCATTCACCTGCTATGAGTGTGGGAAGGGATTCACTTGTTCATCCCACCTGCTGACACACCAGCGAGTTCACACTGGGGAGAGGCCATTCACCTGCTCTGAGTGTGGGAAGGGATTCACTCAGTCATCCATCCTGCTGACACACCAGCGAGTTCACACTGGGGAGAGGCCGTGCACCGACTCTGAGTGTGGGAAGGGATCCACTACGTCATCCTACCTGCTGAAACACCATCGAGTTCACACTGGGGAGAGGCCATTCACCTGCTCTGTGTGCGGTAAGGGATTCACTCGGTCATCCCGCCTTCTGACACACCAGCGAGTTCACACTGGGGTGAGGCCGTTCACCTGATCTGAGTGCGGGAAGGGATTCACTTGTTCATCCACGCTGCTGACACATCAGCGAGTTCACACTGGGGCGAGGCCATTCACTTGCTCTGAGTGTGGGAAGAGATTCACTCAGTCATCCCACCTGCAGTCACACCAGCGAGTACACACTGGGGAGAGGCCATTCACTTGCTCTGAGTGTGGGAAGAGATTCACTCAGTCATCCCACCTGCAGTCACACCAGCGAGTACACACTGGGGCGAGGCCATTCACTTGCTCTGAGTGTGGGAAAAGATTCACTCAGTCATCCCACCTGCAGTCACACCAGCGAGTACACACTGGGGAGAGGCCATTCACTTGCTCTGAATGTGGGAAGGGATTCACTCAGTCATCACACCTGCTGACACACCAGCAAGTACACACTGGGGAGAGGCCGTTCACCTGCTCTGAGTGCGGGAAGGGATTCACTACATCATCCACCCTACTGAGACACCAGCGAGTTCACAAGTGACTGCAGGAGTTGGATTCTGTTGTTATTGAGGCTGTTAATCACATCCCGACTGAACCATGTTCATTCGGACAGTTGGGGTTTGTCTCTGCTGATGTTAATAACCATATAACTGGGCTGGACTTTAATATTCTGGATATATTGCTGATTGTGTTCTCGGGGCTGCAGTGTCCATTTAAGAAACACTGTGGGTTATCTTACCCCTTAATTCAGCAACTCTCAACGGAAATTTAGTTTGCAATAAAATTATGAACTTTTACTTTAATCCTAAATTGATCTTTGGTACAAAATCTACAATAGTGTGTGAAAGTTTCCACTGAATATAATCTCCAATTGGAAATAGCTTGCTGACAATTCTTAATGACTTGCCTATTACACACAGTGGCCCCTCCATATCCACCAGAAAGAAGGGGAATGGGAATTGGTGGGGAATCAGTGTACCCAAATGTTGTCCTTCCTATCTGGGTGTATCAATCATCTCGGCACGAGAATGGAGACAAGTCCAGACCAAAACTGTGCGCAGTAGCCCAGGTGTGGTCTGACAGTTGTAGCAGTACTTCTCTACTTTTAGATTCCATCCCCTTTGCAATAAAGGCCAGCATTCAGTTTGCCTTCCTGATTAATGCTGTACCTGCATGCAAACTTTTTGAGTTTCATGTACAAGAATCCCCAGATCTCTCTGTATAACAGCATTTTATAATCGTCCACATCTAAATAATAATTTGCTTTTTTTTTCCTACCAAAGTAAATCACCTGATATTTTACCACATTATAGTCCATCTGCTAGACTTTTGCCCACTCATTGAACCTATCTATATCCCTTTGTAGATTCTTTTGCGTCCTCCTCACAACTTGCTTTCCCACCTATCTTTGTACCATTGGCAAATGTTACACTCGGTCCCTTCATTCAAATCATTAATATAAATTGTAATTAGTTGAGGCCCCAGTACTTATCACTGCGGCACCCCACTAGTTACTGTTTGCCAACCTGAAAATGACCCATTTATCCGGACTCTCTGTTTTCTGTTAGTTTGGCAATCCCATATCCATGTTGATATATTACCCCCAAACCCGTGAGCTCTTAGCATGTGCAGTAATATTTTGTGTGGCACCTTATTGAATGTTTTCTGGAAATCAAAATATACAACATCAAGTGATTCTCTCTTATCCACTCTGCTCGTTACATCCTCAAACAACTACAGCAAATTTGTCAAACATGATTTCCCTTTCACAAAACCATGCTAACTCTGCCTAAATGCAATATGATTTTCTAAATATCCTGCTAGTACTTCCTTAATAATGAACTCGAGTATTTTCCCACTGACAGATGATAAGTTAACTGATGTATAGTTTCCTGCTCTCTGTCTCCCTCCTTACTTGAATAGGGGTGTTACATTTATAGTTTTCCAGTCCACTGGGATCTCTCCAGAATTCAGGGTATTTTGGTAGATTGCAACCAATGCATGCACTGTCTCTGCAACTAATTATTTTAAGACCCAAGGATGCATGCCATTAGGTCCAGAGGACTTGTCCACCTTTAGTCACATTAGTTTGATTAGCACTTTATCTGTAGTGATAGTGATTGTTTCAATAGCTCCTTGATTATCAACTGTTGGTATGTTTTTAGTGTCCTCTACCGTGAAGCCTAATACAAAATATTCGTTCAAAATCTCTGCCATTTCCGTGTTTCCCATTAGTAATTCTCCAATGTCATCCTCTAAGCGAGCAATGTTTACTTTAGATAATCATTTCCTTTTTATATCCTGGTAGAAGCTCTTAATGTCTGTTTTTATATTTCTTGCTAGTTTGCTCTCATCTGCTATCTTCTCTGTCTTTTTCATGTTTTAGTCGTCCTTTGCAAGTTTCTAAAAATTCCCAATCCTCTGGCCTTCCACTGTCCTTCACAACATTATCTGCCATTTTTTCCAATTTGATACCATCCTTTACTTCCATGACGACACTTGTTGCACACGTGATTGACCAGGACACGAGAAATGTGGTTGCTCCACAACGACAGGGTTTCATCTGTTTCAACAGAAACAACTACACTGTGTTATTTCCAGAAATAATCCCCGCTGTCTGGCCTGAATGAATCCATGTCACTACCAAATGCTGCAATGTTTCCTCCACCCCACAGAGTTCCATCTGTTTAAAGCCACGACAGAAATGTCCCATTTCCTCCTGGAGTTTGAGGGATATCAGCTTTAACAATGGGGCAGAGTTTCAGCCAATGAGCGAGATCCAGATCCAGCCCCGCCCACTGGGGGCTGCAAGCCCCACCTCTCGCACACTGCAATTGCTTGGATGATCAACCGCCTGCCTGGTCCTCCAGCCCCGCCCCCACTCTCCCTATTGGTCGGGAGCTGCCGTCAATCAGCCGGGCAGTGTGAGCTGAGCATGCACAGTGGGTGAGTCAGCAGGTGAGAGACAGGCGGAGGGAGGGAGCGGCTTAATAAAGAACGCGCTTATTTGTACTGCCAAAATGGCCGCCACGCCGCACCATTTGTCTATGATTGGTCCCTTGGAGGATAAGCCACATCCTGAGATTTCACTGGAATGTGTAACTGGAACCGCCCATCCCAAGGTCTCACTGACTTTGCAAATTGTAACTTGATCCACTTTGAATTCCTGAAGTGACAGAGGACAGAGCTCCCCATAAGATAGCAAGGGCCAGCCAAAGTACCTTGCCCCCATCCCAATGCATGCCTCCCCCAGCCGAAGTACATTACCCCAGTCCCAAGATCTGCCTCCCCCAGCTGAAGTGCTTTACCCCAGTGCCAATACATGCCTCCCCCAGCCGAAGTGCTTTACCCCAATCCAATACATGCCTCCCCCAGCCGAAGTGCTTTACCCCAGTCCCAAGATAAGCCTCCCCCAGCAGAAGGGCTTTACCCCAGTCCCAGTGCATGCCTCCCCCAGCCGAAGTACATTACCCCAGTCCCAGTGCATGCCTCCCCCAGTCAAAATGCATTAACCCCATCCCAGTGCATGCCTCCCCCAGCTGAAGTACTTTATCCCAGTCCCAATACATGCCTCCCCAGCAGAAGGGCTTTACCCCAGTCCCAAGATATGCCTCCCCCAGCTGAATGTCTTACCCCAGTACCACTGCATGCCTCACCCAGCAGTAGTGCCCGACACTAGTCCCATTGCATTTCTCCTCCCGCCGAAGTATCTTACCACTGTCCAAGTATATGCCTCCCACAGCCAAAGTGCCTTACCCAAGTACCAGTATAAGCCTCCCCCAGCCGAAGTGCCTTACCCTAGTCCTAGTCGATGCCTCCCCCAGGCAAAGTGCCTTACCCCAGTCCCAGTATATGCCTCCCCCAGCCGAAGGGCCTTACCAAAGTTCAAGTGCATGCCTCCCCCAGCCGAAGTGCCTTACCCCAGTCACAGTGCATGCCTCCCCCAGCCAAAGTGCCTTACCCCAGTCAGAGTGCATGCGTCCCCCAGCCAAAATGCCTTACCCCAGTCCCAGTGCAGGCCTCCCCCAGCCAAAGTGCCTTACCCTAGTCCTATTGCATTTCTCCCTCATCTGCAGTGTCTTACCACCGTCCCAATATATGCCTCCCCCAGCCAAAGTGCCTTACCCCAGTCACAGTATATGCCTCCCCCAGCCGAAGTGCCTTACCCCAGTCCCAGTGCAGGCCTCCCCCACTCGAAGTGGCTCAATCCAGTCCCATTGCATTTCTCGCTCATCCGAATTGTCTTACCCCAGTCCCAGTATATGCCTCCCCCAGCTGAAGTGCGTTACACCAGTCCCAGTGAATGCCACCCCAGCCGAATTGCCTTACCCCAGTCCCAGTTTATCCCTCCCTCAGTTGAAGTGCCTTACCGCAGTCCCAGTGTTAGCATCCCCCAGTTGAAGTACCTTACACAAGTCCCAGGTATCCCTCCCCCAGTTGAAGTGCGTTACCCGAGTCGCAGTGTATCCCTCCCCAGATGAAGTGCCTTACCCCAGTCCCAGTGCATGCCTCTCCCAGTTGAAATGCCGAACCGCAGTCCCAGTGCATGCCTCCACCAGTTGAAGTGCCTTACTCCAGTTCGAGTGCACACCTCTGCCAGCCGAAGTCCCTTACACCCATGCCAGTGCATGCCTCTCCCAGCCAAAGTACCTTGTCCCAGTCCCAGTATATGCCTCCACCAACCGAAGTGCCTTAAACCAGTCGCACTTTATGCCTCCCCCAGCCGAAGTGCGTTACCCCAGTCCCAGTGCACAGCCCCCCAAAACCGAAGTGCCTTGCCACAGTGTGAGTGCATGCCTCCCCCAGCCAAAGTATTTTACCCCAGTCGCACTGCATGCCTTGCCCAGCCGAAGTGCCTTACCCTAATCCCAGTGTATCCCTCCCCCAGTTGAAGTGCCTTAGCCCAGTCACAGTTTATGCCTCCCACAGTTGAAGTGTCTTACTCCAGTCCCAGTGTTAGCATCCCCCAGTTGAAGCACCTTACCCCAGTCCCAGTACATGCGCCCCCCAGCCGAAGTGCCTTACCAAAGTTCAAGTGCATGCCTCCCCCAGCCGTGGTGCCTTACCCAGTCATAGTATGTGCCTCCCCCAGCCGAAGTGCCTTACCCCAGTCCCATTGCATGCGTCCCCCAGCCGAAGTGCCTTACCCATGTCACAACATATGCCTCCCCCAGCCGAAGTGCCTGATCCCAGTCACAGTGCATGCCTCCCCCAGCCGAAGTGCATTAATGCAGTCCAAGTGAATGGCTCCCCCAGCCGACGTATCTTACCCCAGTCCCAGTTTATCCCTCCCCCAGTTGAAGTGCCTTACCCCAGTCCCAGTGCATGCCTCCCCCAGTTGAAGTGCCTTAGCCCAGTCCCAGTGTCTCCCTCCCCCAGTTGAAGTGCCTTACCCCAGTCCCAGTGTTAGCGTCCCCCAGTTGAAGTGCCTTACCACAGTCCCAGTGTATCCCTCCACCCGTTGAAGTGCATTACCCCAGTCGCAATGTATCCCTCCCCGAGCCGATGTGCCTTATCCCAGTCCCACAGTATCCCTCCCCAGTTGAAGTGCCTTACCCAAATCACAATATATGCCTCCCCCAGCTGAAGTAGCATTTCTCAGTACAAATGCATGCCTCCGTCAGCCAAAGTGCCCTACCCCAGTCCCAGTGAATGCCTCCTCCAGCCAAAGTGCCTTAAACCAGTCCCAGTGCATGCCTCCCCCAGTTGAAGTACCTTACACAAGTTCCAGCTATCCCTCCCCCCGTTGAAGTGCGTTACCCTAGTCCCAGTGTATCCCTCCCCCATCCGAAGTGCCTAACCCCAGTGCATTCCTCCTCAGCCAAAGTGCCCTACCCCATTCCCAGTATATGCCTCCCCCAGCTGTAGTGCCTTACCTCAGTCCTAGTGTAACCCTCCCTCTGTTGGAGTGCCTTACCCCAGTCCGAGTGTGTGCCTCCCCCAGTTGAAGTACCTTGTTCCTGTCCCAATGTATCCCTCCCACATTTGAAGTGCCTTACCTCAGTCCCAGTGTATCCCTCCCCAGCAGAAGTGCCTTACCCCAGTCCCAGTGTAACCCTCCCCCAGTTGAAGTGCGTTACCCCAGTCCCACTGTATCCCTCCACCAGTTGAAATGCCTAACCACAGTCCCAGTGTATGCCTCCACCAGTTAAAGTGCCTTACTCCAGTCCGAGTGCACACCTCTGCCAGCCGAAGTCCCTTACACCCGTGCCAGTGCATGCCTCTCGCAGCCAAAATGCCTTGTCCCAGTCCCAGTATATGCCTCCACCAACCAAAGTGCCTTAAACCAGTCAAAGTTTATGCCAATCCCAGCCATAGTGCCTTACCCCAGTCCCAGTGCACACCTCACCCAACCGAAGTACCCTACCCCAGTGCCAGTATATTCTCCACTAGCCGAAGTGCCTTACCCTAGTCCCAGTGCATGCCTCCCCCAGTTGAAGTGCCTTAGCCCAGTCCCAGTTTATGCCTCCCCCATTTGAAGTGTCTTATTCCAGACCCAGTGTAGCCCTCCCACAGTTCAAGTGCCTTTCCTCCAGTCCCAGGGAATCCCTCCCCCAGTTGAAGTGCCTTACCCCAGTCCCAGTTTATCCCTCCCCCAGTTGAAGTGCCTTATCCCAATGCCAGTGTATCCCTCCCTTAGTTGAAGTGCCTTACCCCGGTCCAGTGTATCCCTGCCCCAGTTGAAGTGCCTTACCCCAGTCCCAGTATATGCGCCCCCAGCCTTAGTGCCTTACCCCAGTCCCAGGGTATCCCTCCCCAGCTGAAGTGCCTTAGCACTGTCCCGGTGTAAGCCTCCCGCAGTTGAAGTGCTTTATTCCAGATCCAGTGTATCCCTCCCACAGTTGAAGTGCCTTTCCTCCAGTTACAGTGTTTCGCTCCCCAGCCGAAGTGTCTTACTCCAGTCCCAGTGTATGCCTCCCCCAGTTGAAGTGCCTTACCCCAGTGCCAGTTTATCCCTCCCCCAGTTGAAGTGCCTTACCCCAGTCCCAGTATATGCCTCCCCCAGCCGTAGTGCCTTACCCCAGTCCCATGTGCATGCCTCCTCAGCCAAAGTGCCCTACCCCAATCCCAGTATATGCCATCCCCAGCTGTAGTGCCTTACCTCAGTCCCACTGTAACCCTCCCTCTGTGGAAGTGCCTTACCCCAGTCCCAGTGTGTGCCTCCCCCAGTTGAAGTACCTTGTTCCTGTCCCAATGTATCCCTGCAACATTTGAAGTGCCTTACCCCAGTCCCAGTGTATCCCTCCCCAGCCGAAGTGCCTTACCCCAGTCCAAGTGTATCCCTCGCCCAGTTGAAGTGCCTACCCCCAATCCCAGTACATGTCTCCCCCAGCCGAATTGCCTACCCCCAGTCCCAGTACATGTCTCCCCCAGCCGAAGTGCTTTACCCCAGTCCTATTTCCCTGCACCATCTGCATGGAATGATTCGGGCCAGGAGGGGGCGGGGCTTGCCACTTGTCAATCACAAAGTGCAGAACCAATAGTTCCCTGGCTTACTAAACCCGGGGAGTGTGGGCCCAGGCCCGAGAGACAACACTCCGCACCATCCGCTTCACCCACACCCGGGCTCGTCCCCAGGCCTCGAATCACAGCCTGCAGACCCCGTGTTTACCCACCGGTTACAGACACGGTCAATGAGCGTCCGGGGGAGTGGGCTCAGCGGCCATCATCTTGGTCAGGGCGGGGCGAGCAGGCTCAGCGGCCGCCATCTTGATCAGGGCGGGGCGAGCAGGCTCAGCGGCCATCATCTTGGTCAGGGCGGGGCGAGCAGGCTCAGCGGCCATCATCTTGGTCAGGGCGGGGCGAGCAGGCTCAGCGGCCGCCATACTGGTCAGGTGGAGGGAGCGGGCTCAGCGGCCGCCATCTTCGCCATCTTGGTCAGGGTGGGGCGTTGGAGATCGTGCTGAGCGGCCGCCATCTTGGTCTGGGCGGGTCTCGCGGCGCATGCGTGGCTTTTTCAGCAGGGACAATGGGTGGGCGGGGCTTCAGGTTGTCTGTCAGTTTGATTGGACCACATGTTTGTGACCAGGTCAGTGGACCCTGAAAGGGAGTCTTCTTGTGCTGATTGTTGCCTGGTGACTCTGGGCCAGCCCGACTCACCTTATTGGGCCAGCCTGGGATAACCCCATTGGGCCAGCCTGGGCTCACCCTATTGGTCCAGCCCAGGATCTCACTATTGATCCAGCCCAGGATCTCACTATTGGGCAAGCACGGGCTCACCCTATTGGGCCACTCAATTGCACTCTTTTGGGCCAGCCTATGCTCAGCCTACTGGCCATCCCAGGCTCACCTTATTGGGGCAGCATGGGCTCACCCTATTGGACCAGCACAAAAGATGCAGTGTCCAGCAGAGAGAATCAGCAGCTCATTGATTTTATTCTCACTCTGTGCACAGCGGGTGCAGAACTGAACCCAACCTTGTAAACTGGAAATGCATCATCACAGTCACATTGGGGAGAGGACGTTCACCTGCTCTGAGTGTGGGAAGTGATTCACTCAGTCATCCAACCTGCTGACACACCAGCGAGTTCACAAGTGACTGCAGGGGTTAGATTCTGCTGTTATTGCTGGTGTTAATGGCTTCCTGACTGAATCTTGTTTCTTGTGTTGGTTGGAATTTGTTTCTGCTGATGTCAATAACCCCTATAACTGGGCTGGAGTTTAATAATTTGATATTTTAAATAACAGAGTGTGTCTATATTTGATGTCTCCAAGATAAGAGGGGACTAAGTTATTTCCTGTTACCGACTGCACCATTTTGTGCATTTTCTACTTTCTAACTCTACATTATTTCAGTCTCATATCTTTGGTGACTCTCAGGGACAAGTCCCAGTTCCTCTTACCGTCCAGAGTACCTCTCCTTGCCTTGGTATCGAGCAAAGGTGTCAGAAACACGCCCGGGATCACTAAACACAAAACCCAGTCTCTTAATCACTTTCAGATACTGGACTGAGTGTGTGCCCCTGTTAGAGCGGATTTTTGGACATATACTTGACTAGTATACGGGACCAAACATTTGTTTTTATTTTCCCCTTGAATGTATTTTGTAAGGGACAATACTGATGCATTGTGCTTTATACAAAAAAACACAGTTAGACTTCAAGGTATGCTGGCCTTGAGTTATGGAGATAGGAAAGAGAGATAATGAACGACTGGAGAGATAAGTGGGGGTATGTTTGTCTTTACCGATGCCAAAAAGCCTGCCACTTGTTTTTTTGTTGATAAAAGGGGAACTAGTCCTCTTGGATGTATATAATTCCTGTCACAATGCGATGCTGGTTTATATCAAGAGCTCAGCCTTGGACAGTAATTGTATGAAAAGCTTTGTAAACCTTGTAATGCGATGAATGGACTTAAGGACTAGTGCTAAAGCACGTGATGTAAAGTGACGTAATTTGTAAGATAAAAAACCTCACTGGAGATATCAAATTGAGAAGCTGGTTCAGAGACAGGGGTCTCTAACACTTCTCCCAAAGCTTTGTCTCCGATTTAATAAATCTCTGTTTATATATTATACAGTCTCGGAAATATTTTTCCACAACAAAATGGCGTCACAAACAGGATACTGTCCGATCAGACGTGATCACTTTAGACAGTATCTGGAATCTAGTGTTAGAGACTGAGAGAGGTGTGTATGAGCACGACGGGATAGTGTATAAGATACGAGTAAGTAGATAGCAGGAGGAGGCTGACTAACCAGTTTGAGTTGTCCCTTTAGTAAATAAGGTCGGTGCAGAAGGGAGCTGATCACTCCAACCTAGAGGCGAAACTCCGGTGGTAAGGAAACACGCTAGCTTTGTTGCGAAGACAAAGGGTCTCCACAGAGTAGTCGTGGCCGTGAGTATTACAGAAACAAAGGGAAACGTCCGAGACTGGCGAACATGGAAGGTAAAGAAGGGAATGTAAAACGCGGGCTGCCCGGGTCATTAATTAATTCCTATCATTAATTGTAACTTGCGTAATTACATAATGCCATAAGAAAGCTGATCGTGACTATCTTAAGTGACATATGGATCCAAAAATAGAACTGGCCAGACTTAAGCTTTGTTGAATGAAGAGAGACTTTTGTGATGTCTATTTTGAATGAGAATACTTGTGTGATTTTGACAGCGGAATGAATGAAAAGCCTGTTTGGGAAGGTATGGAGTGGCTGCCTGTTTTAGCTCCACCACTTTTTCCAAACAGAGTGAAAGTTTTTTTAACCCTTCGTTGTGTTGTCCTGTATATGGGAAGTTTAAGAAAGTGTGAACCTTCTGGTATTACATTTTATGTTAGAAACGCAGGTGTGGATATATACGGATAATAAGTTACAGAGCTAGGAAATGCACAAAGGATAGGTTTGTTGAATAAAAGTTAAAAATTCATGGTCCTGATAGTAAAAAAATAAAGAATTTATTTGTCACGCTCACTTACTTGTCGAAAGAAAACATGCAATTGGGTTGAAAGACATAAATTTAGTCGAGGAATGAGATAAAGAATGCCTTTTAAAACGCTCGCATTTTCCTTTGTGTAAAACCTTGACACAAAAGCTTCTAGATCAGTAAAAAAAAAAGTTTAAAATCTAGAAATACCTTCAGGGATCAGGCCAAACTCCTGGGCGAGTGGTGAGCTATCTGTGAAGGTGTAAAATGGACTTTGCAAAAGACTAAAACATAAGTTTTGGCAGTTTAGAAAATAAAAAGATAAAGACACAACTTTGAAAATAAACAAATTGAACGATTGGAAAAAACAAGTGTCTTCGATTGTCTGATGATTTTAAATACAAAACCTAATTTGAAGAAAGGTGATCTAAAAAAAAAGACGTAATGCACTAATTAGGTGCTGGAAAAAAAAGGGGTGTTTGCGATGGATAAAGACATAACTTACTAAGTACCAGTTGATATCAGCTGTGAAAAAGATATTGGTTTAATTGGAAAAAAAAAAGAATTTGAAGAGGTAAAAAACACACTCCATTGATAATGATTCTAAATTATTAAAATTAAGTTAGTGCCGCTGGGGCCCGAGACGAACAGACAAGTATTGAGAAACTATACCAGGAAACTTCTGAAGAGGAAATAGGTATGTGGACAAAACAGGGCGCAACGCAAGGGAAGGATAACGTTCGGAGACGAAACGACAAGGAAATGGCGCCTGAATGCATACAGAATACCTTATTGGAGTTGCATCATGGCCTGTCTCATTCAGGATGAGAGGCCATGACCGGGAGTCTTGGGAGAGATTGGTGGTGGAAAGGGATGGGGAGAGATATCACCAAACATTGCCATCGATGCATTACGTGCGCACAATATAATCCAGGCCGGCCCATTAAAATTAAAATGGGACACCAGCCCCGTCCACGGGGGCCATGGGAACATGTACACATTGATTTCACAGGTCCTTTGCCCCCATCTCATGGAGAAAAGATATTGCCTAGTGATTATAGATCAACTTACCCGGTGGGTGGAAGCTGTCCCCACACGTGATTGCACTGCCTCAACAGTGGTAAGGATATTCTGACCAAGGCACCCACTTCACCAGGAAGATTGTAAAAACAATATGCCAGCTGATGGGCACAAAACAAAAATTCCACATCCCCTACCACCCGCAGAGTTCTGGGATGGTAGAGCGCATGAACCATACCCTTAAGAACGCCCTGGCAAAGGCCATGCAAACGTCAGGAAAAACGTGGACGGAAGTAGTACCCATTATATTGATGAAGTTAAGAGCCATGACAAATCGGACAACCGGATTAATCCCTTATGAACTAATGACAGGAAGGGCGATGCAATTACCAGAGAACATCATAACAGGTGGGGCCGATGTAGGCCCATTAAAAGACAAAATAAAACGGTATGTTTTGGAACTAAGTACTCAATTAAAAGGGATGCGTAAATTAGTTAGGGACAATCAGGAGTAAAGAGACGCGGAAGCAGAGCTTACAAAGCTCCCTGAAGTCCCGTTGGCGGGAAGTCGCGTTATGGTAAGGGTCCTCCTGGGAAAACTGGGGTTTGCCCCAAAATGGATAGGACTATATGAGGTTATAATCAGCGGGGAGACTTGTGCCTGCATCGATGTTAAAGGGAACGGAAAATGGAAGCATTGGACCCAGCTTAATGTTTTTGAACCAGCCGTTTAGCACACGTATTAGTTGTTGTTGTTTGTCTATTTACAGATTGACAGCGAAAGATTCTTCAAGCAAGCCATACGGCCATTTTGACTATTTGTTAATTATAGAGTAATAAGATGAAACTATATATTGCGATCTGTGCGATTATCACAGTTCGTGTTTGGTCCGGCCTGCTAGCTAGACTGAAACGAGAGTTACATGTGAATACCTTTTTGTACATGTCTTATGTTTATGCACAAAATGCAAACTTTTGCATTTGCTGGGTATGTTTGCACATCCCCATACATAACAACGGAGGCATCCCTTTGAGGTCAATCTCCCTTAACATTTCGGAAGTAGCGGAGTGGGTAATAAAGAAACATGGAGATGGGGCGGTTACTTTTTGGATACATTGACGGATGGTACCAGCCGGAATACAATAGGTCGGTACGACCCCCGTTCCTGGTTTTGACCAACACCTCAGAAGTTGGAAGACCCACCACTGACATTTGTTTCACTCGAAACCTGACTGATGAGGAAACAGGTTTTGAGCAGGATATAGCAATTGTACGCAATACTTTAACCTCACCAGTTGGAACATAACAGACAGCGAAACAATAAACCAGGGGTTCCTTGAAATGGAGGGTTTGAAGAATCAGACAAGTAGCCAGGACTGGGACCCTAAGATTAGATGGCGACGGGGGCTGAGAGAGAGAGATTGGGATCGAATCTAACAGCACACAATGGCACTTATTTTGTGTGCGAGCACAAGGCCTACCTCTGGTTGCCACAGGACTGGAGGGGGTCCTGTTATTTGGGATATGTGGTCCCCTTTGTCAGACGGGTACATACTTTAGCAGAAGTACAGACACCAGGTCGAATAAGACGAGCTCTTACCCCGGTAGAGAGGTTATTTGGGGTCATGATGCTCCCATTCAGGATAGGACGCACCATGGATGAATTATGTAACCGAGATAGGGTACTGGAAGAGATAGTTAAAGACACTGCTGAAGCAATGGAGGGCATAACGGCTGAAATGGTAGCCATACGCACAATGGTACTCCAGAACCGTTTGGCCCTAGATACTAGCACAAAGTGGGGGCACATGTGCCTTAATTGGAGCTGAATGTTGCACTTACATTCCCGATAATTCAGAAAACATAACCAACCTCGCTGAGCACATAAGAAGGGAGGTAAAGAAGTTATCCACGACAGCAGGTGGATCTGGCTGGTTTGACTGGCTGTTAGGGGAATCCTGGGGGTCCTATCTTATGCATGGAGTAATTATTCTGGTTGTAATAATAATTACTTGCTGTCTGATTATCGGGTGTTTAAACATCTGCTGTAAAGTTATGAAGGCCCGACTGATCCAGTAGCCAGTGTAATCGCCAAAGAAGCAGCAGCACACCTGATGGAAATACCTGAAAACACCAAGGATGAAGAAACAGACGATGTTGACACTGACCACTATCTTTGAAGGGTAGCCTGGACCTACAGGCAAGGTGGACATATGGAACATCAGGGAAGTAACATATCCCAAAGGACGAATATATGACACCATGCTGCTATCATTGTGGTCATCTGGATTTCGTGAACATCCTCCAGGGCCGAAAGGGGGAGTAATGTTGGAGCGGATTTTTGGACATATACTTGACTAGTATACAGGATCAAACATTTGTTTTTATTTTCCCCTTGAATGAATTTTGCAAGGGACAATACTGATGGAATATGCTTTATACAAAAAAACACAGTTAGACTTCAAGGTATGCTGACCTTACGTTATGAAGATCGGAAAGTGAGATAATGAATGACTGGAGAGATAATTGGGGGTATGTTTGTCGATACCGGTGCCAAAAAGCCTGCCACTTGTTTTTTTGTTGATAAAAGGGGAACTAGTCCTCTTGGATGTATATAATTCCTGTCACAATGCGAGGCTGGTTTATATCAAGAGCTCAGCCTTGGACTGCAATTGTATGAAAAGCTTTGTAAACCTTGTAATGCGACGATTGGACTTAAGGACTAGTGCTGAAGCACGTGATGTAAAGTGACGTAATTTGTAAGATAAAATAACCTCACTTGAGATATCAAATTGAGAAGCTGGTTCAGAGACAGGGGTATCTAACACGTCTCCCAAAGCTTTGTCTCCGATTTAATAAACCTCTCTTTATATATTATACAGTCTCGGAAATATTTTTCCAAAACACCTCACAGCATCGCTCTCTAAACCAATCACATCAAATAATTGGCAAAGGTTTAGAATCAACTAGATGAATAAGTAAACACATCACAGCCTAATAACCTAGCTCGAAATTCACAGGAGAAAACCTGTTATCTAACGCCTCGAATGTCAATTGGTGAGATGAGCGACTGAATCACTGTCCACGTGCAACAGCATCCATTCTCACTGTCCCCACATTTGCAGTGTTGAGTCAGGTGGGCGCACAAGTCTCACAGGCTGAACGATTGTTTAAGGTACATCCACACACACAACATGTGTCCTGTTCTCCCCGCTGTGATTGGTGTTTTTGCAAAGGCTGATGATAAGGTGATCCTGATCAATCCAGGGAATCTGTCAAATCTTGACGTGATGTCTGGTTTGAGTTTCCCAGCTGAAGATCCTCCTCTTCTAATACCCTGCAAATGGTGGTTACAAACGTTGTTACTTTAAGTAAAGGATTGAAATTCAGAACACACTATTCCAGATTCTACAGAACATCCTGTCCTCTCCTGTCCCCCCTAAGCTGTAAATTCCTTATTCAAGGCTCTCCCCTCCATCCTCACTCTCTAAAATCAACATTCCTTTCATCGCCTGAGATGTATTATCTCCAGAATGTGCTGAATCTGGCTGTGTGCAATTCCACAGACATTAGTAAACCTCTCGTGCCTCACCGTCAGTCGACACAGTGAGTGCCAGCAGGATTCCCACTGTGGTAGGCATCACAGCCTCAAATCCTGTCCTCAAATGACATCCACACACTTCCCAGTTGACGTCACTTGATCGGTCTGAGGAGCAGGGGCAGTGGCTGATTTTTACTCTTATTTAGCCCAATGGTACTGAGGACAATTATAACCCCTGAACTGCTGCCTTGGCTGAGGTCAACCAACAGCCGAGATCAAGGATTGAACTTGGGACCTTCCTAGTCAGTATTGTAATGTTCTAAAATTTGGGGGGTTGGGGAACGGTTAGAAAAGAATATTTTGAAACAAATTTTACTCCACCTTTAAATGAAATCTTTGTCACACTGCACAAATCTGGACTCTTTCCAAATTATACAATTGGATCATCAAAATCAATGAGTCATTTTAGAAATGATCAAGTCACTGAAATGGACAGCTTTACAATCACTGCACAGTACAGAAGGAAGAGACTGTTAATGGGACCTCGGTTAGTGAAGTCCTCCGACACCCCAAGATAAACTGGACTGTCCCTTTAACTATAAAGTAGCAGAGAAAGGGGAGTCCCTGTCCCTTTAAATATCTGCCCCATTCCCCCAGGCAGTGGGAGGAGGAACAGCGCACGGTCTCTTTGTATCCTGACCCAGCAAGCACCGCCGGATGGGCTGTCGCCGGGTCCTAAATTCCACATCGATCAATGTCGGGTTGAGCAGAACAATTGAAAAGGGCACACACACAGTCTTTGCTATATATATAAATATTTATGTGTGTGTGTAAAGAAAACACGACACTCTTAATGTTTGCTAGTCAATTGCACAGAGATAAATAATTATCTTCGCCAATTATTTTCCAACAATTTATTTCCATTTTGTTTACAATGCAATTGCGGGGTGTTTAATAACTTTACCATTTATTGATAACACATTGTCTTGTGTGCTCTTGTTCAGAACGTGACGTCACACTGACCATTCTGTTACAAGGTGACCATGTCTGTCTGCAGCAATCAGTGGGAAAGCGGATTAAATCACATCGAGGATAATGAGCAGCCCCGCTCCTCCCCCCCTCCCCGTCGTCTCTGCGCTTTATTGTCCAGTATCATCGCACCGTCACACAGAAGCTCCTGAGATTTACCTCCAGTGTGGATCATTGCTGTAACTGATGGTAAAAATTAAATTGTATGAGTGAAAGAGGAGCTGGGGTGAGGAGTTGTAATTAGAGAGGGAGTTGAAGAGTCGGGGTGAAGGAGGTGTATGAGTGAGGGGGATTTACTGAAATTAATCACTTCTGTTGTGCTTTGATGCGGTTCATTTTTATTTTAAAATGTTTAGAATTGCGTGTTTCACTGAAGTTAAATGTGGGGCAGCAGTTACTTGTGGGCACTGGGTTGTTTCTGTTGAATTAATGTGGACCGTGTTAATTGGGAATAGACTGAGTGGGATCATTCTGTGCTGAATACAATGCTGGGCTGCGGGTTTGCACTCAGTCCCAGTGACGAGGATGCTTTCGACAACAAATCCAAAAGCTACTCGCATTGTGACACCAAATCCAGGGACCACTTACACTGAGACACCAAATCCAGGGACCACTTACACTGAGGCACCAATTCCAGGGACCACTTACACTGAGACTACAAAATTACACAGGATATACGGTACACAAATGGGCCATTCGGAATTACCAGTCCATGCTGGCGTTTGTGCACCATTCGGGGATTAGAGAGTCTTAGTGTGGGCAATGGTCATGATGGTGAAACCACCTCTAGTGAGGGCAAAAGGTGAGAAATGGATGAAGATATCACGGTGGAATCACACGGTGACTGGTAGGGCCTGGTACAGGAACATAAGAAGTAGGAACAGGCGTCGGGCTCATGGCCGATGTGATCATGGACTCAGCTCCACTTTCCTGCCCGTTCCCCATAACCCTTTATTCCCTTATTGCTGAAAAATCAATGTATCTCCGCCTTAAATTTATTCAATGACCGAGCCTCCACAGCTCTCTGGGGCAGAGAATTCCACAGATTTACAACCATCTGAGAGAAGAAATTCCTCCTCATCTCAGTTTTAAATGGGCGGTCCCTTATTCTGAGACTTTGCCCCCTAGTTTTAGTTTCCCCTGTGAGTGGAAATATCCTCTCTGCAAGAACATTGTCGAGCTTCCTCATTATCCTTTATTTTTCAATAAGATCACCTCTCATTCTTCTGAACTCCAATGAATATAGGCCCAACCTACTCAACCTATCTTCATAAGTCAATCACCTCATCACTGGAATCAACCTAGTGAACTTTCTCTGAACCGCTTCCAATGCAAGCATATTCCTCCCTAAATACGGAGATGAAAACTGTATGCAGTACTCTTGGTTTGGATTCACCAATACCTTGTGCAGTTGTAGCAGGACTTCTCAGCTTTTATAATCCATCCCCCTCTCAATAAAGGTCATCATTCCATTTGCCTTTCTGTTTATTGCTGTACCTGCATACTAAAGTTTTGTGTTTCATGCACAAGGACCCCCAACTCCCTCTGTATTGCAGCACTATGCAATTTTTCTCCATTTAAATTATAATTTGCTTTTCTATTTTTTTCAATTTTGTAATAGGTTATTGTCAGAAGAACTTTTCAGACATGCTGATAATTTGATGCAACCAGCGCAGCAAATGTATCTGTCTGTTCTTTTTCCAAAATACCAAAATCGAACGTCACTAATTAAACGTTGGGTGAGATTTGTAGAGATGTGGAAGAAGGGATGAAATGAGGCTTGCAGGAAAGAAGGTTCTTTGAATGAACAATTTGTGCGGCAGTTTTGTGACTCATCTGCATGAGGTTAAAGGCATGAAATGGAAAAGGACACGTCCAGTGACACTTATATTGTCAATAATGATTTCTAAGTTAATTGCTCATCATCATAGGCAGTTCCTCGGAATCAAGGAAGACTTGCTTCCACTCCTGTAGTGAGTTCTTTGGTGGCTGAACAGTCCGATACGAGAGCCACTGATTTGTCACAGATGGGACTGATAGTTGTTGAGGGAACGGGTGGGTGGGACTAGTTTGTATACGCTCTTTCTGCTGCCTGCACTTGATTTCTGCATGCTTTCGGCGTTGAGACTCGAGGTGTTCAGAGAATTACTATCTCCTAAGCCTCATCATCATCATCATAGGCAATCCCTCGAAATTGAGGAAGAATTGCTTCCACTCTAAAAGTGAATTCTCAGGTGATTGTACAGTGCAATATGGGAATTATAGTCACTGTCACTGGTAGGACAGACAGTCATTGATGGAAAGTCTGGGTGAGGAGTCTGGTTTCTCAGATGCTCCTTCCGCTACCTTCGCTTGTTTGCAGCATGCTCTCGGCGATGAGACTCGAGGTGTTCAGCGCCCTCCTGGATGCTCTTCCTCCACTTACGGTGGTCTTTGGCCAGGGATTCCAAGGTGCCTAATATTCTACTGACAATCCCAACCACTAACCCCAATCCTAACAAATAACCACAACCACTAAACCCTAAACTCGCACCCAAACCCAGTCCTGAACCAAAGGTTATTCACAGGGATCAGTGGAGGAGCTAAAGACCCGATAATGGAAATATTTAAACAATTATCTTGATGCAAGAAATTCTGCAAGCTATGTAAGTAACAAGAATATATATGAACAAAACTTTCAAAATCAACAAAGACAGTTACAAAGATCACACATTTCAAAGACTATTACATATAGTAACCACATTCAAAAATCGTTAAACAATGTACAAAATAATAGATTTCACGTCTAAAGCATCATAGTTCAATCAATAGTTGGTTGAAAGGAACATCATATGAGTGTAACGTGAGACACTCCGGTTCAATTTATGACACCCACAAGCCGTATACTCAAACAGAACAACCTTGGGATTTGATATCATAAAAGATGAACTGGGTGAGAAGTGAAATAATCTAGAGTAAGAAAAGGCCCAAAATGGAACAGTCGGTAACAGAACATTAAGTAGATATTATTATGGAGAAATCAAACATTCGACACACTGTGTTTGAACCAAGCTGATTTATTCAATATTTGTATAGAACATTAATCTCCAGCTCAGGTATAGGGGTTATTAAGATCAGCAGAAACAAACAATATCTGCCAGAATGAATATCGTTCAATGCCCAATGCAATCAAATTATATCCTGTTATATTCACCAATGCAGTTTTTAAATGGCGGGTTATTTACCCAGTATGCACCACGGACGAGAAGGTGCAGAACCCAAACTACAGGAGTTCAGTACGCAGGCGCGCGTCGTGGCTGGTTTTGGAGCATGCGCGGCGAATGTAGTGGCGAAGGAGAAAAGGGCAACATGATCTCCGCAGAAGCGTTCCATTTGAGCGGGAGGAGGGGCGCAATGGACCAGCGGGTCACTTGGAAGGCTTCATAAAGCACCGGTGCCCACCGCAAGCCCGAAATAATAACCGGCATATCGGCGGTTGCAGTTTTGGGGCTTTCTCCCGGTCACAGGCCCAGGCTAACGGCGGCCATCTTCGTGCAGGAAGGCGGGTTCAGCGCTCGGCCAGCTTGATTCGGTGAGTCGCAGCGCGCATGCGCGACCATCTTGGTTCAGGAACAAAGTGAGCGATGACAGTGTCTGTTTCTAACCGGGTCCCAGTGGGTAAAGGAATTGGTCAGATATTTTATTTTCACTCGAATTTCTCACCATCTCCCCTAAAGGCGATGCTTAGTACCGACCTTATGGGTTAAGTCCTACATAATTGTAACAGAGAAGGGCCAGAAATATTGAATCCTTGTGTTAGAATCCCCATGTTCAGTCCCAGGGTTAGAATCTCCATCTCATCATTATCATAGGCAGTCCCTCGGAATCGAGGAAGACTTGCTTCCACTCCTGAAGTGATTTTATTGGCGGCTGTACAGTCGAATACGAGAGCCACAGATTCTGTCACAGGTGGGACAGATAGTCACTGAGGGAAGGGGTGGGCGGGATTGGTTTGCCGCACGCTCTTTCCGCTGCCTGCACTTGATTTCTGCATGCTCTCTGCATTGAGACTCGAGGTGCTCAGCGCCCTCCCGGATGCACTTCCTCCACTTAGGGTGGTCTTTGGCCAAGGACTCCCAGGTGTCAGTGGGGATGTCGCACTTTATCAGGGAGGCTTTGAGGGTGTCCTTGTAACGTTTCTGCTGCCCACGTTTGGCTCGTTTGCCAAGAAGGACCTCCATAAAGAGCACTTGCTTCGGCAGTCTCATGTCTGGCATGCAAACTGTGTGGCCTGCCCAGCGGAGCTGATCGAGTGTGGTCAGTGTTTCAATGCTGGGGCTGTTAGCCTAGACGAGCACACTGATGTTGGTGCGCCTGTCATTCCAGGGGATTTGTCGGATCTTGTGGAGACATCATTGGTGATATATCTCCAACGACTTGAGGTGTCTACTGTACATGGTCCGTGCCTTTGAGCCATTCAGGATGGTGGGTATTACTACAGCCCTGTAGACCATGAGCTTGATGGTAGCTTTGAGGGCCTTGTCTTGGATCACTCTTTTCCTCCGCCGGCTGAATGCTGCACTGCCGCACTGGAGGTGGTGTTGAATATCCTCATCAATGTCTGCTTTTGTTGATAATATGCTCCCGCAGTATGGGAAATGCTCCATGTTGTCGAGGGCTGCGCCGTGGATCTTGATGACTGGGTGGCAGTGTTGTACGTCGAGTACTGGCTGGTGGAGGATCTTTGTCTTACGGATATTTAGCGTAAGGCCCATGTTTTCGTGTTCTCAGTAAATACGTCGACTATATCCTGGAGGTCAGTCTCAGAATGTGCGCAGACACAGGCGTTGTCCACATACTGTAGCTCAACGACAGAGGTTGGGGTTATCTTGGACTTTCTCCCGGAGGCGGCAAAGATTAAACAGCTTCCTGCTGGTTCTGTAGTTTTGTTCCACTCCAGCAGGGAATTTGTTGACTGTGAGGTAGAGCATGGCAACGAGGACAATTGAGAAGAGGGTGGGAGCAATGATGCAGCCCTGTTTGACCCTGGTCCCGACGTGGATTGGGTCTGTAATGGATCCGTCGGTAAGGATTATCACCTGCATGTCATCATGGAGCAGGCGAAGGATGTTGACACATTTTTGAGGGCATCCATATTGGAGAAAGACGCTCCATAGAGCCTCATGGTTCACAGTGTCAAATCCCTTTGTAAGGTTGACAAAACCCATGTATCACGGCTGGCGCTGGTCCCTGCATTTTTCCTGCAGCTGTCGCGCTGCAAAGATCATGTCCGATGTGCCCCGTGGGGCACTGTGACTCCAGGAGGAGCTCCTCGGCCACAGGGAGAAGACGGTTGAAGAGGACTCGAGCAAAAACTTTCCCAGTGGCTGATTAGCAGGGAGATTCCTCTGTAGTTGCTGCAGTTGAACTTGCCGCCCCTTTTTTAAAGATGGTCACGATCACTGCATCTCTGTGATCTCCAGTCATGCTCTCCTCCCTCCAGATGAGAGCGATGAGGTCATGTATTCGTGCCAACAGCGCATCTCCGCCATGCTTTAGCGCCTCAGTAGGGATTTCATCCGCTCCCGTAGCCTTGTTGTTCTTGAGCTGTCTTATGGCTTTTCCTACCTCATGCAACGTTGGTGTTTCACTGAAGTGGGGGCGGGACGCATGCTGTGGGATGGAATCGAGAACACTCGATTCAAAGTCAGAATCTCGATTGAGGAGATCTTTGAAGTGCTCCTTCCAGCGGGCCTTGACAACCTCGGTGTCCTTGATGAGTGTTTCCCCATTCTTGGCCAGCAGTGGGGTGGGGCCTTGGGAGTTTGGACCGTAGGTGGCCTTGAGTGATATAAATAATCCTCGCACATCATGGCTATTGGCCAGTTATTGTATCTCTTGTGCTTTTTCCATCCACCACCTGTTCCTTAGGTGCTAGGTTTTTTGTTGGACCTCAGCTTTGAGCCGCCTGTAGTGTTGCTTTGCTGCTCCTGAGTTGGGTTGTTGCTTGAGCCTCAGAAATATAAATTCTTGGATCTTTGATCATTCTCATCAAGCCAGTCCTCGTGTGTTCTGGTTGAATGACCAAGTGTCTCTTCACAGGCACTGGTTATGAGGCCTGGAGGGCAGACCAAGCACTGTGGGCGTTCAGCATCTCAGCGTCATCAAGGCACGTCAGGTTAGCTGTGAAGCGTTGGCTGTATAGGGCTGTCTTAGCTGGGTCTTTAATTGCCCCAGCATTGACTTTCTTGCGGCACTGCTTCTGCTGTCCCCTCCACTTTGGGGTTAATGTCGATGATGGGTCAGGCGGTCGTCCGGCCAACAGTCGTCAGCTCCTATCATGACGTGGGTGATGCGCACACCCTTGCGATCCCTGGCTCGGACGAAGACATAGTCGAGCAGGTGCCAGCGTTTGGAGGAAGGGTGTTGCCACGATGCCTTGTATTTTTCCTTCTGGCGGAACAAGGTGTTGGTGATGAGAAGTTCATGTTCTAGATATTTTGTCAGGAGTAGGATAATGCTGGAGTTGGCTTTCCCTACCCCCTCACTGCTAATCACGCCTCCCCAGAGGGCTGTGTCTTTGCCGACCCTGGCATTGAAGTCACCGAGGAGGATCAGTTTGTCACCTGCCGGGACACAGGACAGGGATGTTTCGAGGTTGGAATAAAAACCCTCTTTGGTCTCATCCATTGCATCCAGTGTTGGGGCATACGCACCGATGACTGTGGCGCATTGGTTCCGGGATAGGGTGAGTTGAAGCTTCAACAGGCGTTCGTTAACCCCACAGGGAGTGTCTTTGCAGCTGTCGACCAGCTCATTTTGATGGCGAAGCCGACTTTATGAAGGTGGCGTTCTTCCTCTGGTTTTCATTTCCAGAAAAAGGTGTAACCTCCATCTTGTTCCTTGAGCTAGCCTTCCCCTGCCTGCCGGATCTCGCTTAGGGTGGCGATGTCGATGTCAAAGCTTCTAAGTTCCCGGGCAACTATGGTGTTGCGGCATTCTGGCCTGTTGCTGTTGCAGTTGTCCAATGGGAGTCCTGACGTTTCAGGTCCATAACTTCATGTTAACGGAGTGGAAGATGCCTGTGTGTGAGTTATTTTAACGTGGGGTGGCATAGCTGAGCAAGGTCTTGGTCCAGTGGCAAGGGATCCAAGACGACTGGAGACCAGGCACTTCTGTATGAGCCTAATTGCCAAAGGCGAAAGGTTGGTTGCAAGCTCGGCATTGAGGAGCACCCTTGTTGGTAGGTGGTCCGAGGCTTGGTTGGGGGCAGCCATTAGGAAATCAGTTGTCTGCTGGAGTTCCAAGTGGGAGGTCAGCAAGGAGTAGGAGGGTGAAAGAATCATAGCCAGGCCACCAGTGGGGAAGGAGAGGTCCAGCCATTGACAAGGAGAGACATGTAGGCCCGCTGCTGGAGGAATGTAGGCCCGCCGCAGGAGGGGCCGGGTGATGTCGCGGTCGGAGGCACACCTGCTTGCTGGGCATCGTCGTGAGTAACCTGGTTTCAAATGGCTGGAAATGATGCTAATAAAACACACCAAACTATTTTCTATTTAGATTGGGGTACAGTATTCAATTGCTTAATAAAACATTTTTAGAAGAAAATTATTCTTAAAGGTTCCTCCACGTTGTTTAAAAGTTTCTTCAGAAGTTTTAAAAGTTTTTCCCGGAGTTTTAAAAAAAGTTCCCCAAATTATTTAAAGTTTTCTCCAGAGATTTTAAACGTTTCCCCAAGTTGTTTAAAAGTTTCTCTTGAAGTTTTAAAAGTTTTCCCAAGTTGATTAAAAGTTTATAATGAAAGTCAGTAGTAAGCTACCTGCCTTCGTACTGTTCCATGGGTGCTGCCATCCCTCTGCAGCTGCACAAAGCCCTGGCTAGACCACACCTGGAGCACTGCGGGGAATTAGAAGCTCAGTCATCTCTGAAGGGGGCCCGAATGCCTGGACGCCATGTACAGTCCCAGGGTCAGATTCCCCATGTACAGTCCCAGGGTTAGAATCGCTCTGTACATTCCAAGTGTCAGAATCCCCATGTACAATGCCAGCATTAGAATCCCCATGTACAGTCCCAGGGTTAGATTCCCCATTTACTCTCCCAGGGTTAGAATTCCCACAATCTCGCCCAGGGATAAAATCCCCATGTGCAGTCCCAGGGTTAGAATCCCCATTTACAGTGCCTGGGTTAGAACCCCCATGTATAGTCCCAGGGTTCGAATCCCCATTTACTCTCCCAGTGTTAGAATGCCCAAGTACTCTCCCAGGGTTCGAATCCCCATGTACAGTCCCAGGATTGGAATCCCAATATACAGTCTCAGGTTTGGAAACCTGTGACTGCACACAGATGAAGAGAAAAATTGAGGCCTTGAATCTGAGTTGGGGAAAAATCATAGAAACATGATTCAATTTCTATCCTAAACTATTTGAAATCAAATAAAATGAATTGTTGCAATTAACACATTACTTTCATGCCAAATGGGAAACAAGTGATGTGTGGGCTGTGCAGGAGTGTTTGTGCCCGGTTACACAGCATGTCCTGGCTCTCCACTCTAAATGCACTTCTTTAGGTTCACAGTCTCATTGACACATCCAACTGACTAGATGGACCTCGCCCTTTTCACCCCATCAGAGAAATATCAGCATTTGATGTTTAATTTGCTAAACCTTTATAAAACACTGGTTAGGCCTCAGCTGGAGAATTGTGTTCAAGTTTGGGCTTCAAACTTTCGTAATGATGGCAAGCTTTTAGAGAAGGTGCAGAAGGAATGGTTCCAGGAAGATGAGACTTCCGTGATGTGGAGAGCCTGCTGAAGTTTTCTCCAGGGTGCAGGAAAGGGTAAAAAGAGATTTGATGGAGATGTACAAAATTATAAACGATTTAGATCGCGTAAATATGGAGAAAGTATTTCCAGTGGCATTAGGGTAGGTAACCAAAGGAGTCAGACATCCGATGATTGTCAAAATAACGAGAGATGAGATGTGGGATCATTTGTTACTCAGCGAATTGTTATGATCCAGATTGCACTGTCTGAAAGGGTTGTGGAAGTAGATTGAATTGTAACTTTTAAAAGGGAATTGGATAAATACTTGCTGGGAAAAATATCCCTAGCAATGGGTAAATAGCAGAGGAGTTAGACTCATTGAACAGCTTCACCAAAGAGCCGGCACAGACAGGATGGGCTGCATGGCCTCCTGTGCGTCCTCTCCGTGACAATGGCGGATGATCTTACCCAGAGTGCTCTGCCCATCGGAATACGCCCTATCTCCATCAGCAGGGGGGTAACGTGGGTAGGCCTGGTTCCTGGAGAGCACGCCCCTGTGCGGAGAGGCTCCTGGGGACTGATTGGAGCGAGCACGGCATCAGCATCACCAAGTGTGGCTCTCATGCGCCAGGCAACACCGAGTGTGACTCTCAGTCCCGGGCAGCACCGAGTGTGGCTCCCAGGCCCATGCACCAGGCTCCATGCATCACTGAGTGCGGCTCTCAGGACCCGGGCAACACCGAGAGTGGCTCTCAGGCCCCGGGCAACACCGAGTGTGGCTCTCAGGTCCCGGGCAACACCGAATGCGGCTCTCAGCCTGCGTGTCAAAGCCTCCGGGCCCGGCACCAGCAAACCCCGGGGGCAGTGTCTCCCCCACATCAAGAAAACAACTACTTGCATTTATACAGCATGTCCAGCAATTCCCAGCCGCTCCGTATCAGGGTGGGCACTGAATGCGGAAGTCACTCCCTGGCCTCCTGTACAGTATAGAATTAGGCAGTCCCTTGAATCGATGATGACCCACTTCCACACCAAAACGGATGAGTTCACAGATGTTTCATTATGAGACCTGATATTCCAGGTCCCGAACTACATATTAAAGTGTGGAAGATGCTTGTGTGTGGATTCTTTTAACGTGGGTAACCGTTGCACACAAGCCACCACACGGGCTGAATCGAGTGAGGTCTTGGTCCGGAGTCAAAGGTTAACCAAGACGACTGGAGACCAAGCTCTGCTGCACAGACCTGGTGCACAAACTTGTACTGCCCATAGATCGCATTGTGGTCTGACCCATGCTGTCCCTGGACCCTTGCCTATTCCGGGCCCCGAACTCGCGCCTCTTGTGGCCCCAATCTCTCTGCCCCAAACTCTCATCTCTCGTGGGGCCCAATCTCTCCGCCCCGAACTCTCGCCTTTCGTGGGCCCCAATCTCTCTGCCCGAAGTCTCGCCTCTCGTGGGACCCAATGTCGCCACCCAGAACTCTCGCCGCTTGTGGGCCCCAATCTCTCCGCCCTGAACACCAGTCTCTCCTTGGCCCCAATCTCTCCTCCCCGAACAGTCGCCTCTCCTTGGCTCCAATCACTCTTCCCCAAACTCTCTCCTCTCCTTGGCCCCAATCTCTCCATTCCGAACTCTTGCCTCTCCTTGGCCCCAATCTCTCAGCCCCGAACTCTCACTTCTTGTGGGCCCCAATCTTTCTCCCCCGATCTCTCGCCTCTCGTGGGACCCAAACCCTCCGCCCTGAACTGCCGCCTCTCCTTGGCCCCAATCTCTCCTCCCCGAACTCTCGCCTCTCCTTGGCCCCAATCTCTCCATTCCGAACTCTTGCCTCTCCTTGGCCCCAATCTCTCAGCCCCAAATTCTCGCCTCTTGTGGGCCGCAATCTCTCAGGCTCGATCTCCCGTCGCTACTCCACCCCGACCTCACCACTCCTCTGCTGCTTGCCGCATCGCCTGCTGTACCTGGTCCGTTTCGATGGTCCAGCCCACGCTCCAATCGCAGACATGGATTCCGGTACAAAGCAAAATCATTAAGGAAGAAATAGCGGGACATCTAGATAGGAATAGTGCAATCAAGCAGACGCAGCATGGATTCATGAAGGGGAAATCATGTTTAACTAATTTACTGGGATTCTTTGAGGATATAACGAGCATGGTGGATAGAGGTGTACCGATGGATGTGGTGTATTTAGATTTCCAAAAGGCATTCGATAAGGTACCACACAAAAGGTTACTGCAGAAGATAGAGGTATGCGGAGTCAGAGGAAATGTATTAGCATGGATAGAGATTTGGCTGGCGAACAGAAAGCAGAGAATCGGGATAAATTGATCCTTTTCGGGTTGGAAATCGGTGGTTAGTGGTGTGCCACAGGAATCGGTGCTGGGACCACAAATGTTTACAATATACATAGATGACCTGGAAGAGGGGACAGAGTGTAGTGTAACAAAATTTGCAGATGACACTAAGATTAGTGGGAAAGCGGGTTGTGTAGAGGACTCAGAGAGGCTGCAGAGATTTGGATAGGTTAAGCGAATGGGCTAAGGTTTGGCAGATGGAATACAATGTCGGAAAGTGTGAGGTCATTCACCTTGGGAAAAAAAAGTAATGGGGAATATTATTTGACTGGGGAGAAATTACAACATGCTGAGGTGCAGAGGGTCCTGGGGGTCCTTGTGCATGAATCCCAAAAAGTTAGTTTGCAGGTGCAGCAGGTAATAAGGAAGGCGAATGGAATGTTGGCCTTCATTGCGAGAGGGATGGAATACAAAAGCAGGGAGGTCCTGCTGTAACTGTATAGGGTATTGGTAAGGCCGCACCTGGAGTGCTGCATGCAGTTTTGGTCACCTTACTTAAGGAAGGATATACTGGCTTTGGAGGGGGTACAGAGACGATTCACTAGGCTGATTCCGG
The DNA here is from genome assembly GCF_044704955.1 of Pristiophorus japonicus. NCBI lineage: Eukaryota > Metazoa > Chordata > Chondrichthyes > Pristiophoridae > Pristiophorus > Pristiophorus japonicus. Next base: position 32,363,196 of record NC_091999.1, on the reverse strand, counting down.
AGATGAGGGGGTTACCTTATGATGATAGATTGAGTAGGCTGGGTCTTTACTCGTTGGAGTTCAGAATGAAGAGGTGTGATCTAAAAGAAACATTTAAAATCATGAAAGGGATAGACAAGATAGAGGCAGAGAGGTTGTTTCCACTGGTAGGGGAGACTAGAACTCGAGGGCACAGCCTCAAAATACGGCGGAGCCAACTTAAAACCGAGTTGAGAAGGAATTTCTTCTCCCAGAGGGTTGTGAATCTGTGGAATTCTCTGCCGAAGGAAGCAGTTGAGGCTAGCTCATTGAATGTGTTCAAGTCACAGATAGATAGATTTTTAACCAATAAGGGAATTAAGGGTTACGGGGAGAGGGCGGGTAAGTGGTGCTGAGTCCACGGCCAGATCAGCCATGATCTTGTTGAATGGCGGAACAGGCTCGATGGGCTAGATGGCCTACTCCTGTTCCTAATTCTTATGTTCTTATATTCTTATGTAAAATCTAGAATCTCAATTCTACAAATCTCGGGCAATTTAGAATAAATCGCCTCTCAACTATGCTGCAAATGTTAGAAAGTCGCTTTGGATACCTGGCCTCCTGTGTGGGTCAGTTTGTTGCATCTGTTTGAGCTGGAGTGGAGATGGAGGAAAAGCTGCTGGGTTTCGCTCCCAATACATCTGGGCCCAGTGAGACCAACAATTCCCCATGTTGGGCTGTCAATGGAGGTGGGTTCCCTTTCCTGCAGGACATTGATAAACCAGTTGGGTTTTTCCACAAACTGGCAGTTTTCATGGTTACTATTTCTAGTGCTGGCCCCACAAATGACCAAGTTCATTAAGCTCAATTTCAAAAAGTACCTTTGTGTTTTTGTGGGTTCTCTCTCATCCACCCTTTTTCTTGACTGAAATTCACTTTACAGGGTATTAAAAGGGGAGGATTTATTGACCGGAGGCTCAAACCAAACATCACATCAACATCTGACGAAGTCACTCGATTAATCGGGAATGGATTATCATCCTGCAACTATCGATGCAAAGGGGGAGAAAGTGTACACGTGCTCTGTGTGTGGACAAGGCTTCAGCCGATCATCCAACCTGGAGAGACACAAGCGCAGTCACACTGGGGAGAAACTGTGTAAATGTGGGGACTGTGGGAAACGTTTCAACTACCTGTCCCAGCTGGAAACACATCAGCGAGTTCACACTGGGGAGAAGCCGTTCACCTGCTCCAAGTGTCAGGAGGGATTCACTCAGTCATCCAACCTGCTGATACATCAGCGAATTCACACTGGGGAAAGGCCGTTCACCTGTTCCGGTGTGGGAAGGGATTCACTCAGTCATCCACCCTGCTGACACACCAGCGAATTCACACTGGGGAGAGGCCGTTCAGCTGCTCTGAGTGTGGGAAAGGATTCAATGAGTCATCCAATCTGCTGGCACACCAGCGAATTCACACCGGGAGGAGGCCGTTCATCTGCTCTGAGTGTGGGAAGGGATTCACTCGGTCATCCCATCTGTTGAGGCACCAGCGAGTTCACAAATGATTGTAGGGGTTGGATTATGCTGTTATTGCTGCTGTTAATCACAACCCGACTGATCCATGTTCATTCTGACAGTTTGGGTTTGTTTCCGCTGATGAAAACTCCTGTAACTGGACTGGAGATTAATATTTGGGATGTCGACAAATAAATTCGTGTTACTTTCAAGACATTGCTGTAGATTTTTCTCTTTCCCACCCGAGTGTTTAGCATCACCTGGCTAGAGCTCAGAGAGGACAAGCTGCGGGGAGGATCATATGGGGGAAGAATTTCAGCACGGACAAAATCCTTCAGGGTTATACTGAGAGTGGCAAATGGCACTTTGGTCTTTCTCATCTCTCTTCACTGACAGCAACCCGTGCGGGTTAATCTTGACAGTGTAAGGTGCGGATGATATCCACCCAAGGGTGCTAAAAGAGATGGGATGGGTGCTCTGCCAGCCTCTTGCCCATATCGCCAACAGCTCAGTAGATTCATGGGTTGTTCCCTGAGATTGGAAGGTAGCACATGTAGTTCCCATTTTTCAATTGTGCACAAGTCAGAGCTCGGAAACTCAAGGCCCATCAACGTGACCTCGATCACTGGGAAGGTGCTTGAAGGGATCCTGAGAGATGCTGTTTTCCATCATGGGGAAAGTGAAGGGGCCATTAGAGATACTGAACATGGATTCCGGAAAACAAGGTCATGGCTTACAAACTAGCTTGAGTTTGTAAAGAAGTTGTCAGGTTGTGGATGGGGGAATCCGGTTGACATTGTCTACCTCAGGATGTCAAACTCATTTTCTAGGGTGGGCCTGATCCAATAACCTGGCACTTGGCATGGGACACATTCAGCAAAAGCCATTAAAATAGGAATAAATGAAGATAAACTACATCGGAATTTGCATTCAGATTTTATTTACTGCCGCTGCTTCCAATCCCTGGCACCTCTTAGCTTGAGCGTTCATGAACTGACCATGCTCAAACCATAAGCACAAGGATATCGGTGCATGGTTCTGCCTCTCACCACAAGGCTATGTCACTGCCACATACAGATACCGTTTCCTTGTTTCACATCTCCATACAAACACCATCTCTTCACACATCCCCTTGCTACACAATTGCAGCAGACATGAGCAAGGACGTGAGGCTGATTAAAAGACACATTTCATTACAGCAAAGGTTACACTGGGAGAAATGTTCAGTTATTTTCCATTACAGGCAAAATGCCGGGCAAACCAGCAGCACACTGGCACCTGAAGAGTGTCTCATCGGCCTACAGGCTTTTCTTAAATAGATTTGCTGCGTGGAAATAAACTTAAACCAGCATTGCGGTCGTGATGCTCTATTCACACATTGAAGGCGAGAGAGATGCTGTCGGGCATACACTAAGTCAAGTAGCTGAAAGTGATTCACAAATTGGGTTTTGTGTTTCCTGATCCCGGGCGTGTTACCAATACCGGCAAAGATGAAGCCCATGAAATAAAAGGGACAATGGATACTGTCTCACTGTGAGCGAGTCGGAATGAGAAGCTTTAACAACAATCCATGATTCACAATGGGAGACCTCAACAGACGAAAGGACATTGGGCGTTTAATGAGCTCTTTTTGTCAGTGGGCCACAGGAGGCTATTTGTGTCAGAAGGAAAGCTGGTCACAGCAAACGAACAGTTTACTGGCCTGTCCAGGGCCCACTCTGACCCAACCTTCTCTCTCTCACTATTGATGGACACTGCTGCAGTAATTGCTCCTCTAACTTTTCCTCTCTTGTCCCTCCCACACCCCTAACCGGACACAATCTCCCTCCCCCTACATCCTCACTCAGCTGGAATCCACACCAGTCTCCCCATCTGCTCCTTGTTCTCTCTCTGGATCCTGAAACTACACAACTCGCTGATCCCTCCTGAAGTTACAGGCTCTAAAACTGAAGCTTGGTGGCCCTCAGTCCCTTCTCCTTGATTTACCTCCCCTTCTCTCCTCCTCTTTCCCCTTTGGTTGTGTTCCACACACTGGGCCTTGGGCCTTCCCCAGGTATTCTCAGTATGAACAGGGGGATGTGTGAGACAGGATGTCCCAGCTCTCCTCCTTTAAAGGGACATGGAGAGGACCAGCTGGGCTCATGGCCCTGCTTTATGACATCACTGCAGTGCCTAACAACCAACCTCCCGGAGCCCTGATCATTTTGGTCTGGGTTGAGCTCAGTGTTGTTACAGGAAGGGAAGCAGGAGCAGTATTTGACCCGTGTGAAGCCCAGGATTAATGGGAGAGGTACAGGATCAATTTATACCTTATTGAGTGCGAAATGTCATTGTCCCAGACACTCCTTGTCCCTCAGTATCTGTGTCGGGGAGCGACCGATGGGTTCACTCTGTCTCTAACCCGTGCTGTGCCCGACTGGAGAGTGTTTGATGCTAGCACGAGGTGCTCAGCTTAATGAGCACAACATTTAATCCAAAGATGATCAGATAAACCCATCTGCTTCACCCCTGGACACGGGTTCTGAAGGACAGGGAGTGTCTCTAATAATTTGGCTGGTATCTTTGATCAAATTTAAACACCTCACATCTCTTTTTAAAAATTCGTTCATGGGATGTGGGCGTCGCCTCTCATCTCTCATTCTTCTGTACGAGCGCGAATATAGGCCTAGTCTACTCAATCTCTCAAAGGACAATCCTCCCATCCCAGAAATCAGTCTGGCAAACTTTCATTGCACTCCCTCTATAGCAAGTTTATCATTCCTTACGTAAGGAGACCAAAACTGTACACAATACTCCAGGTGTGGTCTCACCAGAGCCCTTTATAATTGCAGTAAGATGTATTTACTCTTATACTCAAATCTTTTTGTAATAAAGGCCAATATACCATTTGGTTTCTTAATTGCTTGCGTATAAACTTTTAACGATTTGTGGACAAGAACACCCAGGTCCCTCTGAACACCAACATTTCCCAATCACTCACCATTTAAAAAATCCTTTGCCTTTCTATTTTTACTCTCAGTTTATAACTTAACATTTCTTCACATTATATTCCATTTGCCATGTTCTTGCCCACTCACTGAATCTGTGTATATCCCGTTGAAACCTCTTTTCATCCTCCTCACAACTTACATTCCCAACTAGCTTTGTAGCCTCAGCAAACTTCCATATATTACATTTGGTTCCCTCATCCAAATTATTGATATAGATTGTGAATAGCTGGGGCCCAAGCACCGATCCTTGCAGCACCCCACCAGTTACAGCCTGCCAACCCAGAAATCACCCGTTTATTCCTACTCTGATTTCTGAACGTTAACCAATCCTTGTTAATATATTACCCCTAATCTCACGAGCGATAATTTTGTTTAATAATCCCTTGTGTGGCACCTCATTGAATGCCTTTTGTAAATCTAAATAAACCACATCAAGTGGTTCGCCCTTTTCTATCCTGCGAGTGACAACCTCAAGAAATACTAACAGATTTGTCAAGTACAATTTCCCTCTCATAAATCCGTGTTCATTCTGCGCAATCGTGTTATTACTTACAACGTGCTTAATAATAGATTTTATCATTTTCACGACTACTGATATCAGAATTACCAGTATTGCACGGGTTAGATACAGAGTAAATCTCACTTCATCCTGTCCCAAACACTATCAGGGTTGATACAGAGTAAATCTCAGACTACAATATCCCAAATACTCCCAGGGCAGGTACAACTTGGTTTAGATACAGAGTAAAGCTCCCTCTACACTTTGCCATTAACCAGTCCCAGGGCAGGTGCAGTACAGGTTAGACATGGAGTATATTTTCCTCAACCCTGCCACAAGACATTCTCAGGGCAGGTACAGCACGGGTTAGATGGAGAGTAAAGCTCCCTCGACACTGTCCCATCAAACACTCCCAGTGCAAGTACAGCACGTGGTTAGATACAGAGTAAAGCTCCCTCTACACTGCCCCATCAAACACTCCCAGGACAGGTACAGCACAGGTTACATGGAGTACATTCTCCTTCTACCCTGACCCAGCAATTCCTTTGCAAATACAGCATTTGTTACATGTAAAATAAATCTCCCTTTACACTGTTCGATCAAACACTCCCAGAGCAGGTACTGCATTGGTTATTCACTAAGTAAAGCTCCCTCTACACTGTCGAAATAAACACTCCGAGGACAGCTACAGCACAGTGTAGATACAGTGTAATTCTCTCTCTAATCTCTCTAGAATCTTGCACAGTTTTGGTCGCCTTATTTAAGGAAGGATATATTTGCCTTGCTTAGAAACAGAGTAAAACTCCCTCAATACTATCCCACCAGACATTGCAAGGGCAGGTACAAAGCACGTTAGATACAGAGTATATCTTCCTCAATCCTGCCCCAAGCATTCCTGACCAGGTACTGCGTTGGTTAGATTCAGATTAAAGCTCCTTCTACACTGTCCCATCAAACACTCCCAAGGCAGGTACAGCATGGGTTAGATACAGAGTAAAGCTCCCTCTATACTGTCGCATCAAGTACACCCACAGCAAGTAGAGCACGGGTAGATATGGAGTAAAGCCCCCCCTAGACTGTCCCGTCCAATGTTATTGAATGGGGAGCAGGCTCCGGGGGCCGGGTGGCCCCCTCCTGCTCTTATTTCTCATGGTCTTATGTATCCAGCATGCCCCGCAGGGGAGAATGTGCCGCACTCAGACGACAGGAGCTCAGTGCGCCCGTGCTGGTCCTGGCTGTGTTTGGAGTATGCGCGGTGTGTGTAATAGTGGAGGAGACTCATTTCGGGCAGGCTCCACAGAAGTGTCCTTTTCATTGGGACGAAGGGGAATAATGGACCACTGGGGAGTAAGGGAGGCTTCATTAACAACCGGTACCCGCCGCAAGCCCGGAATAGTAACCAGAATATCGGCGATTGCAGTTTCGGGGCTTTTTCCCATTCACAGGTCCAGGCTAACGGCGGTGCAGGAAGTCAGGTTCAGCGCTCCGCCATCTTGATTCAGTTAGTAGCACAGTGCCATTTGCGGCCATCTTGGTGCAGGTACAAAGTGAATGATATCAGTGTCTGGAACTGAACGCAGCCAGATTAAGCAACTTCAGGGGTGGGGAACCAATGATTGTAGAACTGAACCCAGCCACAGTCAACACATTCAGGGGAGGGGAACCAGTGAGTGTAGAACTGAACCCAGCCACAGCCAACTCATTCAGGGGAGGGGAATCAGTGAGTGTAGAACTGAACCCAGCCAGAGTCAGCACCTTCAGTGGAGGGGAAACATTGAGTGTAGAACTGAACCCAGCCAGAGTCAGCATCTTTAGGAGAAGGAAGTGTACCTGTTTGTGTAGAACTGAACCCAGCCAGTGTCAGCACATTCTGGGAAGGAGAAGGAGGGGAACCAGTGAGTGTAAACCTGAACCCAACCAAAATTGGTAGTGAAAACTGGGAGTAGAGGAGAAACTGTCTGGAAATTTGTGTTGATTTGGATTTCAGCACAGCAGGTGGGACAACGTGTGGGACAGGGATTTATAGCTTTGGAAGGACAAGGGAGATAAGCTTGTTTCATGGAAACTAGATGAGTCTCTCCTGAATTTCTGTCCTGTACTGACAGCGATGAGTTTTGTTATCCCCTTTTACAGCGTATTAGAAGGGGAAATTTTCAGACAGGAAACACAAACCAAACATCATGTCAAGAGCTGACAGAGTCACTCGATGCATCAGGACCTGAATATCATCGGCCTTTCAAAGTGGAAGGAGAAATGTTTGTCTGTCTTGCCTGTGGGAAAAGATTTCAAACATCAGTGTGACTGGAAAAGCACCGAGACACACACTCCCGAGTGAGTGTTCCAGTGCACGGACTGTGGAAAGAGCTTTAACCAGTTACACAGCCTGAAGAAAACATCGCAGCATATAAAGCACCGAGAAACTGTAAACGTTTTGTGCATATGGGTTAGGGCCAACTGATCGACCAACCATGGAGATTCACAAGGACACCCGCACCACGGAGAAACCCTGGAAATGTGGTGACTGTGGGAAGGCACTCAGATCGCCGTCAGAACTGGAAATTCATCGACGTCGTCACATTGGGGAGAGGCCATTCATTTGCTCTCTGTGTGGAAAGGGATTCACTGCATCATCCCACCAGCTGAAATACCAACGAGTTCACACATGGGAGAACACGTTCACCTGCTCTGAGTGTGGGAAGCGATTCACTCGGTCATCCCACCTGCTGACACACCAGTGAGTTCACACTGGGGAGAGGCCGTTCACCTGCTATGAGTGTGGGAAGGGATTCACTCAGTCATCCGATTTGCTGACACACCAGCGAGGTCACACTGGGGAGAGGCTGTTCACCTGCTCAGAGTGTGGGAAGGGATTCACTCAGTCATCCACCCTGCTGACATACCAGCGAGGTCACACTGGGGAGAGGCTGTTCACCTGCTCAGAGTGTGGGAAGGGATTCACTCAGTCATCCAACTTGCTGACATACCAGCGAGTTCACAAGTGACTCAAGGGGTTAGAATCTGCTGTTATTGCTGCTGTTAATCACATCCCGACTGAACCATGTTCAATCTAACAGTTGGGGTTTGTTTCTGCTAATAATAACCCTGAAACTGGGCTGGACCTTAATATTCTGGATATATTGCTGATTGTGTTCTCGGAGCTGCAGTGTCCATTTAAAAACTGTGTGTGTTATCTTTCCCCTTAACTCAGCAACTCTCAACAATAAAATTATGAACTTTTACTTTAATCCTATCTTGATCTTTGGTACACAATCTACAATAATGTAAACGTTTGTACTGAATATAATCTCCAATTAGAAAGAGCTTGCTGACAAATATTACTGACTTGCACATTACACACAGCGGCCGCTCCATTATCCACCAGAAAGAAGGGGAATGGAAATTGGTGGGGAATCAGTGTCCACAAATGGTGTCCCCCATCTGGTGTAGCAAAACCCCTGGCACGGGAATGGAGTCAAGTCCAAACCAAAACTGTGTGCAGTACTCCAGGTGTGGTCTTACCAACGCCCTGTACATTTGTAGCAGGACTTCCCTACTTTTGTACTCCATCCCCCTTGCAATAAAGGCCAGCATACCATTTGCTTTCCTGATTATTGCTCTATCTGCATGCTAAATTTTTGCATTTCATGTACAAGAACCCCCAGATCCCTCCGTATTACAGCATTTGGTAATCGTCCCCATTTAAAGAATCATTTGCTTTTTAATTTGTACTACCAAAGGGGATAAGCTGACATTTTAACACATTACAATCCATCTGCCAGATTTTGCCCACTCACTGAGCCTTGCTATATCCTTTCGTAGATTATCTGCGTCCTCCTCACAGCTTGCTTTCCCAACTATCTTTGTATCATCAGCAAATTTGATTATGTTACACTCGGTCCCTCCATCCAAGTCATTAATATAAATTGTAAATAGTTGAGGCCCCAGCACTGATCCCTGTGGCATTCCACTAGTTACAGTTTGCCAACCTGAAAATATCCATTTATCCCGACTCTCTGTTTTCTGTTAGTTTGCCAATCCTCCATCCACGGTGATATATTACCCCCAATCCTATGAGCTCTTAGCTTGTGCAATAGCCTTTTGTGTAGCACCATATGGAATGCTTTCTGGAAATCCAAATATACAACATCAACTGGTCTCCTTTATTCACTCCGCTCGTTACATCCTCAAACAACTCCAGGAAATTTGACAACATGATTTCTCTTTCATTAAACCAAGCTGACTCTGCTTGATGGCAATATGATTCTCTAAATGTCCTGCTACTTTTCCTTAATGATGGACTCCAGTATTTTCCCACTGACAGATGGTAGGCTAACTGGTCTATAGGTTCCTGCTCTCTGTCTCACTCCTTTCTTAATTAGGGTTGTTACACTTGCGGTATTCTTGTCCACTGGGACCTCGCCAGAATTTAGGGAATTTTGTTAGATTACAACCGATGCACCCTCTATCTCTGCAGCCACTTTTTTCAGACCCTAGAATGCATGTAATCAAGTCCAGGGGACTTGTCCGTCTTTAGTCCCATTCGTTTGATTAGTACTTGATCTCTAGTGATAGTGATTGCTCCCCCGCTACCCCGCCCCCCGCAATAGCTCCTTTGTTAGCAACTATTGGGAAGTTTTTAGGTGCCCTCTACCATGAAGACCGATTCAAAATTATTTTAAAAATTGTCTGCCATTTCCGTGTTTCCCATTATTAATTCTCCAGTTTCATCTTCTAAGGGACCAACGTTTACTTCAGCTGCTCGTTTCCGTTTTATATCCCTGTAGGAGCTCTTATTTTCTGTTTCCATATTCCTTGCTAATTTTCTCTCATCTGCTATCTTCACTGTCTCTATCATTTTTTTCGTCGTCCTTTGCTGGTTTCTAAAAATTTCCCAATCCTCAGGCCTTCCACTGTCATTCGCAACATTTTATGCCTTTTTTCAATTTGATACCATCCTTTACTTCCTGAGTTAGGCAGGGATGGTTCATCCTTCTCTTAGCATCTTTATTTCTCACTTGAATAAATCTTTGCTGAGAGTTATGAAATATCTCCTTAAATGTTTGCCATTGCATTTCTACAGTCTTACCCTCTAATATATTTTCCCAGTTCACTTGTTGTCAGTGACATGGGTTGCTTTATATCACATGGGAGGAACTTGGTGTCAGTGACTGAGGGTTTGGTTCAACATTCTTTGACATGACTAAGGCTTTTGACAAGGTCAACCATGAGGCGTTATGGAGTGTACTCTACAATTTCAGCTATCCATATTCCCAATACAAGCCTCCTGCAGCAAGTGCTCTATTCGGAGTTTCGACACGGCAGGGAAAATGGGTGGGCGGGGCTTCAGGGTGTCTGTCAGTTTTATTGGACCACATGTTTGTGCCCAGGTCAGTGGCCCCTGAAAGGGAACCTTGTTGTTCTGGTGTTTGTTGTCTGGTGACTCTGGGCCAAACTGGCTCACCCTATTGGGCCAGCCCGTGATCACCCTATTGGGCTAGCCCACGCCCACCTGGCCCAGGCCATCCCAGGCTCACCTCATTGGATCAGCCCGGGCTCACACTATTGGGCCAGCCCGGACTCATCTATTGGGCCAGCCTGGGCTCACCCTATTGGGCCAGCCCGTCTCACCCTATTGGGCCAGCACAAAAGACCCATTGTCCAGCGGAGAGAATCAGCAGCTCATTGATTTTATTCTCACTCTGCGCACAGCGGATGCAGAACTGAACCCAACATTGTAAGCTGGAAATGCATCGTCACAGTCACACTGGGGAGAGGCCGTTCAGCTGCTCTGAGTGTGGGAATAATTCACTCAGTCATCCCACCTGCTGACACACCAGCAAAATCACACCGGGGAAAGGCCGTTCTCCTGTTCTGACTGTGGGAAGGGATTCATTCAGTCATCCAACCTGCTGAGATACCAGCTAGTTCACAAATGACTGCAGCGGTTGGATTCTATTGTTTCTGCTGCTGGTAATCGCATCCTGATTGAATCATGTTTGTTGTATCAGTTGGGGTTTGTTTCTGTTGATGTGAATAACCTATAACTGGGCTAGAGTTTAATATTTTCATGTTTCAAATAACACAGTGTGTCGATATTTGATATCTCCAAGATAAGAGCGGACTAAATGATGTCTTGTTACTGACTGCACCATTTTGGGCCTTTTCTCCTTTCTAATTCTGGATTATTACAGTTCTCATACCATCAGTTACTCTCCGGGACAAGTTCCCAGTCTATTAATCACTTTCAAAAACTGGACTTAGCGTGTGCCCCGCAGCATCTCTCTAACCTTCGATGTGTGAATGGAGCACTCCGCCTGAAAACCTGGTTTCAATTTTAATTTGAATCCACTCAGCAAATGCATTTAAAAAAAATATGTACATGTAAACTGATCACATGAAGTAATTGGCAAAGGTTTAGATTCACCAAGATGAATAAGTGAACACATCACGGCCCAATAACCCAGCTCTATATTCACAGGAGAAAGTCTGTTATCTATCTCCTCGAATGGCAGTTGGTGAGATGAGCGACTGAATCTCTTTCCATGCACAACAGCATCCATTCCCACTGTCCCCACATTTAGTGTTGAGTCAGGTGGGCGCACGAGTCTCACAGGCTGAACGATTGGTTGGAGGAGCATCCACACACAGAACATGTGTCCTGCTTCTCCCCGCTGTGATTGGTGTTTTTAAAAAGGCTGATGATAAGATGATCCTGATCAATCCGGGGAATCTGTCAAATCTTGACGCGATGTCTGGATTGCGTTTCACAGTTGCAGATCCTCCCCTTCTAATAACCTGAAAATAAATGGTGGTTACAAACGTTGTTACGTTAAGTACAGGATATAAATTCAGAATAGACAATTCTAGATTCTATGGAACATTCTGTCCCCTCCTGTCCCTCCTAAGTTCCTTATTCTAGACATTTACTGTCTAAAATCAACATTCATTTAATCGCCTGAGCTTTATTATCTCCAGAAAGTGCTGAATCTGGCTCGGTGAAATTCCACAAACAATAGATAACCTCTAGTGCCACACGGTCAGTCGATTCTGTGAGTACCAGCAGGATTTCCACTGTGGTAGGCATCACAGCCTCAACTCCTGTCCTCAAATGACATCCACACACTTCCCAGTTGTGATGAGGCCAATTATAACCTGTGAACTGCTGCCTTGGCTGAGCTCAACTAACAGCCCAGATCAAGGATCGAACTTGGGACCGTCCCAGTCAGTACTGCAGTGTTCTAAAATTTGGGGGGGGGGGTGTTGGGGAAGGGTGGGAACAGAATATTTTGAAACAAATTTGACTCCACCTGTAAAGGAAACCTTCGTCACAATGCACAATTCTGAAATCTTTCCAAATTAGACAAGCAAGTGAAATAGATCATCAAAAACAGTGAGACATTTTAGAATGGCTCAAGTCACTGAAATAGCTTTACAATCATTGCACAGTACAAAAGGGAGCGACTGGTAATGGTAGCTCAGTTCGTAAAGTCCTCCAACACAAGATAAATTGGACTGTCCCTTTAATTATAAAGAGGCAGAGAAAGTGGAGTCCCTGTCCCTTTATGTATATATATATGTATATGTGTGTCTATGTATATATGCGTGTATGTATATATGTGTGTGTGTGTGTATATAAAGCACATCATTCTTAATATTTGCTAATCAATTGCACAGAGATAAATTATTACGCGCACAGGCATCTTCCACCCTTCAACATGTAGTTAAGGATCTGGAATATTAGGTCCTTCATTGAAACACCTGTGAACTCATCCCTTTTCGGCATGGAAGCAAGTCATCCTCGTTTCGAGGGACTGTCTATGAAGATGATGATGATGGTGCAAGATTAACAAGAGGGTTGTTTAAAATGGAAATAACTTCAAGGTGTTACCGACCTTGAACTTTGCTGGAAAAAAAGAGAAGAACCCCAGTAATGTTCAACTTCTTATATATGCAGTAATGAATCTTGAATGCCACAGCATGGTAACAAAATTGAACTTAAGACTTGAAAAACAAATGCTTGGAATGAATGATTTGGAGCCATGCGTTATCTTCCACGACAGACTGCTCGAGGGGGAAGATAACGGACTTGCTGTAAACGCATTGCAGATACCTTTTGTATTGTTAAATCACAAAGGCAGGACACAGGTTTTTGTGAAAATAAAATTGACGAGCTAAATAGATAGGAGTTCCTGCTCAAGCATTCGGGACGGGAAATCTAATTCAGATAACCTAAGTTTGACCTGTGGAGGGAAGACCTCTCACAGAGCGGTGATGTTTTTCCTTTTGTTTTTTTTCTTGCAGAAGCAATTGGAAGCGAGGACACAGGATGAAATATCGCAACCAGCAAGGGCCAGGTGAACGAGGGAAGGTGTGTGTGTCTAGAATGCTGGGGGAGCATCGCTGACCTACATACTTCCCGGTTAAGTAATGCCTCGATTTCAAAATGTTCATGTTTGTTATCATATCCCTGCATGGCCTCGCTCCTCCCTATCTCTGTAATCTCCTCCAGAGCCCCACAATCCCTGAGATATCTGCGCTCCTCTAATTCTGCCTTCTTGAGCATCCCTGATGATCATCGCACAACCTTCTGTTGCCTTGGCCCCAAGCTCTAAAACTCGTTCCTTAAACCTCTGCGCCACTCATTCCTCCTTTAAGATGCTCCTTAAAACCCATGTCTTTGACCAAGCTTTTGGTCACCTGTCCTAATATCTGTTTATGTGGCTTGGTGTCAAGTTTTTTGTCTTATATTATTCTGTGAAATTCCTTGTGACGTTTCACACATTAAAGGCGTTATATAAATACAAGTTTTGTTTTTGTTGTTGCTGATACCCTTGATTTGACCTTTCACGGTATTTTTAGAACGTGCAGCTCAGGAACAAGCCATTTGGCCGAACTGGTCCACGTCGGGGTTTAAATGCCACACGACCCTCCTTCACCCTATCAACATACGCTCCTATTCCTCCACAGTGAGCAGTTCAACAGTCACTGGTTGCCTTCCAGTGCCCATCCAAAGGGCCAATGTGTGAGGGTATGCAGTGATTGTTGGCAGCCTATTCAACGTTGGGGGCATCATAGTCCCTTTGCAGACTTGGCCTTTGCTGCTGTGGTGAGTGGACAATGACCAGTGGAAGGAGCCCAGGGCGGTGAGTTTAACTGCAGTCTGCCCACCAGCAGCCCAGCCTGCGTCAGCTGACAACCCCCACAGTGAGCAGCTGGAATGTGCAACCTCTCCTGGTCTGCACTGGGGAGCAAGGGAGGTCAAGGATCAGCACAGAATGTCATCAACCTTGACCTCCAGCCTCTCTCCTTCAGGAGAATCAAGTTGCATTGACGTCATGATGTCAGCACGTTCCAGTGCGTATCACACCCGGCCCCCACTGTTCTGGCGATCTCAGTCCCCAGTGGGTGAAAGCTCCTGTCAATCAGGCCGTGGGCTCTGGTCACATGCCCCTGGACCGTGGGCTGCCCAACGGCTGGAGGCGGAGAGAAGATTCCGGAACGGGGAGGCGGCGCGCAGCTCAGGGGAGCCCTGGACCCAGCGGTGGGGGGCTTTCTAAACACCCGGGTTAGGCCTCAGGCCCAAGCAAGAACCTGCGGCTCCGGCGTTTGCCCCGAGCTCGAGTGTGTCAGATGCTTCACGGAAGCGGTCAGAGATTGTAGGGGCGGGGAAGGATGTGGACCCGCGTGTGGGCCGGGGAGCCTCACACACATCCGGTGTAGGCCTCAGGCCCCAATCCCGGCCCACAGGCCCCCGGGTATGCCCGGTGGTGGCAAGCCCGGCTCAGCGGGGACACTGGCCACCGTCTTGCACAGGGCAGGGTCACAGCGCATGCGCGACCACCTTGCCCAGGAACAATAAGTTGGCGGGGCTTCAAGGTCCCAGTGCCCGCGAGATGGAGTAACCTGGGCATCAGGCTCTTCATCACCTCACAACAATAACCTAGGCAACAGGCTCTTCATCCCCTCAGAACAATAACCTCGGCAACAGGCTCTTCATCCCCTCACAACAGTAACCTGGTCAACAGGCTCTTCATCCCCTCACAACAGTAACCTGGTCAACAGGCTCTTCATCCCCTCACAACAGTAACCTTGGCATCAGGCTTTTCAACACCTCACAAAAATAACCTAGGCAACAGGCTCTTCATCCCCTTACAACAATGACAGAGGCAACAGGCTCTTCATCCCCTCAGAACAATAACCTAGGCAACAGGCTCTTCATCCCCTCACAACAGTAACCTGGTCAACAGGCTCTTCATCCCCTCACAACAGTAACCTGGTCAACAGGCTCTTCATCCCCTCACAACAGTAACCTGGGCATCAGGCTCTTCATCACCTCACAAAAATAACCTAGGCAACAGGCTCTTCATCCCCTTACAACAATGACAGAGGCAACAGGCTCTTCATCCCCTCACAACAATGACCTAGGCAACAGGCTCTTCATCCCCTCACAACAGTAACCTTGTCAACAGGCTCTTCATCCCCACACAACAATAACCTGGGCATCAGGCTCTTCATCACCTCACAACAATAACCTAGGCAACAGGCTCTTCATCCCCTTACAACAATGACAGAGGCAACAGGCTCTTCATCCCCACACAACAATAACCTGGGCATCAGGCTCTTCATCACCTCACAACAATAACCTAGGCAACAGGCTCTTCATCCCCTTACAACAATGACAGAGGCAACAGGCTCTTCATCCCCTCACAACAGTAACCTTGTCAACAGGCTCTTCATCCCCTCACAACAGTAACCTGGGCAACAAGCTCTTCATCCCCTCACAACAGTAACCTGGGCAACAAGCTCTTCATCACCTCACAACAACATCCTGGGCAACAGTTACAACATTAGCCTCTATTTATATAGTGCCTTCAACGTAGTAAATCGTCCAAGGGCACTTCATGGGAATGTTATTGGAGAATAATTTGATACCGAAGCGTAAAAACATAGAAAGTACGTGCAGGAGTAGGCCATTCGCCTCTTCGATGCTGCAGCTCCATTCAATATGATCATGGCTGATCATGCAACTTCAGTACCCCATTCCTGAATTCTCTCCATATCTCTTGATCCCTTTCGCCATAAGGGCCACATCTAACTCCATTTTTAATATGTCCAACGAATCGGATTCAAAACTTTCTATGGTAGATAATTGCACAGGTTCACAACTCTCTGGGTGAAAAAGGTTCTCCTCATCACAGAAGCACATAAGAACATAAGAATTAGGAATAGGACTAGGACATCTAGCCCCTCGAGCCTGCTCCGCCATTCAACAAGAACATGGCTGATCTGGCCGTGGACTCAGCTCCACTTACCCGCCCGCTCCCAGTAACCCTTAATTCCCTTAATGGTTAAAAATCTATCTATCTGTGATTTGAATACATTCAATGAGCTACCCTCAACTGCTTCCTTGGCAGAGAATTCCACAGATTCACAATCCTCTGGTAGAAGAAATTCCCTCTCAACTCGGTTTTAAATTGTCTCCCCCTTATTTTGAGACTGTGCCCCCTAGTTCTAGTGTTCCCCGACCAATGGAAACAACCTCTCTGCCTCTATCTTGTCTATCCCTTTCATTGTCTTAAATGTTTCTATAAGATCAAACCTCATCCTTCTGAACTCCAACGAGTAAAGACCCAGTCTACTCAATCTATCATCATAGGGTTACCTCCTCATCTCCGGAATCAGCCTAGTGAATCGTCTCTGTACCCCCTTCAAAGCTAGTAGATCCTTCCTTAAGTGAGGTGACCAAAACTGCTCGCAGTACTCCAGGTGCGGCCTCACCAATATCCTATACAGTGTGAGCAGGACCTCTCTGCGTTTGTACTCCATCCCTCTCGCAATGAAGGCCAACATTACATTCGCCTTCCTGATTACCTGCAGCACCTGCAAACTAACTTTTTGGTATTCATGCACAAGGACCCCAGGTCTCTCTGCAGCGCAGCATGTTCTAATTTCTCCCCATTCAAATAATATTCCCTTTAACAGTTTTTTTTTCCAAGGTGGATGACCTCACACTTTCCGGCTCACCCCTTATCTTTAGACTGTGCACCCTGCTTCTCGACTTCCCCAACATTGGGAACATTCGTCCTGCATCTAACCTGTCCAGTCCGGTCAGATTTTTATAGGTTTCTATGAGATCCCCTCTCATTCTTCTAAATTCCAGTGATTATCAGCCGAGCCGATCCAGTCTTTCCTATTATGTTAGTCCTGCCATCCCGGGAATCAGTCTGATGAACCTTCGCTGCACTCCGTCAATAGCAAAAACGTTGTTTCTCCGATTAGGAGACCAACACTGCACACAATAGTCAAGATATGGTCTCACCAAGTCCCTGTACAACTACAGTAAGACCTCACTGCTCCTATACTCAAATCCCCTCGCGAGAAAAGGACAGCATACCATTTGCTTTCTTTACTGCCTGCTGTACCTGCATGCATACCTTCAATGACTGATGAACCATGACACCCATGTCTTTTTAAACCTCCCCTTTTACTGATCTGTCAACATTCAGATAATAATCTGCCTTCCTGTTTTTGTTACCAAAGTGGATAGCCTTAAATGTATCCCCATAATACTTCATCTGACATGCATTTGCCCATTCACCGAACGTGTCCCTGTCCCCCTGCAGCCTCTTAGGTTCCTCCTCGCAGCTCGCATTGCCACCCAGCTTGGTGTCATCTGCAAACTTGGAGATATTACATTCAATTCCTTCGTCTAAATCATTAAAGTATATTGTAAATAGCTGGGGTACCAGCACTGAACCATGTTACACCCCACTAGTCACTGCTTGCCATTTTGAAAAGGACTCGTTTATTCCCACTCTTTGCTTCCTATCTGCCAACCAGTTCTCTATCCACGTCAATGCATTACCCCAATACCATGTGCCTTAATTTTGGACACTAATCTCTTGTGTTGGACGGTCAAAACCCTCTTGAAAGTCCAAATACATCACATCCACCAGTTCTCCCTTGTCCACCCTACGAGTTACATCTTCAAAAAACTCGAGAAGATTTGTCAAGCATGATTTCCATTTCATAAATCCATGCTGACTTGGATTCATCCTGTCACTGCTTTCCAAATGCGCTGCTATTACATCTTTAATAATTGATTCCAGCATTGTCCCCACAAACGTAATCAGGCTAACCGATCTATAATTATCTGTTTTCTCGCTCCTTCCTTTTTTAAAAAGTGAGGTTACATTAGCTACCCTCCAATCCATAGGAAATGAACCAGATTCAATGGAATATTGGAATATGACCACCAAGGCATCAACATTTTCGAGGGCAACTTCCTTAAATACTCTGGGATGCAGACTATCAGGCCGTGGGGATTTATCGGCCTTTAGTCCCTTCAATTTCCCTAACACCATTTCCTGAATATTAAGGATTTCCCTCAGATCCCCCTTCTTGCTCAACCCTCGGTTCCCTAGTATTTACGTGAGTTTTTTCGTGTCTTCCTTAGTACAGACAGAACCAAAGTATGTGTTCAGTTCGTCTGCCATTTCCTTGTTCCACATTATGATGTCACCTGATTCTGACTGCAAGGGACCTGCATTAGTCTTCACTAATCTTTTTCTCTTCACTAATCTACAGAAGCTTTTTCAGTCAGTTTTTATGTTCTCTGCAAGCGTTCTCTCATCCTCTATTTCACCCCTCCTAATTAAACCCTTGGTCCTCCTCTGCTGAATTCTAAATTTCTCCCAGTCATCAGGTTTGCTGTTTTTTCTGGCCAATTTAGATGCATCTTCCTTGGATTTAACCCTATCCTTAATTTCCCTTGCTAGCCACGGTAGAGCCACCTTCCCTGTTTTATTTTTACTCCAGACAGGGATGTACAATTGTTGAAGTTAATCTATGTGATAGTTAAATGTCTGCCATTGCCTATCCACCGTCAACCCTTTAAGTATCATTTTCCAGTCTATCCCAGCAAGTTCACGTCTCATACCGTCGAAGTTTCCTTTCATTAATTTCAGGACCCTAGTCTCTGAATTAACTGTGTCATTCTCCATCTTAATAAAGAATTCTACCATATTATGGTTACTCTTCTCCAAGGGGCCCGGCACGACCAGATTGCTAATTAATCCTCTCTCACTACACATCACCCAGTCAAGGATGGCCTGCTCTCCAGTTGGTTCCTCGACATGTTGGTCTAGAAAACCATCCCTTATACACTCGAGAGGATTTACTGTGATTGAAAGGCTGCATTAAAGGGAGCAGGGTGCGGCAGCGCGGTCCCGGCCTGCAAGACCATCAGCAGGCCGGGGCCATCAGAGGTAACTGCGAGCGGCGGTGGCATACCACTGCAGGAGGTCGACGGTTGTGAAGCCAGGTCGCTCATTACAGTGCGAGCAGGCACAGGATGAGGGGCCAAGGAGCTGCAAGAGATTGTAGAGGGAAGTGACCCGGGCCCAGGAGAGGCGTGAGTCTGGGGCCTAGAAGAGGCGAGTGCCCAGAGGCAGCATGGACCTGCCCACACTGCTATATGCGTGCACGCTAGGTCCGTGCAGCAGAGCTGGTCTCCAGTCGTCTGAGGTAATCATTGCCACTGGACCAAGACCTAGCTCTCTCAAGCCTGTGTGGTGGCTGGTGTGCAACGGCCATCACACGTTAAAAACATCCAACCACAGGCATCGTACACCTTCCAAAGTGTAGATCGGGATCTGGAATATTAGGTCCTTCATTGAAACACCTGTGAACTCAAACCTTTTTGGCGCAGAAGCAAGTCATCTTCGCTTCGAGGGACTGCCTATGGTGATGATACACTCCAGGAAATCCTCCTCCACAGTATTGCTACCAGTTTGGATAGCCCAATCAAATTATGGCTTAATGTCACCCATGATAACTTCTGTACCCTTATTGCACGTGTCCCTAATTTCCTGTTTGGTGCCATCCCCAAACTCCCTACGACCTTTTGATCGTCTGCACACAACTCCCACTAATGTCTTCTGCCCTTTGGTGTTTCGCAGCTGTATCCATATAGATAAAACATCATCCACGCTAATGTCCTTCCTTACTATTGCGGTAATCTCCTCTTTAACCAGTAACGCTACCCCACCTCCTTTTCCTTCCTGTCTGTCCTTCCAAAATATTGATTATCCCTGGATGTTGAATTCCCAGCCTTGGTTACCCTAGAGCCATGTCTCCATAATCCCAATTACATCATATCTGTTAACAGCTATCTGCGCAGTCAATTCATCCAACTTATTACGAATGCTTCTCGCACTGAGAATCCGAACATTCAGGTTTGTTTTTTAACAGTCTTTGTCCTTTTAGAATTATGTTGTAGTGTGCCCTTTTGTAGACCCGTTTTGATTTTTGCCCTTGATTTCTCTGCCCTCCACTCTTGCTTTTCTCCTTCCTACCTTTTGTTTCTGCCGCCTTTTTATTTCTCTCTGCCTCCCTGCACAGATTCCCATTCCCCTGCCATTTTAGTTTAAACCCTGCCCATTTAGAATCATAGATTTAGAATCATAGAATCATAGAAATTTACAGCACGGAAGGAGGCCATTTCAGCCCACCGTGTCCGTGCCGGCCGACACAGAGCTATGCAGCCTAATTCCACTCTCCAGCTCTTGGTCCGTTGCCCTGTAGCTTACGGCACTTCAAGTGCAAATCAAAGTGCTTTTTAAATGTGCTGAATATTTCTGCTTCTACCATCCTTTCAGGCAGTGAGTTCCAGACCCCCACCAGTCTCTGGGTGAAGACATTTCCCCTCAAATCCCCTCTAAACCTCCTACCTGCAGAGGGAAGGAGTTCTAGAGCTTTGGGCCTAGACAGCAGAAGGCAGGACCACCGATGGTTTCGTGATTATAATTACGGATCCTCAAGAGGGCAGAATTTGAGAAGCACAGATATATGGGGAGGGGGGTGGGCTTTTGAGGCTGAAGGATATTACTGAGATAGGGAGGGACGAGGCCACGGGGGGATTTGTAAATAAGCTGAGAATTTTGAAATTGATAAGTTGCATACCAGGGAGCCAATGTCGGTCACATGGATGATGGGAGAACAGGACTTGGTGCGAGTTAGGACACGAGCTGCAGAGTTTTGGATGAGCTCGGGTTTACTTAGTGTCGAACATGGGAGGCCAGCCAGGAGTGTGTTGGAATAGTCAAGTCGAGAGGTAACAAAGGCATGGTTGAGAGCTTCTGCAGCAGATGAGCTGTGGCAGGGGCGGAGACGGGCAATGTTACGGGGGTGGAAATAGGCGGTTTTGGTTAAGGTGCGGATATGTGCTCGGAAGCTCATTTCAGGGTGAAAGTTTGCGAACAGTCTCGTTCAGCCTCGGCCAGATGCTAGAGAGAGGGATGTAGTCGGCGACGAGTGAATGGAGTTTGTCATGGGGACAAAAGACAATGGCTTCAGTCATCCCAATATTTAATTGGAGAAATTTCTGCTCACCTGTTACTGGATGTTGTACAAGCAGTCTGACAATTTAGAGACTGTGGAGGGGTCGAGAGAAGTGGTGGTGAGATACAGCTGGGCCTCGTTAGAATCATAGAATGGTTACAGCACAGAAGGAGGCCATTCGGCCTGTCGAACCCGTGCCGGCTCTCTTCAAGAGGACTTCAGCTAGTGCCACTCACCTGCCTTTTCCCTATAGCCCGAAAAATTTATCTCCTTCAGATACATATCTAACTCCCTTTTGAAACCAGTGACTGAGTCAACGTCCACCATCCCTTCAGGCAGTGCATTCCAGATCCTAACCACTCGCTGTGTAAAAATGTTTTTCTCATGTTGCCTGTGGTTGTTTTGCCAATCACCTTAAATCTGTGTCCTCTGGTTCTCTAACATTCCACCAATGGGAACAGTTTTCCTCTAACTACTCTGTCCAGACCCCTCATGATTTTCAACACCTCTATCAAATCTTCTTTACTTTAAGGAGAAAGCCCCAGCTTCTCCAGTTTATCCACGTTACTGAAGGCCCTCATCCCTGGAATCATGATCGTACATGTTTTCTGCACCCTCTCTAGCCCTTCACATCCTTCCTAAAGTGCGGTGCCCAGAATTGGACACACTACTCTAGTTGAGGCCGAATCAATGTTTTATACATGTTCATCTTAATTTCCACACTTTTGTACTCTATACCTCTATTCATGAAGCCTAAGCTGCCGTAAGTTTTTTTAACTGCTTTCATAACCTGTCCTGCCACCTTCAACGATCTGTGCACATAAACCGTTAGATCTCTCAGATGTATTCTCGACCTGACATCTGTCATATGCGCTCTTTTTCGGCTTCACCTTATTGCCAGGCCGCTTGTGATGTTCGCGGCCTAGAGGAGTCCATGGGCCATGTATATATTCAGTGTGAGAGACTGCAGCCCCTGAATAGTAACCTGAAGGGGCTGCTCCTCAACTCTTGGTTATACTTTAGCCCCGTGCTCCTAATCTTTGGCCGCCTGGTGCTGAGGGGGGTTGGTAAGACGGAGGATCTTCTCCTGGACCTGCTCTTGGGCCTGGCTCAAACAGCAACTTGTAGGTCCGGGGTGGGCGGGGCCCAGAGGTGGGTCACTCTAGCTGCCTGCCTCTCTTCCACGGTCAAGAAAGGAGGGAGAGAGAAAACGGGTACTACAGAACAGTTAACCTGACATCAGTCCTTGGGAAAATGCTGGAATCCATTACTACAGAAGTGGTAACAGAGCTTTTAGAAAATCATGGTATGATTAGGCAGAGTCACCATGAATTTATGAAAGGTAATCGTGTTTAATACAGTTATTAATTTTTTTGAGGATGTAACTAGCAGGGTGGATGAAGGGGAACCAGTGGATGTAATGTTTTAGAATTTCCAAAAAGCATTTGATGTGCCACATAAAATGCTAGTTAAGAGCTCATGGAGTTGTGTAATATATTAATATGGTTAGAGGATTGGTTAACGGATGGAGAACAGAGAGTAGGGATAAACGGGTCATTTTCCAGTTGGGAGGCGGTGACTAGTGGGGTGCCAGCACTTTACCTGAACTATTTACAGTCTATATTAATGACCAAGTGCATTGTATACAGGATTGCTGACGATTCAAAGCCAGATGGGAAAGTACGTTGTGAGGAGGACACAAAGCGCTGCAGAGGGATATGGACAGGTTAAGTGAGTGGGCAGTAAGGTGGCAGATGGAGTATAATGTAGGGAAATGTGAGCTTATTCACTTTGTTAGCAATAATAGAAAAACAGAATATTTTGTTAATGGTGAAAAACTAATAAATGTTAGTGTTCAGAGAGATTTAGGTGTCCTCGCATAGGAAACTCAGAGAGCTGGCATGCAGTTCCAGCACGCAATTAGAAAGGCATGTTGCCCTTTATTGCCAGGTGGTTGGAGTACAAGAATTACAAAGTCTTGCTACAATTGTAAAAGGCGCTGGTGAGGCCACACCTGCAGTACTATGCACAGTTTTGGTCTCCTTAATCTGAGGGAGTGCAACGAAGGTTTGTCAGATTGATTAACGGGATGGGGGTTTCTCCTATGAGGAGAGATTGAGCAGAATAGGCCGACACTCTCTGGTGTTTATAAGAACGAGAGGTGATTCATTGAAATAGATACGATTTTGAGGGGGATTGAAAGGGTGGATGCCGAGAGGTTGTTTCCTCCAGCTGGAAAGGCTAGAACTAGGAGGCATAGTCTCAGGATAAGGGGTAGGCCATATAAGACTGAGATGAGGAGGAATGCCCTCACTCAGAGGAATGCAAATATTTGGAATTCTCTACCCGAAAGGACTGTGGGTGCTGATGTGTTGAATATAGTCAAGAGTGAAATAGGTCGAATTTTGGAATGTCGGGAAATCAAAAGATATAGAGTGAGGGCAAGAAAGTGGAGTTATGGTCAATGATCAGCCATGATCTTATTAAATGGTGGAGCAGGCTCGAGGGGCCGTATGGCCTATTCCTGTGCCAAATTCTTGTGGTTTTTTGTATTGTCAGTGCCGGATGGCCCTGGAGAGAGAGCATGCGTTGTGCACTGGTTCCTTAATGCCTTCTGCGACCAGTGGTACCTCAGGGTATGGAGGATTTCATATACACTGGAAATTACATTCAGGTTTCGTTGGGAAGGTTCCCTTTGCTTTTGCTGCTTATTTGGCTTATTCTAGTTTGATTGGAACACATGTTTGTGGGAACGAGAGAGGAAAGAATATTCCATAGGAACTAGAATTGTCTGTTTCGATTTTCTATCCTGGAATTTTGTAAACTCCTTTTACAGGGTGTTAGAAGAGGAGGATTTACAGACGAGAAATTGAAATCAATCATCATATCAAGATCTGACAGTGACTCGATTCATCAGGACCTGAATATCATCAGCCTTTGAATGAGGAAGAAGAAATGTTTGCCTGTTCTGTTCGTGGGAAAATATTTCAACATCAGTGTGACTGGAAAATCACCGAGACACGCACACACACCCGAGTGAGAATGTTCCAGTGCAATGATTGTGGAAAGAGCTTTAATCATTTATACTGCCTGAAAAATATTCCACCATTCGCAGCGGGGAGTCCTACACTCACTGGTTCCCCTCCCCTGAAGGTACTGACTCTGGCTGGCTTCAGTTCGACACTCACTGGTTCCCCTCCTCTGAAGGTACTGACTCTGACTGGGTTCAGTTCAACACTCACTGGTTCCCCTCCCTCTCCGCCCCTAAAGGTGCCGACTATGTCTCCATTCCTCTTCCCAATACTCTGTCCTTCACTATAAGCTTTCGCTCTGTAATTTTGGTGAGCGACTCTCCTCAACTAATCACCAATGTGCGTGTATTTGCAGAATTTCCATGATTCACTTCCTGTCCTGGAGTTTGCCATGGGGCCGCTTTTTTGAGCTTCGGGCTGGAACGATGCAGGAGAACCGGGAACTGGCGGCTGAGGGGTGGATAATGTTAGAGACAGACTAAAGCTCCATCTTCACTGCCCCAGCAAACACACCCAGGTAACGTACAACACAGGGTTAGATACAGAGTAAAGCTCCCTCGACACTATCCCATCAAGCACTCCCAGGGCAGGTACAGCACGGGGTTAGATACAGAGTAAAACTCCCTCGACATTACCACATCAAATACTCCCAGGGTCGGTACAGCACGTGTTAGATACGGAGTAAAGCTCCCTCTACGCTGTCCCATCAAAGACTCACAGGGCACGTACAGCATAGGCTTAGAGACAGAGTAAAAATCAATCTACATTGTCCCATCAGACATCCCAGGGCTGGTACAGCACGGCGTTAGATACAGAGATAATCTCCCACTACACTGCACCATCAAAACTCCCAGGACTCTGACAGCACCCGATTAGATACAGAGTAAAGCTCCCTCTACACTGTCCCATCAAACAATCCCATGGCAGGTACAGCACGGGTTAGATGCAGAGCAAAACTCCATCTTCACTGCCACATCAAACACTACCAGGGCAGGTACAGCACGCGTTAGATACAAAGCAAAGCTCCATATACACTGCCCCAACAAACAGTCCACGGGCAGGTACAGCACGGGGTTAGATACTGACACCAATCCCCTACTGTCGATATCAACCAACCCCACAGTCACTGAAACCAATCTCCTCCTGTCTGATATAAACCAACCTCACAGTCACTGACATCAACCCCCTTCCTTCTGATATAAACCAACTCCAAAGTCACTGACACCAATCCCCTCCTGTCTGATATAAACCAACCCCACATTTACTGACACCAATCCCCTCCTGTCTGATATAAACCCACCCCACAGTCACTGACACCAATCCCCTCCTGTCTGATATAAACCAACCCCACAGTCAGTGACACCAATACCCTCCTGTCTGATATCAACCAACCGCACAGTGACTGACACCAATCCCCTCCTGTCTGATATAAACCAACCCCACAGTCACTGACACCAATCTCCTCCTGTCTGATATAAACCAACCCCACAGTCACTGACACCAATCCCCTCCTGTCTGATATAAACCAGCTCTACGGTCAATGACACGAATCCCCTCCTGTCTGAAATGAACCAGCCCCACACTCACTGACACCAATCGCCTCCTTCCTCACATAAACCAACCCCACAGCCCCAGAAGGATTAAACTCAGCCGGTTACTTGGATTCGACTTGTCACCAGAGCACGGAGTGCAACAGCATATAGCGGCATTTGTGAGTTTGGTAAGTGGGTGAGATTTAAGGGTTATAATCTTGAAACCATTTGAACGTTGGAATAAATTGTTATTCGCAAGTAGCAGTTTAATTTAAAAGTGAAAAGTTAGATCTTTCAGGTTTAGGCAGAGAAAACCAAGGTAACTCTCCAGTAGGAGGCAAGTAGCAGCTAGTTAAAATCAGTTCTGTAAACGACTGATCAGTAGTGAGTCATCTGACCTAGATACAGTTTAAAAAGAGGCAGTTCGTGCAGAGCACGGAGTGCAGCAGCATAGAGTGGCATTTGTGAATTTGGTAAGTGGGTGAGTTCGGGCAAGTTGGGGTGGCTGGTGCTGTTTCCTCTTGTTTTTTCTACCAGTGCTGACACTAGAGCAGCTGATAAGGAGTGCGAGGGTATGAGATGGAGGCCCAGAGACCAGCCCAACCAGCTGCAGACAAAGATAGAGGGGTGCCAAATTGAGAGGTGACGTCACAGCCAAGCTGGTAAATGTTTGGCTGTTCGACTGGTAAGTATAACTCTCTTTTAGACTGACGTTTAGATTGGTTTAATTGGCAGCGAACTACTAAGTAGCTGTTTGGTGTTTCAGTAAATTTTAGTATGTAAATTAATTTAAGGGTTAAGTCATGGCAGGAGAGCTCGGACCCGTGTCATGCTCCTCCTGTGCTATGCGGGAAATCAGGGACACTTCCCGTGTCCCTGACTACTATGTGTGCAGGAAGTGTGTCCAGCTGCAGCTCCTGACAGACCACATGACGGCATTGGAGCTGCGGATGGACTCACTCTGGAGCATGCGCGATGCTGAGAATGTTGTGGATAGCACATTTAGTGAGTTGGTCACACCGCAGGTTAGGGTTAGGATAGATAGTGAATGGGTGACCAACAGACAAGGAAAGAGCAGGACTTTAGTGCTGCTGCTGTCATCTCCCTCCAAAACAGATATACCGTGTTGGATACTGTTGGGGAAGAAGACTTACCAGGGCAAGGCACCAGCAGCCAGGTTCATGGCACCGTGGGTGGCTCTGCTGCACAGAAATAATGGAAAAAGAGTTGGAGAGCTAAAGTGATAGCGGACTCTATTGTAAGGGGAATAGATAGTAGTTTCTGCGGCCGCAACCGAGACTCCAGGATGGTATGTTGCCTCCTTGATGCAAGGGTCAAGGATGTCTCAGAGCGGCTGCAATGCATTCTGGAGAGGGAGAGTGAACAGCCAGTTGTCGTGGTATATGTAGGTACCAACGATATCGGTAAGAAGCGGGAAGAGTTCCTACAAGCTGAATTTAGGGAGCTCGGAGTTAAATTAAAAAGTAGGACCTCAAAGTTAGGAATCTCTGGATTGCTACCAGTGCCACGTGCTAATCAGAGTAGAGGGAGCAAGATAGTTAGAATAAATACGTGGCTTGAGCAGTGGTGCAAATGGGAGGGATTCAAATTCCTGGGACATTGGAACCAGTTCTGGGGGATGTGGGACCTGTACAAAAGGGACAGTCTGCACTTGGACCGGACTGGAACTGGTGTCCTAGAGGTAACATTTGCTAATGCAGTTCGGGAGTGTTTAAGCGAATATGGAAGGGGGATGGGAACCTATGCAGCGAGACAGGGCGAAGTAATATGGAGCCAGAAACAGACGGTAGAAAGGTAAAAAGCAATAGTGGAAGGCCGAGTAAACAAAGGCAAGAAGCAAAAAGGGCCACACTGCATCATAATTCTAAAAGGACAAAGGGTGTTAAAAAAAACATGCCTAAAGGCTTTGTGTCTTACTGCAAGGAGTATCCGTAGTAAGGTGGATGAATTAACTGTGCAAATAGATGTTAACAAAAATGATGTGATTGGGATTACGGAGACGTGGCTCCTGGATGATCAGGGCTGGGAACTCAACATCCAAGGGTATTCAACATTCAGGAAGGATAGAATAAAAGGAAAAGGAGGTGGGTAGCATTGCTGGTCAAAGAGGAGATTAATGCAATAGTTAGGAATGACATTAGCTTGGATGATGTGGAATCTATATGGGTCGAGCTGCAGAACACCAATGGGGAAAAAAACGTTAGTGGGAATTGTGTACAGACCTCCAAACAGTAGCAGTGATGTTGGGGAGGGCATCAAACTGGAAATTAGAGGTGCATGCAATAAAGGTGCAGCAGTTATCATGGGTGACTTTAATATGCATATAGATTGGGCTAACCAAACTGGAAGCAATACGGTGGAGGAGGATTTCCTGGAGCGCATAAGGGATGATTTTCTTGACCAATATGTCGAGGAACCAACTAGGGGGGAGGCCATCTTCGACTGGGTGTTGTGTAACGAGAGAGGATTAATTAGCAATCTCGTTGTGCGATGCCCTTTGAGGAAGAGTGACCATAATATGGTGGAATTCTACATTAGGATGGAGAACGAAACAGTTAATTCAGAGACCATGGTCCAGAACTTAATGTAGGGTAACTTTGAAGGTATGAGGCGTTAATTGGCCATGATAGATTGGCGAATGATACTAACGGGGTTGACTGTCGATGGGCAATGGCAGACATTTAGAGACAGCATGGATGAACTACAACAATTGTACATCTCTGTCTGGCGTAAAAATAAAAAAGGGAAGATGGCTCACCCGTGGCTATCAAGGGAAATCAGGGATATTATTAAAGTCAATGAGGTGGCATATAAATTGGCCAGAAATAGCAGCGAACCCAGGGACTGGGAGAAATTTAGAACTCAGCAGAGGAGGACAAAGGGTTTGATTAGAGCAGGGAAAATAGAGTATGAGAGGAAGCTTGCAGCAAACATTAAGACGGACTGCAAAAGCTTCGATAGATATGTAAAGAGAAAATGGTTACTAAAGCAAATGTTGGTCCCCTGCAGTCAGAATCAGGGGTAGTCATAACGGTGAACAAAGAAATGGCAGACCAATTGACCAAGAACTTTGGTTCGATATTCACTGAGGAGGACACAACCTTCCGGATATAAAAGAGGTCAGAGGGTCTAGCAAGGAGCAGGAACTGGGGGAAATCCTTATTAGTCGGGAAATTGTGTTGGGGAAATTGATGGGATTGAAGGCCGATAAATCCCCAAAGCCTGATGGACTGCATCCCAGAGTACTTAAAGAGGTGGCTTTGGAAATAGCGGATGCATTGACAGTCATTTTCCAACATTCCATGCACTCTGGATCAGTTCCTATGGAGTGGAGGGTAGCCAATACAATCCCACTTTTTAAAAAAGGATGGAGAGAGAATATAGCGAATTATAGACCAGTCAGCCTGACATCGGTAGTGGTTAAATGATGGAATCAATTATTAAGGATATCATAGCAGCGCATTTGGAAAGAGGTGACATGATACTTCCAAGTCAGCATGGATTTGTGAAAGGGAAATCATGCTTGGCAAATCTTCTGGAATTTTTTGAGGATGTTTCCAGTAGAGTCGACAAAGGAGAACCAGTTGATGTTGTGTATTTGGACTTTCAAAAAGCTTTCGACAAGTTCCCACAAAAGAGATTAATGTGCAAAGTTAAAGCACATGGGATTGGGGATAGTGTGCTGACGTGGATTGAGAACTGGTTGGCAGACAGGAAGCAAAGTGTAGGAGAAATGGGTACTTTTCAGAACGGCAGGCAGTGATTAGTGGGGTACCGCAAGGTTCTATGCTGGGGCCCCAGCTGTTTGCATTGTATATTAATGATTTAGACGAGGGGATTAAATGTAGTATCTCCAAATTTGCGGATGACACTAAGTTGGGTGGCAGTGTGAGCTGTGAGGAGGATGCTATGAGGCTGCAGAATGACTTTAATAGGTTAGGTGAGTTGGCAAATGCATGGCAGATGAAGTATAATGTGGATAAATGTGAGGTTATTCACTTTGGTGGTAAAAATAGAGAGACAGACTATTATCTGAATGGTGACAGATTCGGAAAAGGGGAGGTGCAACGAGACTTGGGTGTCATGGTACATCAATCATTGAAGATTGGCATGCAGGTACAGCAGGCGATTGAGAAAGCAAACGGCATGTTGGCCTTCATAACGAAGGAATTTGAGTACAGGGGCAGGGATGTGTTACTACAGTTGTACAGGGCGTTGGTGAGGCCACACCTGGAGTACTGTGTACAGTTTGGTCTCCTAACTTGAGGAAGGACATTTTTGCTATTGAGGGAGTGCAGCGAAGGTTCGCCGGACTGATTCCCGGGATGGCGGGACTGAAATATCAAGAAAGACTGGATCAACTGGGCTAGTATTCACTGGAGTTCAGAAGAATGAGAGGGCATCTCATAGAAACGTTTAAAATTCTGACGGATTTAGACAGGTTGGATGCAGGAAGAATGTTCCCAATGTTGGGGAAGTCCAGAACCAGGGGTCACCGTCTAAGGATAAGGGGTAAGCCATTTAGGACCGAGATGAGAAGAAACTTCTTCACCAGAGCGTAGTGAACCTGTGGATTTCTCTACCACAGAAAGTTGTTGAGGCCAATTCAATAAATATACTCAAAGAGTGGTTCGAAGTAGTTCTTACTACTAGGCGGATCAAGGGGTAAAGCGAGAAAGCAGGAATGGGGTACTGAAGTTGCATGTTCAGCCATGAACTCATTAAATGGCGGTGCAGGCTCGAAGGGTCGAATGGCCTAATCCTGCACCTATTTTCTGTGTTTCTATGTTTCTATTCCCGTGCCGAGGAGATTGCTGCCCCAGACAGAGGGGCAACATTTGGGACATTGATTCTTCACCAGTTCCCATTTCCCTTCTTTCTGGTGGATAATTTAGGGGCCGCTATGTGTAATGCATAAGTCAGTAAGCATTGTCAGCAAGGATTAATCAGCACTTTCTAATTGGAGATGTGCATCAGTGAAATCTTTCAGACACTGAATTGTAGATTTTGTACCAAAGCTCAATTTAGGATTGAAGGAAAAGTTTATTAATTTTATTGTAAACTCTTTTCTGAAGAGAGTTCTGAGGAACGGTCATCAAACTGAAGCGTTAACTCTGTTTCTCTCCAAAGTTGCTGCCTGACCCGTTGTGATTATCAGCATTTTCTGTTTTTATTTCAGATTCCTGGACAGAACAGTTCAGGATGTGACATTCCAGGATTCTCACAGACAGAACACACAAATATTTCTCCTTCCACATTCACAAGCCGATTATATTCAGGTCCTGATTAATCGAGTGAATCTATCAGATCTTGACGCGATGTTTGGTTCGAGTTCCCTGTCTACAAATCCTCTCCTACTGATACCCTGTAAAACGAGTTTACAAAATACATCAGTGTTAGGACAGGATAGAAATTCAGAACAGACAATTCTCTTTTCTATGGAACATTCTTTCCTCTCTTGTTCCCCCAAACCTGTAAATCCCCATCCCACACACTCTCCTTCCTCTTTGTGCTGAAATCCAAACCCATCGCACCATCTCCGACATTTCTTTCCTGCACTTCCAGTTTTCTCCCTCCCTCTGCTCTGGTTGGTTTCAGTTCTTCACCCGCTGTGAGCAGAGTGAGAAAAAAATCAATGAGTCAATGAATTTATCTCCGAGTCACTGCGACACTAAACCCCGCCCACGCTTTGTTCCAGTACCAAGATGGCCGCACTGCAAGGGGAACCATTCGCTCTTTCCTGCACCAAGATGGCTGTCCGTAACGGGTCTGTCACCAATAAAAAGCCTCACGGGCGCCGTCGGTTGGAACATAGACCGAGCCGCTGGTTCACTTTCAGGCCTTGAGGCTGTTCTCCAACTTTATAAATCATGTGGCGCGGCCTACCCGCAGTTTATTAATCACCCGCTCCCACCCGCCCGCACTATTTTGCTTGTGTTTTATTGCCCGCGTTGCTTAAGATCCAATTCTAGAAACATAGAATGAGCAATTCAGATCTCATTGAAAGCTAAGTTATTCTGAGGGGGATTGACAGGTTGGATGCTGAGAGGTTGTTTCCCCTGGCTGGAGAGTCTACATCTAGAGGGCATAGTTTCAGGATAAGGGCTGGGCCATTGAAGACAGAGAAGAGGATGCATGTCATCACTCAGAGCGTTGTGAATCTTTGAAATTCTCAATCCAAAGACCTGTGGATGTTGAGTTGTTGAGTATATTCAAGGCTGAGGTAGATAGATGTTTGGACTGCAGGATAATGAAGGGATATGGGGATAATGCAGCAAAGTGGAGTTGAGGTAGATGATCAACCATGATCTTATTGAATGGCGGAACAGGATCGAGAGGCCGTATGGCCTACTCCTATTCCTAATTCTTATGTTCTTATATAACTTCACACATTCCCATTAAAGCCTCCTCAGAATTGAGAACACTAATTGTGTCCTTTGTCGCTTAACTCCTCCTGATCTCTTGGCCCTCTTGTGGTTTGCTCTGAGAAACTCCTCTGGGTGAACGTCACTGGGAGAATGTAAGTTGTTGTGTGTGGATTTAAATAAACATGTTCAAAAAACTCTGGCGCCTGCAGTAGATGTTTTGATCAGCAAGAGGCGACAGTCAGCTTATTGAAAAAGGAATCATGCAGAGGCTGCTTTTGCTGAGCAGATACGTCACTGTCTGCATGTTCAGAACAAGTTATGTAATTGTTATCAATCAATAATTACAATTACTCAGAATTCTGCTCAGTCCAATTTTAAGAGAGCATGCATCCTTATAATTAATCTGATAGAACAATAGAGATTGAATTAATTTCAAACCAGACTTTGGGACGTATGTCAAGGCCGTGAAACTGGTGCAGAAAAGATTTACTAGCATTCTCCCGGGAATGAGGTATTTCATTTTGCAGCGAAAGGGAAACTGAAATTGAGCAGAGAAGGTTAAAGGATGATTTAATAAAGGTGATTAAAATGATGTACGGTTGTGACAGAATCATCGAGGTTTACGACACAGAGGGAGGTCTTTGTGCCCATCATGTCCGTGCCGGCCGAAATACAGCGATCCGGCCTAATCACACGTTCCATTGGTCCATAGCTCTGTATGTTCAGGCACCTCAAGTGCATATGCAGGTACTTTTTCAATGAGATGAGAATTTCTGCCTGTACCTCCCTTTCAGGCAATTAGTTCCAGACCCTCACCACCCTCTGGATGAAAAGGAATTCTCCTCCATCCCCTCTCATCCTTCCAGCAATTACTTTACATCTATTTTTCCAGGTTATTGACCACTCTGCTCAGGGAATTAGTTCCTTCCTAGCAACTCTATCCAAGCACCTTATACTAGAAAAATAGAAACGTAGAAATTCTAGCACAGAAGGAGGCCAATTCGGCCCATCGTGTCCACGCCGATCGACAAAGAACGACACAGGCCTTGGTCAGCAGCACAAAATTTACATATAAACCTATGAACAATGACAGAAAGGCAAAGAGCACCGAGCCCAACCAGTCCGCTCCACACAACTGCGACACCCCTTATACTGAAACAATCTACACTCCACCCCAACCGGAACCATGTGATCTCAAAACCAGAGGCAAAAACCAGATAAAAACCCAGGCCAATTTAGGAAGAATAGATCTGGGAAAATTACTCTCTGACCCATCCAAGTGATCGAAATTATTCTGAGAGATCATCTTGGCCGATTTCTGTTCCCTGCAGTACATATCTGCTCCGTCCAACAAAAGGTCATCAAGTCTACTCCCAGCTATCAGCTCTCGGTCTGTAACCCTGCAGATTACGACACTTTAAATGCCCATCCAACCATCTCTTAAAAGTGGAGAGGTTTTCTGCATCCGCCACTGTTCCAGGCATAGAGTTCCCGATCCACAGAAATCTCTGTGTAAAGATGCACCCCTCTCAAATCCCCTCTAAACATTCCACCAACCATCTTAAAAGTATGCCTCCTCGTAATAGATTGCTCCACAAATGGAAATAGGCCCTTACTATCCACTATATCCAGGCCCCTCAATATTTTGTACACTTCAATGCAGTCTCCACTCAACCTCCTCTGTTCCAATGAGAACAAACCCAGCCTATCCAATCTGTCCTCATAACTAAGATTCTCCATTTCAGGCAGCAACATCGTAAATCTCACCTGCACCCTCTCCAGTGAAATCAGAAATTACGTTCTTCCTATAACATAGCTACCAGAACTGCACGTAGTACTCCAGCTGTGGCCTAACCAAAGTAGTATACACTTTAAGCATAACCTCCCTGCTCTTATATTCTATGCCTTGGCCAATAAAGCAAGCATTCCGTATGCCTTATTGACCACCTTATCCACCTGGCCTGCTACTTTCAGGCATCTGTGGACAAGCACTCCAAGGTCCCTTTGTTCATCTACACTATTAAGTGGTCTACCGCTTAATGTTTATATCCTTTCTTTATTAGCTCACCCAAAGTGCATCAGCTGACGCCTCTCTGAATTAAATTCCATTTGCCACTGCTCTGCCCACCTGACCAGTAGATTGATATTCTCCTGCAGCAGATGACTTTCCTGTTCATTATCAACTTGACAGCCAATTTTAGTGTCGTCTGCAAAATTCTTAATCACACACCTTATATTCAAATCAAAATCGTTGATATTGTAGTGTATGGGGAAAGAGTCAATCTGAACACTGTGAGCTCAAAGTAAAGTACGAACTTAGTCTTTCATTGCAGGTCACCAGAGTGGCTCTCCAACGCGTGAAGTCTCATTAAATACCTGTGCTGCCAAGGGATTATGAGACCCCTTGGGACTCCGGGTAATGAGCCCTTTGGTGGCTGTACCGTGTAAATCCAAGTCCACAAATATAACAACACTCCCGCCCAAAGTCAATAGGGTAACTATTTACAATGTGAGTCGATCTGGGTCCCTTCTTACCTTGGTTGATCGTCTCGGTCCGAAAGCTGGTGTTGATGAATCATTTGTTG
The DNA here is from genome assembly GCF_044704955.1 of Pristiophorus japonicus. Taxonomy (NCBI): domain Eukaryota; kingdom Metazoa; phylum Chordata; class Chondrichthyes; family Pristiophoridae; genus Pristiophorus; species Pristiophorus japonicus. The sequence continues at coordinate 32,328,353 of NC_091999.1, read as the reverse complement.
GGCCCTCGCTGAGCTCTGTGCAGCTGGCCTTGCTGGGCTGCCTCGTGTGTTGGGCTCTGCAGGGCTGGTGTGGGTGATGGGTTCTGCTTCGTGGTCAACCGTGGTGTCGGCCGTCACTGGTGTGTATGTTGGGGGATCTAAAAAAGTAGGGTCCAATGTGGGTTGCTCAGGGTAGTCCGTGAATGTGAGATTGAATTGGTCCAAGTGTTTCCGTTTAATGAGACCATTTGTAAGTTGAACCTGAAACACACTGCTCCCCTCTTTGGCCACGACAGTTCCGGGAAGCCACTTGGGACCTTGTTCATAATTTAGTATAAATACAGGATCATTGACTTCAACACATTTGCGCTATCATTGTATGTACTTTGTTGAAACCGCCTGCTATTTACCTGTTCATGTAGATCAGTGTGAACAAACGAGAGCCTTGTCTTAAGTGCTCTTTTGATGAGCAGTTCAGCAGATGCAATCCCAGTGAGTGAGTGGAGTCTCGTGCAGTCGCTAAGCAGGACTCGGGATAGGCGAGTCTGCAGTTAGCCTTCAGTTACCCTCTTCAAGCCTTGCTTGATGTTTGCACTGCTTTCTCTGCATGAACGTTGGACGCTGGTTTAAACTGGGCAGATGTGACATGTTTGATCCCGTTACGGGTCTTGAATTCTATGAACTCAGCACTGGTAAAACATGGCCCGTTGTCATTCACCAGAACATCGGGTAAGCCGTGATTGGCAAACATGGCCCGCAGGCTTTCAGTGGTGGCAGCGGACGTGCTAGCCAACATTATCTCACATTCAATCCTCTTGGAGTATGCATCTACAACCACAGGGAACATTTTAACCAAGAACTGGCCTGCATAGTCGACCTGTACCCTAGACCATAAACTCAGCAGCGCCTCCCTGGGTACATTGCTTAACTGCGAACATGTATTACATCTGTGAACGCAGGACTCTAAATCCACATCGATACCGGGCCACCACATGTGCGATCTGGCTGTCGCTTTCATCATTATGATGCCTGGGTGGGTACTGTGAAGGTCATTGATGAAGGTGTCTCTGCCCTTCTTGGGGACCACTACTCGATTGCCCCACAGAAGGCAGTCTGCCTTTATATACATTTCATCTCTGCGCCGCTGGAACCGCATTATCTCTTCCTGCATTTCCACTGGGTCACTGGACCAGCACCCATGAAGCACGCAGCTTTTGACTGGAGATAATAAGAGGTCCTGGCTTGTCCAAGTTTTGATCTTCTGGGCAGAGACGGGCGATTGCTCACTCTCAAATGCTTCCATTACCATTGTTGGATCTGCGGGCTGCAACATTTACACCCCCGTGGTGGGCAACTGCAGCCTACTGAGAGCATCAGCGCAGCTTTCCTTGCCTGGACTGTGGCGAATAGCGTAATTGTATGCTGACAACGTGAGCGCCCATCTCTGGATGCGCGCCAATGCGTTGGTATTTATCCCATTACTCTCGAGAAACAGGGACATAAGTTCGAATTTTAGCCCAACCAGGTTTTGCTGCATTTTTTTAACCCCATGGACACACGCTAACGCTTCTTTTTCAATCATGCTGTAGCCTCTCTCGGCCTTAGACAGACGCCTGGATGCATAAGCAACCAATTGCGGTTTCCCAAAATCATTAGCTTGTTGCAATACACACCCGATACACACATGCCAGTACCAAACGCTTACATGGATCATACAACACGAGCAATTTGTTTGAGCATAATAATTTTCTCGCTTTTACAAAGGCATTTTCTTGGCTTTTGCCCCAAACCCATTCGCCTCCTTTTCGTAGGAAGACATGTCGTGGTCCTAGCAGGGTGATGAGACCCGGTAAGAAGTTATCAAAGTAGTCTAAGAGTCGCAGAAACGACCGCAGCTCCGTCACGTTCTGTGGCTTCAGTGCGTTCTCGATGGCGCTCACTTCATGCGTTTTAACCTGAGCCCCACACGGTTGAGTTGACTAAGAACCTCCTCCAGGTTCTGCAGGTGCTCGACTGTGTTCCGACCTGTGAGCAAGATTTCGTCCTGGAAGACCACGGTGTGCGGGACCGACTACAGTAACTTTCCATGTTTCTCTGGAATATCGCCGCCACTGATCGAATTCCAAATGGACATTTGTTATAAACAAAAATACATTTGTGCATGTTGATGCAGGTGAGGGCCTTTGCTGATTCCTCCAGTTCCTGCGTCATGTGGGCTTAAGTCAGATCCAGCTTCGTGAAGGTCTTTCCTCCCGCCAGCGTTGCAAAGAGGTCGTCGGCTTTTGGTATTGGTATTGGTCCTGCAGGGAGAATCGATTGATAGTTACTTTGTAATCACCATAGATTCTGACGATGCCATCCACCTTGAGGACTGGGACAATAGGACTGGCCCACTCACTGAACTCGATCGGTGAAATGATGCCCTCTCTTTGTGGCCGGTCAAGCTCGATCTCTCCCCTTTCTCTCATCATGTACAGTATTTCTCTCGACTTCTGATGGATGGGTCACGCCCCCAGAATTAGGTGCATCTGCATTTTTGCTCCTTGTAGTTTTCCGATGCCTGGTTCAAACAGCGAAGGAAATTTGTTTAAGACCTGGGCACAGGAAGTGTCGTCAGCGGGTGATAGCGCTCGGATGTCAAACCAGTTCCAGCGTATCTTTCCAAACCAGCTCCTGCTGAGCAGCGTGGGACCATCGCCCGATACCACCCAGAGTGGTAGCTTGTGAACCGCTCAATCATAAGAGACCTTTACGGTACCACTGCCGATTACAGGAATCAGTTTGTTTGTGGAAGTTCTTAGTTTCGTGCGAATTGGAGTTAAGACTGGCCTTGAGGCCTTGTTGCACCACAATCTTTCAAAAGTATTTTTGCCCATAATGGACTGGCTTGCGCCCATGTCCAGCTCCATTGACACCGGGAGTCCATTGAGTTCAACATTCAGCGTTATCGGGGGGACAATTCGTGGTGAATGTGTGTACCGCATATACCTCTGCCTCCTCTATCTGAAGCTCTGTTTCTTCATGATCCTCCTCTGTAACGTGATGGTTTGCAGGTTTAGAAGGCTTAGCAGCTCGCCTGCACACTCGTTAGAGGTGTCCCAATTTTCCACAGCCCTTGTAAACGTATCCTTTGAATCGGCATGAATGGAAACGATGATCACCCCCGCAGTGCCAACAAGGTGTTATTGGCCTTGCATTCATCACGCTTGATGGGTGACTCGGAGACATCGGCCGACGTGTAGCTGCAGGAATGTGTGACCTGTCCTGTACGTTCCGATTCGATAAAAACATCACTTTGTTCATAGTACTTGTAGCAGCACTTGTGTGCTGAGCGATTTGCTTAGTTTTGTCACTGGTGGCGATGAACTCATAGGCTATCGCTATGACCTTACTCAAGGTTGGGGTCTCTACACTCAAAAGTTTGCCAAGTAAGGTTTCGTGGCAAATGCCAAGTAGGAAAAAGTCTCTGAGCATATGCTCCAAATGTCCTTCAAATTCGCAATGTCTTGCAAGGCGTCTTAGCTCGGCGAGATGAATCGCTATTCCTGGCCTTCAGATCTTTTGTAGGTGTAGAACTTGTACGTCGCCATCAGAATGCTTTCTTTCAGGTTCAAATGCTCTCAGACCAGTGTGCACAAATCGTCACATGATTTCTCCGTTGGTTTCGATGCAGCGAGCAGATTCTTCATGAGGCCATACGTTGGTGCCCCATAGAGGGTGAAGATGATCGCCCTTCGTTTGGCAGCGTTCTCATCCCCATCTAGCTCGTTGGCCACGAATAATTGGTCGAGTCGCTCCGCAAAAGTCTCCCAATCATCTCCCTGCGAAAATATCTCCAGGATGCACACTGTTCCCTGCATCTTTGGGTTCGCTAACTGTATCTCATCGCCAGTTGTAGTGTATGGAGAAAGAGTCAGATTGAAAACTGTGAGCTCAAAGTAAAGTGTGACCTTAGTCTTTTATTGCAGAGTGCCTCACCAACCTGTGAAGCCTTCATAAATACTTGTGCTTCCAAGGGATGATGGGATGCCTTGCGACTCCGGGGAATGAGCCCTCTGGTTGCTGTACAGAGTAAATACAAGTCCACATATATCACAGATATGTACCACAAAAAGCAAGGGACCCAGTACTGAGCACGGCGGAAACCTACTGGAAATATCCTTCCAGTCAAAAAAAATACATCAATCATTACCCTTTGCTTCATACCTCCTAGCCAATTTTGGATACAACTTGCCATTTTTCCCTGGCTGCCGTGGGCTTTCAACTTCATGACCTGTCTACCACGTGGAAACTGATTGCATTTTTTGTGGAGGTAACCAAGAGGGTCAATCTTCCCTGAAGAAATCCGTGCTGACTGTCCCTAATTAATCCTTGCCTTTCCAAATGAAGATTCATCCTGTCGTTTAAGACTTTTTCCAATAATTTTCGCACCACAATAATCTTGTACACGTCAATTAAATCTCCCCTCAGCCTCTTCTGTTCCAAAGGAAACAACTCCAGCCTGTCCAATCTTTCCTCGTGGCAAAAATTCTCCAGTCCTGGCAACATCCTCTTCAATCTCCTCTGTACCCTCTCTAGTGCAATCACATATTTCCTGTAATGTGGTGACCAGAACTGCACACTGTGGCCGAACGAGTGTTTTATACTGTTAATGCCGAACCTCGCTGCTCTTATATTCTATGCCATGACTAATAAAGGCACGTATTCAGTATTCCTTTTTAAAACACCTTATCTATCTGGCCTGCACACTTCAGCGATCTGTGGACCTGTACTCCAAGGTCCTGGAGTACTGGGGCAGTTTGGGTCTCCTTATCTAAGGAAGAATATACTTGCCTTGGTGGTGGTGAAACTGAGGTTCACTAGATTGAATCCTGGATGATGAGAGATTGTATAGAATGGGCACTGCTCTTTGCAGTTTAAAAGAATGAGTGGTGTGCTCATTGAAAGATACAGGATTCCGAATGGGATTGACAGGTTAGATGTTGAGAGGTTGTTTCCCCTGGCTGGAGAGTCTACATCTAGAAGGCATAGTTTCAGGATAAGTGGTGGGCCATTTAAGACAGAGAAGAGGATGAATGCTATCACGCAGAGCGTTGTGAGTCTTTGAAATTCTCAATCTAAAGCACTGTGGATGTTGAGTCGTTGAGTATATTCAAGGCTGAGATAGATAGATATTTGGACTGTAGGAGAATCAAGTGATATGGAGATAATTCAGCAAGGTGGAGTTCAGGTTGATGATCAGCCATGATCTGATTGAATGGTGGAGCAGGCTCGTGGGGCCGTATGGCCTAATCCTGCTCCTAAATCTTATGTTCCATATAACTTCACACCTTCCCATGAAAACCTCCTCAGAATTGATAATACGAATTGTGTCCTTTCCCCCTTAACTCCCCCATATCTCTTGGCCCTCTTGTGTTTAGCTGTGAGAAACTCCTCTGGATGAACTTCACTGGGAAAATGCAAGTTATTGTGCGTGGAATTAAATAATCATGTTTAAAAAAACTCTGGCGCCAGCAGTAGATGTTTATCATCAGCAGATGGCGAAGGTGAGCTTATTGAAACATTATTCATGCAGAGGCTGCTGCTGCTGACCAGATAACTCACTATCTGCATTGTTATAACAAGTTGTATAATTGTTATCAAACAATAATTACTAATACTGATATTATTGCTCGTCCAATTTTAAGAGAGCATGCATATTTAGAATGAATCTGGCGGAACAATAGAGATGGAATTAATTTCAATCCAGACTTTGGGAAGTATGTCAAGGCCTTAAGATGGTGCATAAGAGGTTAATTGGAAATCTGACATGAATGAGGTATTTCAGTTAAGCAGAGACTAGGGAAACTGGGATTGATCAGGGAAGGTTAAAGGATGATATAATAGAGGTGATTAAAATGATGAAAGGTTGTGACAGAATCATAGATGTTTACAACACAGAGGGTGGCAATTGTGCCCATCGTGTCTCTGCCTCCCGAGAAACAGCCATTCGGCCTAATGTACTTTCCAGCTCTTGGTCCATAGCCCTGTAGGATACGGCACCTCAAGTGCATATCCAGGTATTTTTCAATGAGATGAGGGTTTCTGCCTCTACCTCCCTTCAGGCAGTGAGTTCCAGACTCCTGCCACCTTCTGGATGAAAAGTATTTCTCCTCGATCCCCTCGAATCCTCTACTAATTACTTTACATCTATTCTCCCTGGTTATTGAGCATTCTGCTGAGCGAAATAGCTCCTTCCTATCCACTCGATCTAGGCCCTCTATAATCTTGTACACGTCAATTAAATCTCCTCTCAGCCTGCTCTGTTCCAAAGAAAACAACTCCAGACTATCTAATCTTTCCCCATATGTAACATTCTCCAGTCCAGGCAACATCCTCGTTCATGTCCTCTATACCCTCTCTAGTGCAATCACATATTTCCTGTAATGTGGTGACCAGAACTGAATGCAGTACTCTCACTGTGGCCTTATTAGTGTTTTATAGATTTAATGCATAAACTCTCTGCTCTTATATTCTATGCTACGACTAATAAAGGCCCGTATTTCATCTACCTTTTTAACGACCTTATCTACCTGCCCTGCTACCTTCAGAGATCTTTGGACCTGCACTCCAGACTCCTGGAGCATTGGGCCGTTTGTGTCTCCTTAACTAAGGAAGGATATACTTGCCTTGCTGGTCGTGCAACGGAGGTTCACTAGATTGAATCCTGGGATGAGAGATATGTTTTATGATGAGAGATTGTATAGAATGGGCCTGTGCTCTCTGCAGTGTAGAAGAATGAGAGATGCTCCCATTGAAAGATACAATATTCTGAAACGTTTTGACAGGGTAGATGCGAAGAAATTGTTTCCCCAAGGCCGGGGAGTCTAGAACAAGAGGGCATCGTTTCGGGTTGGCCATTTAAGACAGAGAAGAGGATGAATTCCATCACTCAGAGCGTTGTGAATCTTTGAAATTCTCAATCCAAAGGATTATGGATGCTGAGTCGTTGAGCTAATTCAAGGCTGAGATAGATAGATTTTTGGACTGTAGGAGAATCAAGAGATATGGGGATAATGCAGCAAAGTGGAGTTGAGGTCGATGATAAACCATGATCTTATTGAATGGCGGAGCAGGCTCGAGGGGCCCTATGGCCGACTCCTGTTCCAAATTCTTATGTTCGTATATAACTTCACACCTTTCCATGAAAACCTCATGAGAATTGATAACACGAATTGCGTCCTTTCTCCCTTAACTCCCCCTCATCTCTTGGCCCTCTTGTGGTTTGCTCTGAGAAACTCCTCTGGGCGAACGTCACTGGGAAAATGCAAGTTATTGTATGTGGAATTAAATAAACATGTTTAAAAAACTCTGGCCCCTGCAGTAGTTGTACATGTTCAGCAGGTGGCGAGAATGAGCTTATTGAAACAGGAATCATGCAGAGGCTGCTGTTGCTGAGCAGACAAGTCACCAGCTGCATTGTCAGAACAAATTATATCGTCTTTATCAATTAATAATTACTAATACTCAGATTACTGCTCTGTCCAATTTTAAGAGAGAAAGAATCCTTATAATTAATCTAATGGAACAATAGAGATTGAATTAATTTCAGTCCCGACTTTGGGAAATATGTCACGGCCTTGAAGACGGTGCAGAACAGATTAAACATAGAAACATAGAAAATAGGTGCAGGAGAAGGCCTTTCGGCCCTTCGACCCTGCACAACCATTCAATAAGATCATGGCTGATCGTTCACCTCAGTACCCCTTTCCTGCTTTCTCTCCATACCTCTTGATCCCCTTAGCCGTAAGGGTCATATCTAACCCCCTCTTGAATATATCCAATGAACTGGCATCAGCAACTCTCTGTGGCAGGAATTCCACAGGTTAACAACTCTCTGAGTGAATAAATTTCTCCTCATATCAGTCCTAAATGGTCTACCGCTTATCCTAAGACTGTGTCCCCTGGTTCTGGACTTCCCCAACCTCGGGAACATTCTACCCGCAGCTAACCTGTCCCATCCCTTCAGAATTGGGGCAACTTCATGCCCTAAAATCACTTCAGAGGAGCGTTATCAAACAAATTGTGACACCGAGTCACAGAATGAGATATTGGGATAGGTGATCAAAAGCTTGATCAAAGAGTAGGTTTTACGGAGCTTCTTAAAGAAGGGAAGACAGGTGGAGAGTGTTCGGGAGGGAATTCCAGAGGTTAGGGCCTTGGCAGCTGAAGGCATGGCGATGGTGGGGTTATTAAAATCAGGGATGCTCAACAGTCAAGTATTGGAGGAGCGCGGAGCTCTCGGAAGCGTTGTGGGGCATGACACAGCGGTTCCTACGTGGAGCTTCAACACGCAAGCGAGCAGAGGTAACGTTTCAAGGACACCCTCAAGGCCTCCTTGATGAAGTGCAACAGCCCCACCAGCACCTGGAACTCTCTGGCCAAAGAACACCCGAAATGGAAGAAGAGCATTCGGAAGGGCGCTGAGTCTCATCGCCGAGAGCATGTCGAAACCAAGCGTGAACAGCGGAAAGAGCATGCCGCAAACCAGACTCCCCACCCACCCTTTCCTTCAACCACTGTCTGACCACCAGCGACAGTGACTGTAGGTCCCGCATCGGACTCTCCAGTCACCCGATAACTCACTATTAGAGTGGAAGCAAGTCATCCTCGAATAGAATTCTACCAGGAATGAGGTATTTCAGTTATGCAGAGACTAGAGAAATTGGGATCGAGCAGGGAAGGTTAAAGGTTGATTTAATAGAGGTGATTAAATTCTGAAAGGTGGTGATAGAATCATTGGACGTTTACATCACACTAGACCTTGTCTCTGTTTATATTCCACTAGACCCTGTCTCTGGTTTAATACACTAGACCTTGACTCTGTTTATATTCCATTAGATCCTGTCTCTGTTTATAATACACTAGACCCTGTCTCTGTTTATTTTACACTAGGCCCTGACACTGTTTATATTACACTAGACCCTGTCTCTGTTTAAGTTACACTGGGCCCTGTCTCAGTTATTACTGCCCTAGACCATGTTTTAAATCTTTTACAGCATAACCTGCTGTTCATATTGCACTCGACCTTGTCCTAGTTATTACTGCACTAGGCCATACATCTATTTATATTATGCAAGGCTGTGTCCTAGTTACATTTACTGAGGTGATTAAAATGATGAGAGGTGGTGATAGAATCATAGACGTTTACATTACACTAGACCCTGTCTCTGATTACATTACACGAAACACTCTCTCTCTGTTTAACTTACAAGAAACCCTGTCTCAGTTATTACCGCCCTATAACATGACTCTGTTTATACAGTGTGCGGTAGCATAGTGTTAATGTTACTGGACTAATCCACAGATCAAGAAGAATAATCCAGAGACGTGATTTCAAATCCAGCCACAACAGCTGGGCGAATTGAAATTCAGTGAACTGAATATAAAATTGGAATCATAAGCTAGTATGAGTAATGCTGACCATGAAATTACCGGATTGTCCTTTAGGAAATGAAATCTGCCATCCTTACCCGGTCTGGCCTATATGTGACTCCATACCCACAGCAAGGGTCTCTTAACTGCCCACTGGAATGACCCAGCAAGCCACTCAGTTGTATTAAACCGCTAGAACAAAGTCAGCACTGAGTACTTTCACCACACGCACTGCAGTGGTTCAAGAAGGCGGCTCACCACCACCTTCTCAAGGGCAAGTAGGGATGGGCAATAAATGTTAGCCTTGCCAGTGAAATCCAGACCCCATGACGAAGAAATAAAAAAAGATTGCATTAGGCAGTACCTCAGTGATTACAGCAAAATTATATTTATTATACAGCAGTAACTGTCTCAGTTATTACTTCACATTACCGTATCTCTGTTTATATTACACAAGGCCTTGTCTTTGTTTATATTACACTAGGCCCTGTCTCTTTATATTATTCGAGACCCTGACTCTTTATATTATTCTAGACCCTGTCCCTGTTTATATCACACGAGACCCTGCCTCAGTTATTACTGCACTACAACATGTCTCTGTTTATATTACACTAGACCCTGTCTCTGTAAGGTAGAGAGACAGATGATAGATAGATATTGATAATCGTCAAAATATATATTTGCGTGAGTGAGAGGATGCAATTATTATTATTTACTAAGGAGCAAATTTATTCTTGTTAACAGCTATCAGCAGTATTGGGCAATGTCATATTGATCTGGTATTGTGACGGTAATATTTGTGTTGCGAGAATGGGGTGAATCTTGTGAAAATATCCCAGAGATGAACTGGGATTGAGGGACAGGACTGAAGGTGAGCAATTCACTGCACTTTGCACTACTTCGTGGCACTCTGTGTGTTAAATGTTACTAATTCACACTTGTGTTGCCCTGTGCCAATTGCTCAGTTTTTAATGTTAAGGATTGTTTTTCCTGCAATATTTTCCATTCAGCTTTCACATGACGCACTGATTGTGTCAGACAGAGCCTGGAACCGTGACCTCACAGCACCGCCGGATGGGCATGCGCAGGGACTTATGTCCACTGATTTCAACAGCTCTCAGTTTGTTGAGAGGAACAAAAAAAACACACACGAAGTGTTTGCTATATAAGAACATAAGAACTAGGAGCAGGTGTGGGCCATTCGGCCCCTCAAGACTGCGCCGCCATTCAATCAGCTTATGGCTGACCTGACAATGTCCTCAAGTCCACTTTACTGCGTGTACCCCGAACCCTTGACTCCCCTGTAGTTCAAGAATCTGTCTGTCTCAGCCTTGAATATATTCAATGTCCCAGCTTCTACATTCTTTCAGAGGTAGGGAATTCCTAAGATCCACGACCCTCTGATAGAAGAAATTCCTCCACATCTCCGTGTTAAATGGGTGACCCCTTATTCTGAAATTATGCCGCCTAGTTCTTGATTCCCCAAGGAGGGGAAATATCCTCTCAGCATCTGCCCTGTCAAGCCCCCTCAGAATCGTATATCCACCAATAAGATTACCTCATATTCTTCTAAACACCAATGAGTACAGGCCCAACCTGCTCACAATTTACTCATAAGGCAACACTTTCATTTCAGGAATTAACCACATGAACCTTCTCTGAACTGCCTCCAATGCAAGTATGTACTTTCTTAAATAAGGAGACAAAAACTGTACGCAATACTCCAGGTGTGGTCTCACCAACACCCTGTACAATTGTAGCAGGACTTCCCTACTTTTATACTCCATCCCGCTTGCAATAAAGCTCAACATTCCATTTGCCTTCCAGATTACTTGCTCTATCCACATGCTAACTGTTTGTGTTTCATGTACAAGGACCCCAAAATACCTCTATCACGCAGCATTCTGTAGTCTCTCTCCATTTAAACAATACTTTGCTTTTTTATTCTTCCTACCTAAGTTGATAACCTCACATTTTCCCACATTATAAGCCAGCTGCCAATTTTTGTGTCCACTCACTGAGCCTGTCTATATCCCTTTGCAGACTCTTTGTGTCCTCTTCACAACTTGCATTCCCACCCATCTTTGTGTAATCAGTAAATTTGCCAACATTACACTGTCATTTAATCCAAGTCATTAATATAGATTGTAAATAGTTGCGGCTCCAGCATTGATCCCTGTGGCACCCCACTAGTTACAGTTGCCAATCTGAAAATTACCCTTTTATCCCAACCCTGTTTTCTGTTAGTTAGCAAATCCTCCATCCATATTACCCCCAAAACTATGACCTCTTATCTTGGATAGTAACCTTTATGTGCAACCTTATCGAATGCCTTTTGGAAATCCAAATACACTACATCTACCAGTTCCACTTCATCCACCCTTGGTCGTTATATCCTCAAAGAACGCTAATAAATTTATCAAACACGATTTCCCTTTCATTAAACCATGCTTATGCTGCTTGATTGCAATTATGATTTTCTAAATATCCTGCTACGACTTTAATATTTAAGGTGGAGTTCGACAGATTTTGAGTAAGGGTGTGAAGGGTTATGTGGAGCGGGCAGGGAAGTGAAACTGAGCCCAGCAGCAGATCAGCCATGATCTTATTAAATGGTGGAGCAGACTCGAGGGGTCAAATAGATTGCTCATGCTTCTATTTCTTATTTTCTTACGGCCACTCGAGCCTGCTCCGCCATTGAAAAGATCATGGCTGATGCGATCATGGACTGAGGTCCACTTCCCTGTCCGCTCCCCATAACCCCTTATCCCCTTATCGTTTTAGAAACTGTATATTTCTGTCTTACATTCATTCAATGATCCGGATTCCACAGCTCTCTGAGGCAGCGAATTCCACAGATTTACAGCCATCTGAGGGAAGAAATTCCTCCTCATCTCAGTTTTAAATGGGCTGCCCCTTATTTTAAGATTTTGCCCTTTAGTTCTAGTTTGGCAGAAAAAAAATCAAAGATCAAGTTATTATTTAAATGGAGAAAAATTGCAAAATTGCCGCAGTACAGCGGGACCTGGGGGCACTTGTGCAAGAAACACAAAATATTAGTATGCAAGTAGAGCAAGTAATCAGGAAGGCCAATAGAATATTGGCCTTTGGCGCAAAGGAGATGGAGTATTAAAGCAGGGAAATCTTGCTACAGTTGTACAGGGTATTGGTGAGGTCACACCTGGAATACTTTGTGCAGTTTTGTTTTCCATATTTACGACTGGATGAACTTGCTTTGGAGGCAGTTCAGAGAAGGTTCACAAGGTTGATTCCGGAGATGAGGGGTTGATTATGAGGAAAGGTTGAGTAGGTTGGGCCTCAACTCATTGGAGTTGAGAAGAATGAGAGGTGATCTTATCGAAACATATAAGATTATGGGGAGCTTTACATAGTGGATGCAGAGAGGATGTTTCCACTAATAGGGGAGACTAGAACGAGAACTAGGGTTTTCTGTCAGAACTGAAAACTGAAAGCAAAAGCTTCTATCGATAGGTGAAGAGAAAAAGATTAGTTAAGACAAAAGTAGATCCCTTGCAGTCAGATTCAAGTGAATTTATAATGGGGAACAAAGAAATGGCAGACCAGTTGAACAAATGCTTTGGTTCTGTCTTCAAGAAGGAAGACACAAATAACCTTCATGAAATATTGCGGGAACGAGGGTCTAGTGAGAAGGAGGAACTGGAGGAAATCGTTATTAGCCTGGAAATTGTTCGTGAAATTGATGGTGTTGAAGGCCGATAAGTCCCCGGGGCCTGATAGTCTGCATCCCGGAGTACTTAAGGAAGTGGCCTTAGAAATAGTGGGTGCATTGGTGATCATTTTCCAAAAGTCTATCGACTTTGGATCAATTCCTATGGACTGGAGTGTAGCTAATGAAATACTACTTTTTAACAAAGGAGGGTGAGAGAAAACGGGTAATTATGGACCGGTTAGCATGACATCAGTAGTGGAGAAAATGTTGGAATCAATCATTAAAGATGCAATAGCAGCGCATTTGGAAAGCAGTGTCAGGATCGGTCCAAGTCAGCATGGATTTAGGAAAGGTAAATCATGCTTGACAAATTTTCTAGAATCTTTTGAGGATGTAACAACAGAGTAGACAAGGGAGAACCAGTGTATGTGGTGTATTTGGAATTTCAAAAGGCTTTTGACAAGGTCCCATACAAGAGATTGTGACGCAAAATTAAAGCGCATGGTATTGGGGGGTAATGTACTGTCGTGGATAGAGAACTGTTTGGCAGACAAGAAGCAGAGTTTCAGCATAAACGGGTCTTTTTCAGAATAGCAGGCAATGACTAGTGGGGTGCTGTAGGGCTCAGTGCTGGGACCCCAACAATTTACAATATACATCAATGATTTAGATGAAGGAATTGAGTGTATTATCTCCAAGTTTGCAGATGACACGAAGGTGGGTGGCGGTTTGAACTGTGAGGAGGATGCTAAGAGGCGGCAGGGTGACTAGGTCTGTTTAGGTGAGTGGGAAAGTGCATGGCAGATGCAGTATAATGTGGATAAATGTGAGGTTATCCACTTTGGTGTCAAAATCACGAAGGCAGAATATCATCTGAATGGCAGGGGATCAGGAAAACGGGAGTTGCAACGAGACCTGCGTGCCATGGTACGTCTGTTATTGAAAGTTTGCATGCAGACACAGCAGGCGGTGAAGAAGGCAAATGGTATGTTGGCCTTTATAGCTAGAGGATTTGTGTATAGGCGCAGGGAGGTCTTACCGGAGTTGTACAGAGCCTTGGTGAGGCCTCACCTGGAATATTGTGTTTAGTTTTGTTCTCCTAATCTGAGGAAGGACGTTTTTGCTATTGAGGGAGTGCAGCGAAGGTTCACCAGACTGATTCCCGGGTTGACAGCACAGACATATGAGGAGAGACTGGGTCGACTGAGCCTGTTTCACTGGAGTTTCGAAGGATGAGAGGGGATCTCATAGAAACATGTAAAATTCTGACGGGACTGCACAGGTTGGATGCAGGAAGAATGTTACCGATGTTGGTGAAGTCCAGAAACAGGGGACAAAAGTTACGGATAAGTGGTAAGCCATTTAGGACTGAAATGAGGATAAGCTTCTTCACTCAGAGAGTTGTTAACATGTGGAATTCTCGACCATAGAGAGTTGTTGATGCCAGTTCATTGGATATATTCAAGGGAAAGTTAGGTATGTCCCATACGGCTGAAGGGATCAAGGGGTATGGAGAGAAAGCAGGAACGTGATACTGAGGAGAATGATCAGCCATGAACTTATTGAATGGTTGTGCAGGCTCAAAGGGGCCAAATGCCTACTCCTGCTCCTATTTTCTATGTTTCTATGATTCTATAATTTTATAATAAGTGGCCGCTCATTTAAAACTGAGATGAGGAGGATTTTTTTCTCTCAGAGGGCTGTAAATCTGTTGAATTCGCTATCTCAGAGAACTGTGGAAGCTGGGTCACTGTATAAATTTAAGACCGGATAGACAGTTTCTTAACTGATAAGGTAATAAGGGGTTATGGAGAGCGGGGAGGGAAGTGGAGCTGAGTCCCTGATTGAATCAGCTATGATTGTATTAAATGGCGGAGCAGTCTTGAGGGGCCGCATGCACTTGTCCTACTACGTTTTCTTACGTTCTTATGTAATTGGCTATAGATACAGGATCGAGAGGCAGACCATTCTCCTCGTGTTCCAATATTCCTGTCTAATAGAGGCGGGGAGTGTGGTGTTACAAGAGAAGAAATGGGATCTGGTTTAAGAATAACATCGGGAAGAGATCACAACAGAAGCGAGGTCTGGTGTAAAAATAAAAGGGTGGAAGAGGACTGAAAGCTGAAAGTTGATGTGAGCCCCTTTGAGGCCTTGAGAAAACCTGCAGACCCTTGGTATTAAATGATGCAGCAGACTCGAGGGGCATTTTGACGTACAACTGCTCCTATTTCTTATGTTCTTATGTTCTTATTAGAGGTAATGGATCCTGCGACAGGGTTACCGCCCGAGCGTGATGAAGAAAATGACTCCCAGGGCTCTTAGTGTAACCGCAACAAAGGGAGTTTCTTGTGTTAAAGCAATCGGTTCAGTACCTTCTCCAGAAGGGACAGAAACTCCACTGGGAGAACATACCAGATTATTTTGCCCCCTATTTCCAATCTAAAGCAAGGACGTTATTGCTAAAGGTTTATAAATCGCAGGTTCGGCCCCAGCTGCAGTATTCGGCCCACTTCTGTAGTCTAAACTTTAATGTATGAAGCCCAGAAAGACTGAGAAAGAGAGAAAGAGACTTAAAAAGAGGAGAAACGAGATGGTGGGAGATAAAAGCTGAGAAGTAGAATCACAGAATGATACAGCATGGAAAGAGTCCATTCAGCCCATCGTGCCTGTGCCTGCTCTTTGAAAGAGCAATCCAATTAGTCCCCCTCCCCTGCTCTTTCCCCATAGCCCTGTGATGTTCTCTCTTCATGTATCTGTCCAATTCCCATTCAAGAGTTATTACTGAATCTGCTTCCAGGCAGTGTGTTCCATTTCACAACAAATCGCTGCGTAAAGAAAAACATCACCATATCAAATGAAAGGGAGTGAGTGACCAGCTCCCGGCTTCAGAGAGCAGAGGGAGCTCAGTGACTGATCCACACACACCGCTAGTCATTTCCAGAATGGACACTCTGAACAACAGCCTCATTTGCAAATGTCACCGCAATGCGTGGCTCTGCACCGACTCCCTGGCCAGATATAGGTCTCCTTGTCAGATTTTTCCACCAGATTGCGACCCCTGCGTTTATTTACTGCTCAGAAGTGAGATGCGCGGTTTGGAGCCGGCAGCACAGAAACAGGAAGTTGTGATGCCTGAGACTGAAATAGCGTCAGTTTGATGTTATCACCATGAACAGGCTTCCGGTCTGTGAGGGAGGCCTCACCCTGACAGCACCAAGACCCACAGCACAGATTGCCCTTCATCTCAACATTGCATTCACCTCCATTCTCACGTTAACGATTAAAACCGAAGAACTTTTTTGGGGGTTTAACACGTTCACTAACGAGCGAGATGGACTGAATGTGATCACTGGGATAAAAGAGGGGAGATAAAAATGAATTTACCCCAAACAGTGCTATTGGAAAATAGTAGGTTTTAGGTAATTTAGATGCTGTCTGAGAGATAGAGAGGGAGAGATCGGGGAGAGTTAGAGTTCGTTAGGTGTTCTCTGAGGCAAAGGCCACTACATCTTTTAAGTGACAAAATAAAAACACAAAACACTTTAAATCTTAGCTGGTGAGGCAGCATCTGTGGAGAGAGAAACAGACTTAACGCTTCAGAGAGAGGAGAGAGGTTGTGTGAGTTAGGTGATGTCTGAGAGAGAAAGGCAGAGAGGAGATTTGTTAAGTCTGGGGCAAAGAGGAGAGAGTTTATGCGCGTGAGGCACTCTTTGAGACAAAGGCCGCTACATGTTTTAAGGATTAAAACAAAAATAGAAAAGGCTGGAAGTCTCAGTGGGCCAGGCAGGAGAGAGAAACAGAGTTAACGTTTCAGGTCGATGACCCTTCATCAGAACATCTTTCAAGAGGACGGTGGAAAAATTGTCTGAAGCAAGTATGATACCAAGCTATGCAGAAAGAGCGGACCATCATAATTAGATTTCGGTTATTCCAGTAGAGGTCCAGTAAGGATGCGATGGGCCAAATGGCCTATTTCTGCACAGTGAGCTACTAAGATTATATGCTACAATATGAGGAAGGGAAGGGACTTATTTGGACATCCTGATTAACACCTCTCGCTCACCCAGCGCAAAATAATTTATTGAATACATAAGAACATAAGAACATAAGAATTAAGAACAGGAGTAGGCCATCTATCCCCTCGAGCCTGCTCCGCCATTCAACAAGATCATGGCTGATCTGACCGTGGACTCAGCTCCATTTACCCGCCCGCTCCCGGTAACCCTTAATTCCCTTATTGGTTAAAAATCTATCTATCTGTGACTTGAATACATTCAATGAGCTCGCCTCAACTCATTCCTTGACTGCCCCTTGAATAACTGGACTTTCGCTTTTGTTAATTACCAACATTTTAACACCATTTATTGTGTGTGGAGCACATTGATGTGTTTGTGGAGCACATTTATGTGTGTGTGTGTAATACATTGATGTATCTGTGTGCAGCGCATTGATGTGTGTGTGGAGCACATTGATATGTGTGTGTGTGGAGCACATTGATGTGTGTGTGGAGCACATTCATATGTGTGTGTGTGGAGCACATTCAGATGTGTGTGGAGCACATTGATATGTGTGTGTGTGGAGCACATTGATGTGTGTGTGGAGCACATTCATATGTGTGTGTGTGGAGCACATTCAGATATGTGTGGAGCACATTGATATGTGTGTGTGTGGAGCACATTGATATATGTGTGGAGCACATTGATGTGTGTGGAGTACATTGATGTGTGTGTGTGGAACAAATTGGTGTCTGTGTATGGAACACATTGATGTGTGTGTGGAACACATTTATGTATGCAATGAACATTGATGTGTGTGAGGATCATGCTGATGTGTGCGGAACACATTGATGTGTGTGTTGCTGTCCATGTGCTGATATTACTCCTTCCACGGCGTGGAAATGCATCATTTGAAGATTATTCAAAAGAAAATGCACCCATCAATAAGAAAGAAAGACTTGCATTTACACAGCCCCTTTCACCACCTGAGCACGTCCCAAAGCGCTTTGCCGACAATGAAATTCCTTGATGTTTCGTCACTGTTGTAATGTGAGAAACATGGCAGCAAGATCCCACAAACTGCAAGTGATCAATGCGAAGCTAATCGCTTTTCTCAGTATTGTTTGTTGAGTGGAAGTTATTGAACCGGACACTGGGGAAAAATCACCCGCTCTTCTGCACAATCATGCCATGGGACCTTTTAAGTCGATCTGAGGGGCAGATGTGGCCTCGGGTTAACTTCTCAACCCAAAGTCGGCAACTTCGACAGTGATGCAATCACTCAATACTGGCACCAGGAGTGATGTGTCTGGACTTTGCGCTCAAGTCTCTGGATTGTGAGTTTATCGCAAAACTAACTTAGACTGAGGGGAAAGTGAGATACACTGAGCCTCGGCTGACACAAACAGACGTTGTCTTGTGCAGTGCAATGAATACATGACCCCGTGTAATATAAGCAGAGACAGGGTCTAGTGTAATATAAACAGAGATAGGGATAGTGTAATATAAACAGGGGCAATGTCTAATGTAATATAAACAGAGACAGGGTCGAGTATAATATAAACAGGGACAAGGTCTAGTGTAATATAAACAGGGACAAGGTCTAGTGTAATATAAACAGGGACAGGATATAGGGTAATATAAAAAGGGACAGGGTCTAGTGTAATATAAACAGAGACATCGTCTAGTGTAATATAAAGAGAGACAGGGTCTAGTGTAATATAAACAGAGACAGTGTCTGGTGTAGTATAAACAGAAACAGAATCTCATGTATTATAACCAGAGACAGGGTCTAATGTAATATAAGCAGTGACAGGGTCCAGTATAATATAAACAAAGACAGCTTGCAGTGTAAAATAAACAGTGACAGGGACTAGTGTTATATAAATAGAGACAAAGTCCAGTGTAATATAAACAGAAACAGGGTCCAGTAAAATATAAACAGAGACATGTTGTAGTGTAATATCAACATTGACATGGTCTTGTGTAATATAAAGAGAGACAAGGTCTTGTGTAATATAAACAGAGACAGGGCCCAATCTAATATAAACAGAGACAGGATCTAGTGCAATATAAACAGAGACAGGGTCTAATGTAATATAAACAGTGACAGGGTCCAGTATAATATAAAAAGAGAGAGCTTGCAGTGTAAAGTAAACAGTGTCAGGGACTAGTGTTATATAAACAGAGGCAGATTCTAGTGTAATATAAACAGAGACAGGTTGTAGTGTAATATCAACATTGACATGGTCTCGTGTAATATAAAGAGAGACAGGGTCTAGTGTAACATAAACAGAGACAGGACCCAGTGGAATATAATCAGAGACAGGGTCGTGTGTAATATAAAGAGACGGCAGGGCCCAGTGTAATATAAACAGAGACAGTGTCTAGTGTAATTTAAACAGAGACAGGGCTTAATACAATATAAACAGAGACAGTGCCGAGAAACTGAGACATGGTTTTGTGCAGTAATAGCTGTGCCCTCTGTTTAATGCCCCTGCTGCACGTGGAAACATTTTCACAGAATCACAGGACCCGAATTTGTTGGACGTATTGCCAGCTGCCACCGCGTTTTCTCCACGCTCTCCCTGTATTTTGCATGCTCTCCTCTCCGATCGATTTTGGTGAGGTCGCAACTCCGACAAAACACTTCCCGCCCTCTCCCTCCCGAGATTGGTCCAGCCAGTCCTCCCTTCTGGCAGCAGAAGAGACTGGTGCGTGTAGGTATTTCTTACCTAAGTTGGGTGGCAGTGTGAGCTGCCAGGAGGATGCTGTGAGGCTGCAGAGCGACTTGGATAGGTTAGGTGAGTGGGCAGATGCATGGCAGATGAAGTATAATGTGGATAAATGTGAGGTTATCCACTTTGGTGGTAAAAACAGAGAGACAGACTATTATCTGAATGGTGACAGATTAGGAAAAGGGGAGGTGCAAAGAGACCTGGGTGTCATGGTACATCAGTCATTGAAGGTTGGCATGCAGGTGCAGCCGGCGGTTAAGAAAGCAAATGGCATGTTGGCCTTCATAGCAAGGGGATTTGAGTACAGGGGCAGGGAGGTGTTGCTACAGTTGTACAGGGCATTGGTGAGGCCACACCTGGAGTATTGTGTACAGTTTTGGTCTCCTAACCTGAGGAAGGACATTCTTGCTATTGAGGTAGTGCAGCGAAGGTTCACCAGACTGATTCCCGGGATGGCGGGACTGACCTATCAAGAAAAACTGGATCAACTGGGCTTGTATTCACTGGAGTTCAGAAGAATGAGAGGGGACCTCATTGAAACATATAAAATTCTGACGGGGTTAGACAGGTTAGATGCAGGAAGAATGTTCCCAATGTTGGGGAAGTCCAGAACCAGAGGTCACAGTCTAAGGATAAGGGGTAAGCCATTTAGGACGGAGATGCGGAGGAACTTCTTCACCCAGAGAGTGGTGAACCTGTGGAATTCTCTACCACAAAAAGTTGTTGAGGCCAATTCACTAAATATATTCAAAAAGGAGTTAGATGAGGTCCTTACTACTAGGGGGATCAAGGGGTATGGCGAGAAACAGGAATGGGGTACTGAAGTTGAATGTTCAGCCATGAACTCATTGAATGGCGGTGCAGGCTAGAAGGGCCGAATGGCCTACTCCTGCACATATTTTCTATGTTTCTATGTCTAAGTTTCTATGTTTACATGAACGGTAAGTATGGAGACTTTCAAGAAAAGGTTAGTGCACTTGCTTTCTTCATTTATTTTTTTGCCATTTTGTTGGTCCTCTGAACGATTTGTAATAGTTTCCATTTCATTTGTTGAAATGCTTTTTCCCGTTGCCCCCTCCATGGGCTGGATTCTATCGTCGGCATTTCTTTGCCAAGGATCGCATTTACCAGCCAGAATCCGAACCACGGCCCGCTGCTGCCTGTAATCGATGTGTAAGGCCAATTTTTTTCCACTGGGCATTATTTTTCCCATTTTTCCACCAAACTTCCACACTGCACCGTGAGGATCTTAGCAGTCCTTTCAACGGTACTTGGGCGGAATTCAGGTTTGACCAAACTCGGGCCCATAGATTAGTACAGCACGGACAGTGGCAATTCAGCCCATAGAGTCTGAGCCGGCTCTTCCCAAGAGCAATCAAGTTAGACTCACTCTCCCGCTCTTTCACTATATCCCTGCATTTTACTCCTTCAGGTATTGATAAAATTTCATTTTGAAAGATAATCTTGAATCTGTATCTACCACCCTATGAGGGAGTACACTCCAAATCCTAACCAGTGGTTGCATAAGTAAGTTTGTCCACATATCGCCTCTGATTCTTTTGCCAATCACCTTACACCTGAAACAGTTTATATTTATTTACTCTATCTAAACCCTTGATGATTTTAAACACGTCTATCAAATCTCCTCTTACTTCTCTCCTCTAAGGAGTAGAATCCCATCTTCTCCTGTCTCTCCACAATGACTGAACTCCTTCATGCCTGGTACTCATCTCGTGAATCACCTCTTAACCTTCTCTGCTCCAAGGAGAACAACCACAGCTTATCCAGTCTCTCGACCTAATTTAATCCCCCATCCCTGATGTGTTTCCAAGAAATTTCTTCTGTACCCTCCCGAAATTCTTCAGATTCTTCCTAAAGTGTGATGCCCAGAAATGTCGACGATGTATTGAAACATTTTTTTTTATTGTTACCTTTTAAAAAAAATTATAAAATGGAAAGATATCCTGACTGCACTAACTAGAATTTCTACCCAGTACCAGTTACCGAGCCCACTCCCTCTCTGGAAAAGTCACAATATTATTTCTTGCCAGTTTTTTTAATGGTGTGAGGTTAACTATATATATTTGCCATCGTTCTCTCACTTATTTGTTAATATATATGTACGCCCGGTGAAGGAATTGGGTGCAGAATATTCCAGCTGAGGAATCCTCATCGATGGAAGCAGAAACACTGCAAAGGGAAAATAGGAATCACTTGGCTGAGAGAATGCTGGAGGGAGGGAGGAATGGAGCAAGGGAGGGGTGGAGTGATGGAGGGAGGGAGGGATGGGTACAGGTAGGGAGCGATTGATTGAGGGAGTGATGGAGGTATGGAGAGTGGGAGGTATGAAGCGAGGGAGGGATGGAGAGACGGGTGTAGGGTGGGAGGAAGGTGGGCGAGAGTGATGGAGTATCTCCCAATTTACCCGATCAAAACTCTCCATTATTTTGAACACTTCTATTAAGTGGCCCAAACCTGCTCGGCTCTGAGGAGAACAGTTCCAGCTTCCAGCTGCTCTGATGGTGTAGCTCACAGAGGGTAAAACTCAGGTTCCGTGAGTCCCTCTGCCTCGGGCACTACCAGATGTTCCTTGCAGAATCGCCGACACTTTTATATGTACCAACTGTAAATCCCAGTGTGGGAATGACATCCCAGGTAAAATAAAAGAACTGGCCTCTGATAATAAATCGGTGTCAGTCTGGTGTCAGACCCTGAACTTGAGATACGATGAGGTGAATGGCAAAATTTTAAAATACAATGTGTGATATGTTCAAGCCTCGGCTCAGTGTGATCGCTCTCGGCTCTGATTCAGAAGGTCACAGATACTAAACCCACTCCAGAGACCTGAGCACAAAATCTATGCCGACATGCCCAGTGCCAGTACTAAGGTAGTGCTGCACGGTCAGATGCGCCAGCTTTCGGTGCAGACATTAAACTGAGGCCCAAACTTCCAACTCAGTTGGATTTAAAAGACTCATGGCACTCTATTAAAGAGCAGAGGAGTTCTCCAGGGTTTCTAGGTCAAACATGTAACCCTCAACCAACATCTAAAAAATAGATTATCTAAGCATTATTTCATTGCTTTTTCTGGTCTTTCGCTGTGCACAAATTGGCTGCCCCATTTCCTACATTGCAACAGTTACCACACTTCCAAAGTCATTCATTGGCTGTAAAGCACTTTGGGACAACATGAAGTCATGATAGGCGATATATAAATGCAAGCTGTTGCTAAATTTCAAAATTTGAAAATACAAGTTGCGATATGTGAAAAGTTCACATATTAAAGTGATTGTAGGACACTGCTCTGGTTACTGTTTTAACTTGTTTAATTTCAAAAGGTTAAATCTTCCACTAAATGGAGATCCAGTGGAATAACAGCCTATTCATAGATGGTCCACTGATCCTGGCAGCAGAATTTTCAGAACTGAATGATTAATTTTAATATTTATTCCCTTTGATAAAAATCAAATCTGTTCTAATTGATCAAAACGAAAGCAAACGTCACTGTTCGACATATTTCTATTAATGTTGTATCAACTGTCAATATTCCTAAAATAATTCCTTGTTGTGAGTTGAAATTAACCAATAACTGACTCTGTTGATCCGATTCTGCTGTCATGAACTCTTCATGAGAACCAGTAAGTCGTTTATGTAAATAATCACGGAAATAGAAGTCCCAGATTAGAGTATTGAGTGACGGAAACAGAATAAATGTTTCCCCACCAACACAGCATAGACATAAAGATAGAATAAAGCAAATCTCTCAACAGATTCCAGCAACAATTGTTTTTTGGTACATCTCTACATTATAGGAGAATAAAGTAAAGATGATCCCCACGGACAGAATTGGGAAAGATTCTAGTCACCGTATATCGTGACATCACAAATGTGACAGTGGAGATTTCCTGTATCCTCTCCCTCCCCTGTTTCCACTTTCCGTCTTGTCTCTCAAGAATGGATAATTGGCCTCCCCCCCACAACAAGATGTCAACATCTAACAAATGAGCCCTACTGAAATGCTTCGAACCAAGTTGATGATAGTGCGCAGAGGGAGCTTTAATCCAAAATGTGACATGTGTTTGAAATGATCTGGGAGTTTTTGATGGGATAATGTAGAGAGATCTTTACACTGCATCAAACCCGTGCTGTCCCAGCCCTTAGCGTGTTTAATGGGACTGTGTCGATAGAGTTTTACTCTGTATCTAACCCGTGCCGTATCTGCCCTGGGAATGTTTGATGGGACAGTGGAGAGAGCTTTACTCTGTATCTAACCCGAGCTGTATCTGCCCTGGGAGTGTTTGATGGAACGTTGTAGCGTTAGCATTACTCTGTTTCTGACACATGCTGTACCTGCCCTGTGAGTTACAGAGTATAGTGCAGTAATAACTGAGACAGGGTCTAATTTAATATAAACAGAGGCATAGCCTAGTTTTTTAACATGAAAGAATGGGCCAGTGTAATAAAAACAGTGTCTTTGTCTCGTTTATTATAATCTGAGACATGATCCTGTGTAATAGGAACA
Source organism: Pristiophorus japonicus (assembly GCF_044704955.1). Taxonomy (NCBI): domain Eukaryota; kingdom Metazoa; phylum Chordata; class Chondrichthyes; family Pristiophoridae; genus Pristiophorus; species Pristiophorus japonicus. The sequence goes on along the minus strand of NC_091999.1, from coordinate 32,304,014 downwards.
AAGGCATGGCATATTCCAGTAATATCTGTTTTAACTTATTTAGTTTCAATGGGTTAAATCTTCCAATAAATGGAGATCCAGTGGAATAGCAGCCTGTTCAGGGATGTTCCACTGATTTCAGCAGCAGAATTTTCAGAACTGACTTATTCATTTTGCAATGTATTCCCTTTAATATAAAAGACATCTGCTCTAATTGAACAAAACTGAAGACAACGTCACAGTTCGAGATATGTATATATCAGTGTACCAAATGACATGATCCTGAGTTATAGGAACAAAGGCATGGCATATTCCAGTAATATCTGAGACACGGCATAGTACAATATTAGTAGTTCTAGTGCAGTAATAACTGAGGTAGGACCTAGTGCAGTAATTATTGATACAGGGACAGTGTTGTATACATGCCTGGCATGTGGGTGTCGCTGGCAAGGCCAACATTGAATGCCTAACCCGAATTGGACTTGAAAATCAGGTGTTGAACTGCGACCGTGAACCGCTTGCAGTCCGTGTGGTGAAGGTACTCCCACAGTGTTAAGGAGGGGGTTCCACAAATTTGACCCAACAATTATGAAGGAACCCGTAATAAATTTCCAAGTCAGAATGGTGTGTGATTTGGAGGGTTACGTGGAGGTGATGATGTTCCCACAAGCCCGCTGCCCTTGTCCTTCGAGGCGGAAGAAGTCGTAGCTTTGAAAAGTGCTGTCGAAGATGTCTTGGCGAGTTGCTTCAATGCATCTTGTAGATACTATTCACTGCAGAGATGGTCCGCCGGTGGTTGAGGGAGTGACTTTTTAATGGATGACGTAATATAAACAGGAACAGGGTCTAGTATAGTAATAACTGAGCAGGCTCCGGTGTATTATACAATCATAGAATGGTCACAGTACATAAAAGTGCCATTGGGCCCATATAGCCCGTGCCGCTCTCTGCAAGAGTATTTAAGTTCGTCTATTCCCACGTCCTTTCCCGCAGCTCTGTGAATTTTCTTCCTTCAGCTACTTATCCAATTCCATTTACAATGCCATGATTCACTCTGGCTCCACCACCCTTTCAGACAGTGCATTCCAGATCCTAACCGCTCGCTGCTTTAAAACACTTTCCCCACGTCACCTTTGGTGCTCCTTCCAATCATCTTAAATCTGTGTCCTCTGTTCTCGACACTTACGCCGATGGGAACGGTTTCTCGGCAGCTACTCTGTCTAGACCCGGAATGATTCTGAACACCTCTCTCAAATCTCATCTCAAACTTCTCTGGTCTCGGGAGAACAATCCCAGCCACTCCAGTCTATCCACAAAACTGAAGAACCTTATCCCTGGAAACACACGTAAATCTGTTATGCAGCCTTTCTAATGACTTCACATACTTCCTAAAGTGCGGAGTGCAGATTTGGACACAATACTGAGTTGCGGACTAACCAGTGTTTTATACAGGTTGATCATTGCTTTTGTATTCTATGCCTCTATTAATGAAGCCCAGGATTCCGTATGATTTTTAAACCACTTTCTCAACCTGCCCTGCCACGTTCGATAATTTGTGAACACATATCCCCAGTAGCTCTGTTCATCACGCGCTTTAGAATTCTACTCTTCCGTTTATTTTGCCTCTCCTTCTTCCGACCAAAATGTATCACTTCAAAATGTTTTCCCTTTTATTTGACACGTGTCCATCCATTCCACCAGCACATCTATGTCCTCTTGCAGTCATCACTATCCTCTTCACTGTTCACTATGCTTCCAAGCTTTGAGTCATCTGAAAGTTTTGAAATTGTGCCCCATATACCAAAATCCATGTCAGAATATAAATCAAAAGATGCAGAGTTCCGAGTACCAGACGCTGCGGAACACCACTGTATACCTTCCCCTAGTCCAAAAAAAACTACTGTCTGATTCCTCAACCAATTTCATATCCATGCTGCCACTGTCCTTTTTATTCTATTGGCTTCAACTTTGCTGGTAAAGAAGTGGACCACATCAAGCATATAAACTGAGGGTCTTGTCCAGTAAAAACTGCGACGGGGTCTGTTTTAATGAGAGAAGCAATAAGTTAGATAATTACAGATTTGCTAACCTCATGCCAGGTATAGGTGCATTTTCATTTTTACCATCACCTACACATTGGTGGTAAATCTCAGGAGCATCTGTGTGATGGTGAGGTGATCACTGGACAGTAAAGCGCAGAGACAGGTGGGTGGCTGCTCATTATCCTCGGTGTGACTTAATCCACTTTCCCACTGAATACTGCAGACAGACTTGGTCACCTTGGTAAAGGAATGGTCAGTCTGACAACACTTTCTAAACAAGAGCTGACAAGACAATGGGTTATCATTAAATGGTAAAGGTATTAACGACCTGCAATTGCATTTTGAATACAATAAAATGCTGAAAAGCAATGGTTGAAGCGTATAATTTATCTTTGTAGAATGCATACATTATGAATGACGTGTTTTGTACACACACATACACACACATACAGACACACATACTCTTTTCAGTTGTACATCTTAACCAGTTGAGACATTTTTTCGGGTGGATGATAGGACCACGCGGCCGCCCATCCGACAGTGCTGTGACGTCACGGTCCTAGCTCTGTCTGACACAATTAATGTGTCACGTGGCAGCTAAATAGCAAACACTGGAGGAAAAACAATCCTTAACATTAAAGAACAGGGAGCAATTGGCACAGGACAACGCACGTGTGAATTAGGAACCTTTAACACACAGAGTGCCACTAAGTAGTGCAAACTGCAGTGAATCGCTGACCTTCAATCCTGTCCCTCAATCGCAGTCCATCTCTGGGAGATTGTTACAAAATTCAACCCATCGTCTCGACACCAATATAACCGACACAATACCAGAATAATTAGTAATTGCACATAGCTGTTGATAGCTGTTAACAAAACGAAACATATACTTCAAACCAAAAAAGCATTGTATCCTCACACCCACACACACATACATCTTTATTTATATTAATATCTATCGATTCCTCTTTAAATCTTCTGCCTATGTAACAGACGCATGGGCAAGTACAGAAATAACTGAGGCAGGGTCTGTTGTACAATAAATAGAGACAGCGTCCAGTGCACTAATATTTTAGACATTGTCTGGTGCAATATGAAGCGGGACGGGGTATATTATAATATATTTCAGATATGGTCTATGTCAGGAATAACGGATACAGGGTGTAATGTAATATAAACAGAGATAGGGGCTAGTGTAATATAAACATAGACAGGGTCCAGTGTAATATAAAGAGAGACAAGGTATAGTGTAATATAAACAGGGACAACGCCGAGTTTAATATAAAGAGCGGCAAGGTCTACTGTAAAATAAACAGGGACAGGGCCTTGTGTAATATAAACCTAGACAGGGTATACAGTAATATAAATAGGGACAGGGCCTTGTGCAAATTAAACTGAGACAGGGTCTAATATAATATTAACAGTGAAAGGTGTAGAGTGATAGAAACAGAGACAGGGACTAGTGTAATATAAACAGAAACAGGGTCGAGTGTAATATAAAGAGAGACTGGGTCTATTGCAGTACTAAATGTGACAGGGTCCAGGGCCTCAATTAGCAAGACAGGGACTGCAGGGTAGATGAGTAAACTGACCACAGAACCGAGGTAAGGGGGCCATTCAAGTGGGGGGAGTAAAACGAAATGTTGGGTGGGAAAGCAAATTGTGAGGAAGACACTAAAAAAATATGTAAGATGATATAGACAGGCTAAGTGAGTGAGCAAAAATTTGGCACACTTTGGCAGATAAACTAAAAAAGTAAATTATAATTTAAATGGAGAAAAATTGCTAATTGCTGCGGTAAAGAAGGACCTGGGGGTCCTTGTGCATGAAACGCAAACAGTTAGTATGCAGATACAGCAATAATCAGGAAGGCACATTGAATGTTGGCCTTTACTGCAAGGGGGATAGAGTATAAAAGCAGAGATGTCCTGCTGCAACTGTACACTGTATTGGTGAGGCCAAACCTAGAGTACTGCTTACAGGTTGGGTCTCCGCATTTAAGGAGGGATATACTTGCATTGGAGGCTGTTCAGAGCAGGTTCACTAGGTTGATTCCGAAGATGCGGTGGTTGTCTTATGAAGAAAGTTTGAACAGGTTGGGCCTATACTTGTTGGAATTCAGAAGAATGAGAGGTGTTTTTATCGAAACATATAAGATGATGAGGGGGTTCGACAAGATGCATGCAGAGAGGATATTTCCACTCATAGGGGATACTAAACCTATGGGGCGTATTCTCAGAATAAGGGACTGCCCAGTTCAAATTGAGGTGAGGAGGAATATCTTCTCTAAGAGGGTTGTAAAGCTGTGGAATTCTGTGCCAGAAAGAGCTGTGGAGGCTGGGTCATTGAATATATGTGAGACGGAGATGGACAGATCTTAGAGCGATATGGGAATGAAGGGTTATGGGGAACGAGCAGGGAAGTGGAGCTGGGTCCATGATCAGATCAGACATGATTAAATGGCAAAGCAGGCTCGAGGAGCCAAATGGCCTAATCCTGCTCCTATTTCTTATGTTCTAATATTCTTAGGTCCTAGCGTGATTTAAAAATATTCCTTGTCCATTGCAATAATAACTGCGGCAGGATCTAGTGTTTTATAAACAGAGACGGGTCTTAGTGTAATATGAACCTAGACATGATGTAGTTATAGAATCACAGAATTGAAGAATGATACAGTAGATAACGTGCACATTCAGCCCAGTTGTGCCTGTGCTGACACTAAGCTGAAACAGCTAATCAATTAGTCCCACTTCCCCTGCTGTTTCCCAATATCCCTGCATTTTTTCAAATACAATTATTTACCCAATTCCCCTTTGAAACTTATTACCGGAATTACTTCCAGCACCGTATCAGGTAGTGTATTCCAGATCATAACAGCTCGTTGTGTATTTCTTTTTCCTCATTTCGCCTCTGGCTCTTTTGCCAAGTTGCTTAAACCTGTGTTCTCTGGTTACAGACCGGTCAGCCAATGAAACATTATCTTCGTATTTATAGTGTCAGACCCATTCCCGATCTTGAACATGTTTATCAAGCTCACTTTAGCTTTCTCTGCGCGAATGACAACAATCCCAATGCCCCGAGCATTTTCACTTAACTGAAGTCTTTCATCCAAGGTACTATTCTAGTAAATTTCCGCTGCACCCTTTCCAAGGCCGTTCAATCGTTCGTAAAATGTGGCGCTCACAATAAACAATGCCTTACAAATGCTTAGCAATAAATTCCTTGCATTTGCATCTATATCTCTATTTATGAAAACGAAAGACAGTGTATACCTTCTGCAATTCAGATCAGAACAACTTGCTATATTAAAACATCTCCTCATGTCCCTTCTGTTTTTTTTGCAAAGGATCTTAAATCTGTGCCCCCTGGTTACCGACACTCCTGTCAGTGTAAACAGTGTCTCACTATTAAAGCTATCACATCCCTACATAAAGGGAAGGCTATAAGAGGCAGAGACATTATGTTCTGATTGCTGCCAGAGATTGATTGGTAGATTTTGTTTTGGTTAGGATATTACGGGTGACGGAACCAGTGCTGGTCGATGGAGTTAAGATGCCGATCATCCGTCATCTAATTGAGTAGAGGCATGGTGTCGTTCAGTACTAATTGAGAAAGCGTATCGTGAAATTTAAACAGAGGAATGTTCTAATCCATTAATAACAGAGACAACACCTAGAGCAATATATAGAGGATACATCGTCTAATATAGTAAAAACTGCAACAGTGCCTAGTGTAACATATATAGAGACATGGTATAGATTGTAATAACTGAGAGTGACCAGTGTACTATAAACATAGACATTGCCTCGTGCAATTTAACTGAGGTAAGATTTCGTGTAATATGAGAGATACATAGCCGAGTGCAGCAATAAATGAGACAGTACTTAATCTAAGACGACATGAACATAGGCACGGTCCATAATAATAATAACTGAGACAGGGCATCGTGTAATGTAAACTGAGACAAGGCTGATTGTAATTTAATCACATGCATGGTTCTAGTGCAGCGATAACTGAGACAGAGCCTAGTGTAATATAAAGAGACATGTGTTCTCATGCAGTACTAATAGAGAGAGCCTTGTGTAATATAAACAGAGACATGGCTCAGTACAGTAATAACTGAGGTATGGCTCAGTGTAATATGAACAGATGCAGAACATATTGTAATATATCTAGTGACCGGGTCAAGTGCAATGATGAATGAGGCTGGACATTGTGCAATATTAACAGAAACAGAGTCTAGTACAGTACTAACGGAGACAGGACCTAGTGGAAGATACCAGCGATACGGTCTGGTGCAGTAATAACTCAGACATTGTCTCGTGTAATGTAAACAGGGAGATTGTCTTGTGTAATATAAACAGAAACATTCTCCAGGACAATGTAAACATGCACCTTGTCCAGCGTAATATAAATAGAGAAATTTTCTAGTGTAATATAAACAGAGACATTGTCTAGTACAATACAAACAGAGACATTGTCTAGTATAATATAAACAGAGATATTGTCTAGTGTAATATAAACTGAGACATTGTCTACTGTAATATAAACTTAGACATTGCCGAGTGTAATATAAACTGAGACATTGTCTAGTGTAATATAAACAGAGATATTGTCCAGTGCATTATAAATTGAGCACTTGTCTACTGTAATATAAACTGAGATATTGTCGACTGTAATATAAACAGAGACTGGACCTACTGTAACATAAACAGAGACAAGTTCCTTTGCAACAAAAACTAAGACATGTCCGACTGTACTTTTAACAGAGGCATTCTCTCGATCAGTGTAAATTCAGCAGGGCACAACTGTCTAAGTTATTAGTGTACTTAACCTGGTCTTAGTTTATATTGTACTGGACCATGTCCCTGTTTATATTACACATGGCCCAGTCCCAGTTATTTCTGCACCAGAATATATTTCATTTAAATTATATCTGACCATATATCTGTTTATATTACATAAGTCTCGATATCAAATATTACTGAAACAGATATTTCTCGGTTAATAAAATTCATGACCTGGTTTATATTACACTAGGTCCTGTCTGAGTTATATTGCACGACACACTGTCTCAGTTTAAGAAAATAAGGACATAACAATTAGGAGCAAGAGTAGGTCATTCGGCCCCTCAAGCCTGCTCCGCCATTCAGGAAGAGCATGGCTAGTCTTCGACCTCAACTCAACATTAACTGAAGCCTCTCATGCCTGATACTAATCTACTACATTCCACTTAACCATTTCTGCTTCAGGAGAACAATCCCATCTTCTCCGGTCTCTCCACATTAAATGAAATTATTTGTGCAGGTACTAATCTACTAAATCTCCTCTTAATCATTTCTGTTCTAATGAGAACAGCACTGGCTTCTCCAATCTCTCCACATATTTGTAATCGCCCATCCCTGATGCATTTCCAGTAAATTCCTTCTGCACCATCTTGAAAGACTTCACGTCCTTCCTATAGTGTGGTGCCCAGAATTGGACACAATACACCAGCTGAGGCTGAACTCGTGTTTCTAGTCATTCATCCCTGGTACCAATCTGGTAAAGTTCCCCTCACCCTTCTCTGCGAGCAATGTTTACTTTAGATACTCGTTTCTTTTTTATATCCCTGTAGAAGCTCTTACTGTCTGTTTTTATATTTCTTGCGAGTTTGCTCTCATCTGCTATCTTCTCTGTCTTTTTAATTTTTTAGTCGTCCTTTGCAGGTTTCTAAAAATTTCCAATCCACTGGCCTTCCACTGTCCTTCACAACATTATCTGCCATTTTTCCAATTTGATACCATCCTTTACTTCCATGACGACACTTGTTGCACACGTGATTGACCAGGATACGAGAAGTGTGGTTGCTCCACAACGACAGGGTTTCATCTGTTTCAACAGAAACAACTACACTGTGTTATTTCCTGAAATAATCCCCGCTGTCTGGCCTGAATGAATCCATGTCACTACCAAATGCTGCAATGTTTCCTCCACCCCACAGAGTTCCATCTGTTTAAAGCCACGACAGAAATGTCCCGTTTCCTCCTGGAGTTTGAAGGACATCAGCTTTAACAATGGGGCAGAGTTTCAGCCAATGAGCGAGATCCAGACCCAGCCCAGCCCACTGGGGGCTGCAAGCCCCACCTCTCGCACACTGTGATTGGTTGGAGAATCAATCGCCTGCCTGGTATTCCAGCCCCGCCCCCACTCCCCCTTTTGGTCGGGAGCTGCCATCAATCAGCCGGGCAGTGTGAGCTGTGCATGCACAGTGGGTGAGTCAGCAGGTGAGAGATGGGCAGAGGGAGGGAGCGGGTAAATAAAGAACACACTTGTTTGTACTGCCAAAATGGCCGCCACGCCGCACCCTTTGTCTATGGTCCATTGGAGGATAAGCCACACCCTGAGATTTCACTGGAATGTGTAACTGGAACCACCCATCCCAAGGTCTCACTGACTTTGCAAATTGTAACTCAAACCACTTTGACTTCCTGAATCGACAGAGGACAGAGCTCCCCATAAGATAGCAAGGACCAGCCAAAGTACCTTGCCACCGTCCCAGTGCATGCCTCCCCCAGCCAAATTGCATTACCCCAGTCCCAATGCATGCCTCCCCCAGCCGAAGTGCATTACCCCTGTCCCAGTGCATGACTCCCCCAGCCGAAGTGCATTACCCCAGTCCCAGTGCATGCCTCCCCCAGTCAAAGTGCATTACCCCAGTTCCAGTACATGCCTCCCCCAGCCGAAGTGCATTACCCCAGTCCCAAGATATGCCTCCCCCAGCCGAAGTGCTTTACCCCAGTTCCTAGATATGCCTCCCCCAGCCGAAGTGCTTTACCCCAGTCCCAATACATGCCTCCCCCAGCAGAAGGGCTTTACCCCAGTCCCAAGATATGCCTCCCCCAACTGAATGCCTTACTCCAGTCCCAGTGCATGCCTCACCCAGCAAAAGTGCCCAACACTAGTCCCATTGCATTTCTCCTCAATGCCGAAGTATCTTACCACCGTCCAAGTATATGCCTCCCACAGCCAAAGTGCCTTACCCCAGTACCAGTATAAGCCTCCCCCAGCCGAAGTGCCTTACCCCAGTCCCAGTGCGTGCCTCCCCCATTTGAAATGCCTAACCACAGTCCCAGTGTATGCCTCCACCAGTTGAAGTGCCTTTCTCCAGTCCGAATGCACATCTCTGCCAGCCGAAGTCCCTTACACCTGTGTCAGTGCATGCCTCTCCCAGCCGAAGTACCTTGTCCCAGTCCCAGTATACGCCTCCAACAACCGAAGTGCCTTAAACCAGTCACAGTTTATGCCTATCCCAGCCGAAGTGCCTTACCCTAATCCCAGTATATGCCTTCCCCAGCCAAAGTGCCTTAACCTAGTCCCAGTGCATGCCTCCCCCAGCCGAAGTGCCTTATCCCAGTCCCAGTGGATCCCTCCCCCAGTTGAAGTGCCTTAGCCCAGTCCTAGTTTATGCCTGCCCCAGTTGAAGTGTCTTACTCCAGTCCCAGTTTTAGCATCCCCCAGTTGAAGTGGCTTACCCCAGTGCCAGTGTATCCCTCCCTCAGTTGAAGTGCCTTACCCCGGTCCAGTGTATCCCTGCCCCAGTTGAAGTGCCTTACGCCAGTCTCAGTATATGCCTCCCCCAGCCGAAATGCCTTAACCCAGTCCCAGTACATGCGTCCCCCAGCCGAAGTGCCTTACCCCAGTCCCAGTATATGCTTCCCCAGGCAAAGTGCCTTAAACCAGTCCCAGTGAATGCCTCTCCAAGCCAAAGTGCCTTACCCCAGTCCCAGTGTATCCCTCCACCAGTTGAAGTGCCTTACCGCAGTCCCAGTGCATGCCTTCTACAGTTGAAGTACCCTTACACAAGTCCCAGGTATCCCTCCACCATTTGAAGTGCATTGTTCCATTCCCAGTGTATCCTCCCACATTTGAAGAGCCTACCCCAGTCCCAGTGCATGCCTCTCCCAGTTGAAATTCCTAACCGCATTCCCAGTGTATGCCTCCACCAGTTGAAGTGCCTTACTCCAGTCCGAGTGCACATCTCTGCCAGCCGAAGTCCCTTACACCCGTGCCAGTGCATGCCTCTCCCAGCCAAACTACTTTGTCCCAGTCCCAGTATATGCCTCCAACAACCGAAGTGCCTTAATCCAGTCGCAGTTTATGACTTTCCCAGCCGAAGTGCCTTACCCCAGTCCCAGTGTATGCCTCCCCCAGCCGAAGTGCCTTGTCACAGTGTGAGTGCATGCCTCCATTAGCCAAAGTATTTTACCGCAGTCGCTGTGCATGCCTCCCCCAACCGAAGTGCCTTATTCCAGTCCCAGTGTATCCTTCCCCCAGTTGAAGAGCCTTAGCCCATTCCCAGTTTAGGCGTTCCCCAGTTGAAGTGTCTTACTCCAGTCCCAGTGTTAGCATCCCCCAGTTGAAGTGGCTTACCCCAGTGCCAGTGTATCCCTCCCTCAGTTGAAGTGCCTTACCCCAGTCCAGTGTATCCCTGCCCCAGTTGAAGTGCCTTACCCCAGTTAGAGTGCATGCCTCCCCCAGCCGAAGTGCCTGATCCCAGTCACAGTGCATGCCTCCCCCAGCCGAAGTGCCTTGTCCCAGTCACAGTTCATGCCTCCCAAAGGTGAAGTGCTTTACCCCAGTCCAAGTGAATGCCTCCCCCAGCCGACGTGCCTTACCCCAGTCTCAGTGTATGCCTCCCCCAGTTGAAGTGCCTTACCCCCGTCCCAGTGTATGCCTCCCCCAGTTGAAGTGCCTTGTTCCAGTCCCAGTGCATCCCTCCCACAGTTGAAGTGCCTTACCCCAGTCCCAGTCTATCCCTCATCATCCGAAGTGCCTTACCCCAGTCCCAGTGTATCCCTCCCCCAGTTGAAGTGCCTTACCCCAGTCGCAGTGCATGACTACTCCAGTTGAAGTGCCTTACATCAGTCCCAGTATATGCCTCCCCCAGTTGAAGTGCCTTACCCCAGTCTGAGTGTATCCCTCCCCAGTCGAAGTGGCTTACCCCAGTCCAAGTGTATCCCTCCACCAGTTGAAGTGCCTTACCCCAGTCCCAGTGTATGCCTCCCCCAGATGAAGTGCCTTACTCCAGTGCCAGTGTATCAGTCCCCCAGTTGGAGTGCCTTAACCCAGTCCCAGTGCATGCCTGCCCTAGTTGCAGTGCCTTAACCCAGTTCCAGTGCATGCCTACTCCCAGTCCCAATGTATCCCTCCCCCAGCCGATGTGCCTTACCCCAGTCCCAATGTATCCCTCCCCCAGCCGATGTGCCTTACCCCTGTCCCAATGTATCCCTCACCCAGCTAAAGTGCCTTACCCCAGTCCCAATGTATTCGTCTCCCAGCCGAAGTGCCTTCCCCAAGTCCTATTTCTCTGCACCACCTGCATGGAATGATTCGGGCTAGGAGGGGGCGGGGCTTGCCGCTTGTAAATCACAAAGTGCAGAACCAATAGTTTCCTGGGTTAATAAACCCGGGTTGTTAGAGTGGTCTCACAGCCCGAGTGCGGGCCCAGGCCCGAGAGACAACACTCCGCACCACCCGCTTCACACACACCCGGGCTCGTCCCCAGGCCCCGAATTACAGCCTGCAGACCCGGTGTTTACCCACCGGTTACAGACACGGTCAATGAGCGTCCGGGGGAGTGGGCTCTGCGGCCATCATCTTGGTCAGGGCGGGGCGAGCAGGCTCAGCGGCCGCCATACTGGTCAGGGTGGAGGGAGCGGGCTCAGCGGCCGCCATCATGGTCAGGGTGGAGTGGGAGAGCGGGCTGAGCGGCCGCCATCTTGGTCTGGGCGGGTCTCGCGGCGCATATGTGGCTTTTTCAGCAGGGACAATGGTTGGGCGGGGCTTCAGGTTGTCTGTCAGTTTGATTGGACCACATGTTTGTGACCAGGTCAGTGGCCCCTGAAAGGGAGTCTTCTTGTGCTGATTGTTGCCTGGTGTCTCTGGGCCAGCCCGACTCACCATTGGTCCAGCCAAGGATCTTACTATTGGGCCAGCATGGGCTCATCCAATTGGGCAAGCACGGGCTGACACATTTGGGCCAGCACGGCCTCACCCTATTGGGCCACTCAATTGCACTCTTTTGGGCCAGCCCAGGCTGAGCCTACTGGCCAGCCCGGGCTCACATTATTGGGGCAGCATAGGCTCACCCTATTGGACCAGCACAAAAGACGCAGTGCCCAGCAGAGAGAATCAGCAGCTCATTGATTTTATTCTCACTCTGTGCACAGCGGGTGCAAAACTGAACCCAACGTTGTAAACTGGAAATGCATCATCACAGTCACATTGAGGAGAGGACGTTCACCTGCCCTGAGTGTTGGAAGTGATTCACTCAGTCATCCAACCTGCTGACACACCAGCGAGTTCACAAGTGACTGCAGGGGTTAGATTCTGCGGTTATTGCTGGTGTTAATGACTTCCTGACTGAATCTTGTTTCTTGTGTTGGTTGGAATTTGTTTCTGCTGATGTGAATAACCCCTATAACTGGGCTGGAGTTTAATAATTTGATATTTTAAATGACAGAGTGTGTCGATATTTGATGTCGCCAAGATAAGAGGGGTCTAAGTTATTTCCTGTTACCGACTGCACCATTTTGTGTATTTTCTACTTTCTAACTCGACATTATTTCAGTCTCATATCTTTGGTTACTCCCTGTTCCTCATACCTTCCAGAGTACCTCTCCTTGCCTTGGTATCGAGCAAAGGTGTCAGAAACATGCCCGGGATCACTAAACACAAAACCCAGTCTCTTAATCACTTTCAGATACTGGACTGAGTGTGTGCCCCTGTTGGAGCTGATTTTTGGACATATACTTGACTAGTATATGGGACCAAACATTTGTTTTTATTTTCCCCTTGAATGAATTATGTAAGGGACAATACTGATGCAATATGCTTTATACAAAAAAACAGAGTTAAACTTCAAGGTATGCTGACCTTGAGTTATGGAGATAGGAAAGTGAGATAATGAACGACTGGAGAGATAAGTGGGGGTATGTTTGTCTATACCGGTGCCAAAAAGCCTGCCACTTGTTTTTTTGTTGATTAAAGGGGAACTAGTCCTCTTGGATGTATATAATTCCTGTAACAATGCGAGGCTGGTTTATATCTAGAGCTCAGCCTTGGACAGTAATTGTATGAAAAGCTTTGTAAACCTTGTAATGCGATGATTGGACTTAAGGACGAGTGCTAAAGCACGTGATGTAAAGTGACGTAATTTGTAAGATAAAAGAACCTCACTAGAGATATCAAATTGAGAAGCTGCTTCAGAGACAGGGGTATCTAACACTTCTCACAAAGCTTTGTCTCCGATTTAATAAACCTCTCTTTATATATTATACAGTCTCGGAAATATTTTTCCACAACACCCCACAGTATCTCTCTCTGAACCAATCACATCAAATAATTGCCAAAGGATTAGAATCAACTCGATGAATAAGTAAACACATCACAGCCTAATAACCTAGCTCTATATTCACAGGAGAATGTCTGTTATCTAACGCCTCGAATGTCAATTGGTGAGATGAGCGACTGAATCACTTCCACGTGCAACAGCATCCATTCCCACTGTCCCCACATTTACAGTGTTGAGTCAGGTGGGCGCACGAGTCTCACAGGCTGAACGATTGGTTGAAGGTACATCCACACACAGAACATGTGTCCTGTTTCTCCCCGTTGTGATTGGTGTTTTTACCAAGGCTGATGATAAGGTGATCCTGATCAATCCAGGGAATCTATCAATTCTTGACGTGATGTCCGGTTTGAGTTTCCCAGCTACAGATCCTCCTCTTCTAATACCCTGCAAATGGTGGTTACAAACGTTGTTACTTTAAGTAAAGGATTGAAATTCAGAACACACTATTCCAGATTCTACAGAACATCCTGTCCTCTCCTGTCCCCCCTCAGCTGTAAATTCCTTATTCAAGACTCTACCCTCCATCCTCAATCTCTAAAATCAACATTCCTTTCATCGCCTGAGATGTATTATCTCCAGAAAGTGCTGAATCTGGCTGGGTGCAATTCCACAGACATTCGAAAACCTCTCGTGCCTCACCGTCAGTCGACACAGTGAGTGCCAGCAGGATTCCCACTGTGGTAGGCATCACAGCCTCAAATCCTGTCCAAAATTACATCCACACACTTCCCAGTTGACGTCACTTGATTGGTCTGAAGAGCAGGGGCAGTGGCTGATTTTTACTCTTATTTAACCCAATGGTATTGAGGACAATTATAACCCCTGATCTGCTGCCTTGGCGGAGGTCAACCAACAGATCAGATCAAGGATTGAACTTGGGACCTTCCCAGTCAGTATTGCAGAGTTCGAAAATTTGGGGGGTAGGGGAATGGTTGGAACAGAATATTCTGAAACAAATTTGACTCCACCTTTAAATGAAATCTTCGTCACACTGCACAATTATGGACTCTTTCCAAATTATACAATTGGATCATCAAAATCAGTGAGACATTTTAGAAATGCTCAAGTCACTGAAATGGACAGCTTTACAATCACTGCACAGTACAGAAGGGAGCGACTGTCAATGGGAGCTCGGTTGGTGAAGTCCTCTGACACCCCAAGATAAACTGGACTGTCCCTTTAACTATAAAGAAGCAGAGAAAGGGGAGTCCCTGTCCCTTTAAATATCTGTCCCATTCCCCCAGGCAGTGGGAGGAGGAACAGCGCACGGTCTCTTGATATCCTGACTCAGCAAGCACTGCCGGATGGGCTGCCGCAGGGTCCTATAACCTACATCGTAATAATGGTCGGGTTGAGCAGAACAACTGAAAAGGGCACACACAGATTCTTTGCTATATATATATATATTTATGCGTGTGTGTAAACAAAACATGACACTCTTAATGTTTGCTAGTCAATTGCACAGAGATAAATAATTATCTTCACCAATTATTTTCCAACAATTTATTTCCATTTTGTTTACAATGCAATTGCGGGGTGTTTAATAACTTTACCATTTATTGATAACACATTGTCTTGTGTACTCTTGTTCAAAAAGTGACGTCACACTGACCATTCTGTTACAAGGTGACCATGTCTGTCTGCAGTAATCAGTGCGAAAGCGGATTTAATCACATCGAGAATAATGAGCAGCCCCTCCCCCTCCCTCTCTCCCCGCCGTCTCTGCGCTTTATTGTTCAGTGATCATCGCACCGTCACACAGAAGCTCCTGAGATTTACCTCCAGTGTGGATCATTGCTGTAAGTGATGGTAAAAATGAAATTGTATGGGTGAAAGAGGAGCTGGGGTGAAGAGTTGTATTTAGAGAGGGAGTTGAAGAGTCGAGGTGAAGGAGGTGTATGAGTGAGGGGGATTTACTGAAATTAATCACTTCTGTTGTGCTTTGATGCGGTTCATTTTTATTTTAAAATGTTTAGAATTGCGTGTTTCACTGAAGTTAAACGCGGGGCAGCAGTTACTTGGGGGCACTGGGTTGTTTCTGTTGAATTAATGTGGACCGTGTTAATTGGGAATAGACTGAGTGGGATCATTCTGTGCTGAATGCAATGCTGGGCTGCGGGTTTGCGCTCAGTCCCAGTGACGAGGTGCTTTCAACAACAAATCCAAAAGCTACTCGCATTGTGACTCCAAATCCAGGGACCACTTACACTGATACACCAAATCCAGGGACCACTTACACTGCGACACGAAATCCTTGGACCAGTTGCACTGAGGCACCAAATCCAGGGACCACTTACCCTGAGGCACCAATTCCAGTGACCACTTACACTGAGACTACAAAATTACATAGGATATACGGCACACAAATGGGCCATTCGGAATAATCAGTCCATGCTAGCGTTTGTGCACCATTCGGGAATTAGAGAGTCTTATGTGTGGGCAATGGTCATGATGTTAAAACCAGGTCTAGTGAGGGCAAAAGCTGAGTAATGGATGAAGATATGACGGTGGAATCACATGGTGACTGGTGGGGCCTGTTACAGGAACATAAGAAGTAGGAACAGGAGTCGGCCACCTGGCCCCTCATGGCTGTTCTGATCATGGACTCAGCTCCACTTCCCTGCCTGCTCCCCATAACCCTTTATTCCCTTATTGCTGAAAAATCTATGTATCTCCGCCTGAAATATATTCAATGACCTAGCCTCCACAGCTCTCTGGGGCAGTGAATTCTACAGAATTACAACCCGCTGAGAGAAGAAATTCCTTCTCATCTCAGTTTTAAATGGGCTGCCCCTTATTCTGAGACTTTGCCCCCTAGTTTTAGTTTCCCCTATGAGTGGAAATATCCTCTCTGCAAGCACATTGTCGAGCTTTCTCATTATCCTATATTTTTCAATAAGATCACCTCTCATTCTACTGAACTCCAATGAGTATAGGCCCAACCTACTCAACCTATCTTCATAAGCCAATCACCTCATCACTGGAATCAACCTAATGAACGTTCTCTGAACCGCCTCCAATGCAAGCATATTCCTCCTTAAATACGGAGATGAAAACTGTATACAGTACTCTTGGTTTGGATTCACCAATACCTTGTGCAGTTGTAGCAGGACTTCTCAGCTTTTATAATCCATCCCCCTTGCAATAAAGATCATCATTCCATTTTCCTTTCTGTTTATTTGCTGTACCTGCATACTAACGTTTTGTGTTTCATGCACAAGGACCCCCAACTCCCTCTGTATTTCAGCACTTTGCAATTTTTCTCCATTTAAATTATAATTTGCTTTTCTACTTTTTCAATTTTGTAATAGTTTATTGTCAGAAGCACTTTTCAGACAGGCTTATAATTTGATGTAACCAGCGCAGCAAATGTATCCGTCTGTTCTTGTTCCAAAATACCAAAATCTAAAGTCACTAATTAAATGTTCGGTGAGATTTGTAGAGATGTGGAAGAAGGGAGGAAATGAGGCTTGCAGGAAAGAATGTTATTTGAATGAACAGTTTGTGAGGCAGTTTTGTGACTCGTCTGCATGAGGTTAAAGGCATGAAATGGAAAAGGACACGTCCAGTGACACTTATATTGTCAATACCGATTTCTAAGTTAATTACTCATCATCATAGGCAGTTCCTCGGAATCAAGGAAGACTTGCTTCCACTCCTGTAGTGTGTTGTTTGGTGGCTGACCAATCCAATACGAGAGCCACTGACTTGTCACAGATGGGACAGATAGTCGTTGAGGGAACGGGTAGGTGGGACTGGTTTGTGCACGCTCTTTCTGCTGCCTGCACTTGATTTCTGCATGCTCTCAGCGTTGAGACTCGTGGTTTTCAGAGAATTACTATCTCCTAAGCGTTATCATCATCATCATAGACAATCCCTCGAAATTGAGGAAGAATTGCTTCCACTCTAAAAGTGAGTTCTCATGTGATTGTACAGTTCAATATTGGAATTATAGTCACTGTCACTGGTGGGACAGAAAGTCGTTGATGGAAAGTCTGGGTGAGGAGTCTGATTTGCCAGATGCTCCTTCCACTACCTTCGCTTGTTTTCTGCATGCTTCGGCGATGAGCCTCGAGGTGTTCAGCGCCCTCCTGGATGCTCTTCCTCCACTTACGGTGATCTTTGGCCAGGGATTCCAAGGTGCCTAATATCCGACTGACGATCCCAACCACTAAGCCCAATCCTAACAAATAACCACAACCACTAAACCCTAAACCCGCACCCAAACACAGTCCCGAACCAAAGGTTGTTCACAAGGATCAGTGGAGGAGCTAAAGACCCGATAATGGAAATATTTCAACAATTACCTCGATGCAAGAAATTCTGCAAGCTATGTAAGTAACAAGAAATTATATCAACAAAACTTTCAAAATCAGCAAAGACTGTGACAAAGATCACACATTTCAAAGACTATTACATATAGTAACCACATTCATAAATCGTTAAACCATGTACAAAATAATAGATTTCAAGTCTAAAGCATCATAGTTCTTTCAATAGTTGGTTGAAAGGAACGTCATATGAGTGTAACATGAGACACTCCGGTTCAGTTTATGACACCCAGAAGTCGTCCACTCAAACAGAACAACCTTGGGATTTGATGTCATAAAAGATGAACTGGGTGAGAAGTGAAATAATCTACAGTAAGAAAAGGCCCAAAATGGAACAGTCGGTAACAGAACATTAAGCAGATATTATTATGGAGAAATCAAACATTCGACACACTGTGTTTGAACCAAGCTGATTTATTTAATATTTATATAGAACATTGATCTCCAGCTCAGGTATAGGGGTTATTAAGATCAGCATATACAAACAATATCTGCCAGAATGAATATCGTTCAATGTCCAATGCAATCCCAGTATATACTGTTCTATTCACCAATGCAGCTTTTAAATGGCGGGTTATTTACCCAGTATGCACCACGGGCGAGAAGGTGCCGAACTCAAACTACAGGACTTCAGTGCGCAGGCGCGTCTCATGGCTGGTTTTGGAGCATGCGCGGCGAATGTAGTGGCGAAGGAGAAACGGGCAACATGACCTCCGCAGAAGCGTTCCATTTGAGCGCGTGGAGGGGAGCAGTGGACCAGCGAGTCGCGTGGGAGGGTTCATAAAGCACCGGTGCCCGCCGCAAGCCCGGAACAATAACCGGCATATCGGCGGTTACAGTTTTGGGGCTTTCTCCCGGTCACAGGCCCAGGCTAAAGGCGGCCATCTTCGTGCAGGAAGGCGGGTTCAGCGCTCGGCCAACTTGATTCGGTGAGTCGCATCGCGCATGCGCGGCCATCTTGGTTCAGGAACAAAGTGAGCGATAACAGTTTCTGTTTCCAACCGGGTCCCAGTGGGAAAAGGATTGTCTTCGATATTTTATTCTCACTCTCCACACCTCGAATTTCTCACCATCTCCCCAAAAGGCGACGCTTAGTACCGACCTTGTGGTTTAATTCCTGCATAATTGTAACAGAGAAGGGACAGAAATATTCAATCCTTTCGTTAGAATCCCCATGTTAAGTCCCAGGCTTAGAATTCCCATCTCATCATTATCATAGGCAGTCCCTCGGAATCGAGGAAGACTTGCTTCCACTCCTGAACTGAGTTTATTGGCGGCTGTCCAGTCGAATACGAGAGCCACAGATTCATTCACAGGTGTGACAGATAGTCGTTGAGGGACGGGGTGGGCGGGATTGGTTTGCCGCACGCTCTTTCCGCTGCCTGCGCTTGATTTCTGCATGCTCTTTGCATTGAGACTCGAGGTGCTTAGCGCCCTCCCGGATGCACTTCATCCGCTTAGGACGTTCTTTGGCCAGGGACTCCCAGGTGTCAGTGTGGATGTCGCATTTTATCAGGGAGCCTTTGAGGTTTCCTTGTAACGTTTCCCCTGCCCACATTTGGCTCGTTTGCCATGCAGGAACTCCATAAAGAGCACTTGCTTCGGGAGTCTCCTGTCTGACATGCAAACTGTGTGGCCTGCCCAGCGGAGCTGATCGAGTGTGGTCAGTGCTTCAATGCTGGGGATGTTAGCCTAGACGAGCACACTGAGGTTGGTGCGCCTGTCAATCCAGGGGATTTGTGGGATCTTGTGGAGACATCATTGGTGATATATCTCCAACGACTTGAGGTGTCTACTGTACATGATCCGTGCCTCTGAGCCATTCAGGATGGTGGGTATTACTACAGCCCTGTAGACAATGAGCTTGATGGTAGCTTTGAGGGCCTGGTCTTTGAGCACTCTTTTCCTCCGCCGGCTGAAGGCTGCACTGCCGTACTGGAGGTGGTGTTGAATCTCCTCATCAATGTCTGCTTTTGTTGATAAGACGCTCCCGCGGTATGAGAAATGGTCCATGTTGTCTAGGGCTGCGCCATGGATCTTGATGACTCGGTGGCAGTGTTGTACATTGAGTACTGGCTGGTGGAGGATCTTTGTCTTTCGGATATTTAGCGTAAGTCCCACGCTTTCGTGTTCCTCAGTAAATACGTCGACTATATCCTGGAGTTCAGCCTCAGAATGTGTGCAGACACAGGTGTTGTCCACGTACTGTAGCTCAACGACAGAGGTTGGGGTTATCTTGGACTTTGTCCCGGAAGCAGCGAAGATTAAACAGCTTCCTGCTGGTTCTGTAGTTTTGTTCCACTTCAGCAGGGAATTTGCTGAATGTGAGGTAGAGCAGGGCAACGAGGAAGATTGAGAAGAGGGTGGGAGCAATGACGCAGCCCTGTTTGACCCTGGCCCGGACGTGGATTGAGTCTATAATGGATCCGTTGGTAAGGATTATTACCTGCATGTCATCATGGAGCAGGCGAAGGATGTTGACACATTGTTGAGGGCATTCAAAATGGAGGAGGACGCTCCATAGATCCTCATGGTTCACAGTGTCAAATCCGTTTGTAAGGTTGAACAAGCCCATGTATCACGGCGCTGGTCCCTGCATTTTTCCTGCAGCTGTCGCGCTGCAAAGATCATGTTCGATGTGCCCCGTGGGGCAGTGTGACTCCAAGAGGAGCTCCTCGGCCACAGGGAGAAGACGGTTGAAGAGAACTCTAGCTAAAACTTTCCCAGTGGCTGATTAGCAGGGAGATTCCTCTGTAGTTGCTGCAGTTGGACTTGCCCCCTTTTTTTAAAGATGGTGACGATCACTGCATCTCTGTGATCTCCCGTCATGTTCTCTTCCCTCCAGATGAGAGCGATGAGGTTATGTATCCATGCCAACAGTACATCTCCGCCATGCTTTAGCGCCTCTGTAGGGATTCCATCCGCTCCCGTAGCCTTGTTGTTCTTGAGCTGTCTTAAGGCTTTTCCTACCTCATGCAACGTTGGTGTTTCACTGAAGTGGGGGCGGGACGCATGCTGCGGGATGGAGTCGAGAACACTCGAGTCAAAGTCAGAATCTCGATTGAGGAGATCTTCGAAGTGCTCCTTCCAGCGGGCCTTGACAACCTCGGTGTCCTTGATGAGTGTTTCCCCATTCTTGGCCAGCAGTGGGGTGGGGCCTTAGGAGTTTGGATCATAGATGGCCTTGACTGACATGAAGAATCCTCACACATCATGGCTGTTGGCCAGTTATTGTATCTCCTGTGCTTTCTCCATCCACCACCTGTTCTTTAGGTGCCAGGTTTTTTTGTTCGACCTCAGCTTTGAGCCGCCTGTAGTGTTGCTTTGCTGCTCCTGAGTTGGGTTGTTGCTTGAGCCGCAGAAATATAAGTTCTGAACATTCTCATCAAACCAGTCCTCGTGTGTTCTGGTTGAATGACCAAGTGTCACTTCACAGGCACTGGTTATGAGACTTGGAGGGCAGACCAAGCACTGTGGGCATTCAACATCTCAGCGTCATAAAGGCACGTCAGGTTAGCTGTGAAGCGTTGGCTGTATAGGGCTGGGTCTTTAAGTGCCCCGTCATTGACTTTCTTGCGGCACTGCTTCTGCTGTCCCCTCCACTTTGGGGTTAATGTCGATGATCGGTCAGGTGGTCATCCGGACAATAGTCATCAGCTCCTGTCATGACGTGGGTGATTCGCACATCCTTGCGATCCCTGGCTCGGATGATGACATAGTCGAGTAGGTGCCCGCGCTTGGAGCAAAGGTGTTGCCACGATGCCTTGTATTTTTCCCTCTGGCGGAACAAGGTGTTGGTGATGAGGAGTTCATGTTCTAGATATTTTGTCAGGAGTAGGATACTGCTGGAGTTGGCTTTCCCTACCCCCTCACTGCCAATCACGCCTCCCCAGAGGGCTGTGTCTTTGCCGACCCTGGCATTGAACTCACCTCGGAGGATCAGTTTGTCACCTGCGGGGACACAGGACAGGGATGTTTCGAGGTTAGAATAAAAATCCTCTTTGTTCTCATCCATTGCATCCAGTGTTGGGGCATACGCACCGATGACTGTTGCACATTGGTTCCGGGATAGTGTGAGTTGAAGAGTCAAGAGGCGTTCGTTAACCCCACAGGAGGTGTCTTTGCGATTGTCGACGAGCTCATTTTGATGGCGAAGCCGACTTTATGAAGATGGCGTTATTCCTCTGGTTTTCTTTTCCAGAAAAAGGTGTAACCTCAATCTTGTTCCTTGAGCTAGCCTTCCCCTGCCTGCCGGATCTCACTTAGGGTGGCGATGTCGCTGTCAAAGCTTCTAAGTTCCCGGGCAACTATGGTGGTGCGGCATTCTGGCCTGTTGCTGTTGGAGTTGTCCAATGGGATTCCTGACGTTTCAGGTCCATAACTTCATGTTAACGGAGTGGAAGATGCCTGTGTGTGAGTTCTTTTAACTTGGGGTGGCATAGCTGAACAAGGTCTTGGTCCAGTGGCAAGGGATCCAAGACGACTGGATACCAGGCACTTCTGTACGAGCCTAATTGCCGAAGGCAAAATGTTGGCTGCAAGCTCGGCGCTGAGTAGCACCCTTGTTGGTAAGTGGTCCGAGGCTTGGTTGGGGGCAGGCATTAGGAAGTCAGTTGTCTGCTGGAGGTCCAAGTGGGAGGTCAGCAAGCAGTAGGAGGTTGAAAGAATCATAGCCAGGCCACTCGTGGGGAAGGGGAGGTCCAGCCGTCGACGAGGAGAGACATGTAGGCCCGCTGCTGGAGGGACGAAAACCCGCCGCTCGAGGGATGTAGGCCCGCCGCAGGAGGGGCCGGGTGATGTTGTGGTCGCCGGGTCGGAGGCACACCTGCTTGCTGGGCGTCGTCGTGAGTAACCTGGTTTCAAATGGCTGAAAATGATGCTAATAAAACACACCGAACTATTTTCTATTTAGATTGGGGCACAGTATTCAATTGCTTAATAAAAGATTTTTAAAAGAAAATTATTCTTAAAGGTTCCCCCACGTTGTTTAAAAGTTTCTTCAGAAGTTTTAAAAGTTTCACCCGTAGTTTTAAAAAAGGTTTCCCAATTTATTTAAAACTTGCTCCAGAGGTTTTAAAAGTTTCCCCAGTTGTTTAAAAGTTTCTCTTGAAGTTTTAAAAGTTTTCACAAGTTGATTAAAAGTTTAAAATGAAAGTCAGTCGTAAGCTACCTGCCTTCGTACTGTTCCATGGGTGCTGCCATCCCTCTGCAGCTGCACAAAGCCCTGGCTAGACCACACCTGGAGCACTGCGGGGAAGAAGAGGCTCAGTCATCTCTGAAAGGGTTCCGAATGCCTGGACGCCATGTACAGTCCCAGGGTCAGAATCCCCATATACAATGCCAGCGTTAGAATCTCCATTTACAATCCCAGGGTTAGATTCCCCATGTACTCTCCCAAGGTTAGAATGCCCACATACTCACCCAGGGATAAATTCCCCATGTACCGTCCCAGGGTTAGAATCCCCATTTACAGTGCCTGGGTTAGAACCCTCACGTATGGTCCCAGGGTTAGTATCCCCATCTACTCTCCCAGTATTAGAATGCCCAAGTACTCTCCCAGGGTTAGAATCCCCATGTACAGTCCCAGGATTGGAATCCCAATGTACAGTCTCAGGTTTGGAAACCTGTGACTGTACACAGATGAAGAGAAAAATTGAGGCCTTGAATCTGAGTTGGGGAAAAATCATAGAAACATGATTCAATTTCTATCCTAAACTATTTGAAATCAAATCAAATGAATTGTTGCAATTAACACATTACTTTCATGCCAAATGGGAAACACGTGATGTGTGGGCTGTGCAGGAGTGTTTGCGCCCGGTTACACAGCATGTCCTGGCTCTCCACTCTAAATACACTTCTTTAGGTTCACAGTCTCATTGACACATCCAACTGAGTAGCTGGACCTCGCCCTTTAAACCACATCAGAGAAATATCAGCATTTGATGTTTAATTTGCTAAACATTTATAAAACACTGGTTAGGCCTCAGCTGGAGAATTGTGTTCAAGTTTGGGCTCCAAACTTTCGTAATGATGGCCAGCTTTAGAGAAGGTGCAGAAGGAATGGTCCCAGGGAGATGGGACTTCAGTGATGTGGAGAGCCTGGTGAAGTTTTCTCCAGAGTGCAGGAAATGGTAAAAGGAGATTTAATGGAGATGTACAAAATTATGAACGATTTAGATAGAGGAAATATGGAGAAAGTGTTTCCAGTGGCATTAGGGTAGGTAACCAAAGGAGTCAGACTTCCAATGAATGGCAAAATAACGAGAGGTGAGATGTGGGATCATTTGTTACTCAGCGAATTGTTATGATCCAGATTGCACTGTCTGAAAGAGTGGTGGAAGCAGATTGAATTGCAATTAAAAGGGAATTGGATAAATACTTGCTGGGAAAAATATACCAAGCAATGGGTAAAGAGCACAGGAATGAGACTCATTGAACAGCTCCACCAAAGAGCCGGCACAGACAGGATGGGCTGCACGGCCTCCTGTGCCATCCTCGCCGTGACAATGGCGGATGATCTTATCCAGAGTGCTCCGCCCGTCGGAATACGCCCTATCTCCATCAGCACGGGGGCAACGTGGGTAGTGCTGGTCCCTGGAGAGCACGCCCCTGTGCGGAGAGGCTCCCGGGGACTGATTGGAGCGAGCACGGCATCAGCATCACCAAGTGTGGCTCTCAGGCGCATGGCAACACCGAGTGTGACTCTCAGTCCCGGGCAGCACCGAGTGTGGCTCCCAGGCCCATGCACCAGGCCCCATGCATCACTGATTGCGGCTCTCAATCCCCGGTCAACACCAAGAGTGGCTCTCACACCCCGGGCAACTCCGAGTGTGGCTCTCAGGTCCCGGGCAACACCGAATGCGGCTCTCAGCCTGCGTGTCAAAACCTCTGGGCCCGGCACCAGCAAACCCCGGGGGCAGTGCCTACCCCACACCACGAAAATAACGACTTGCGTTTATACAGCATGCCCAGCAATTCCCAGCCGCTCCGTATCAGAGTGGGCGCTGAATGCGGAAGTCACTCCCTGGCCTCCTTGAATCGATCATGACCCGCTTCCACACCAAAACGGATGAGTTCACAGATGTTTCACTACGAGACCTGATATTCTAGGTCCCGAACTACATATTAAAGTGTGGAAAATGCTTGTGAGTTGATTCTTTTAACGTGGGTAACCGTTGCACACAAGCCACCACACGGGCTGAACAGAGTGAGGTCTTGGTTCAGTGGCAAAGGTTAACAAGGACGACTGGAGACCAAGCTCTGCTGCACAGACCTCGTGCACATACTTGTACTGCCCATAAATCGTAGTGTGCTCTGGCCCATGCTGTCCCTGGTCCCTTACCTATTCCGGGCCCCGAACTCGCGCCTCTTGTGGCTCCAATCTCTCCACCCCAAACTCTCATCTAACGTGGGGCCCAATCTCTCCACCCCGAACTCTTGCCTTTCGTGTGCCCCAATCTCTCCGCCCCAATCTCTCCACCCGAAGTCTCGCCTCTCGTGGGGCCCAATGTCGCCACCCAGAACTCTCACCGCTTGTGGGCCCCAATCTCTCCGCCCTGAACTCTAGCCTCTCCTTGGCTCCAATCTCTCCTCCCCGAACTTTCGCAACTCCTTGGCTCCAATCTCTCCTCCCCAAACTCTCGCCTCTCCTTCGCCCCAATCTCTCCATTCAGAACTCTTGCCTCTCCTTGGCCCCAATCTCACAGCCCCGAACTCGCGCCTCTTGTGCGCCCCAATCTCTCTGCCCCTATCTCTCGCCTCTCGTGGGATCCAATCTCTCTGCCTGAACTATAGCCACTCCTTGGCCCCAATCTCTCCTCCCCGAACTCTTGCCTCTCCTAGGCCCCAATCTCTCCATTCCGAACTCTTGCCTTTCCTTGGCCCCAATCTCTCAGCCTCGAAATCTCACCTCTTGTGTGCCCCAATCTCTCTGCCCCGATCTCTCACCTCTCGTGGGACTCAAACTCTCTGCCCTGAACTCTAGCCTCTCCTTGGCCCCAATTTCTCCTCTCAAAAGTCTCGCCTCTCCTTGGCCCCAATCTCTCCATGCCGAACTCTTGCCTCTCCTTGGCCCCAATCTCTCAGCCCCGACTTCTCGCCTCTTGTGGGCCGCAATCTCTCAGGCCCGAACTGCCGGCGCTACTCCACCCCGACCTCACCACTCCTCTGCTGCTTGCCGCATCGCCTGCAGTACCTGGGCCGTTCCAATGTTCCTGCCCATGCTCCAATCGCTGACCTGGATTCCGGTACAAAGCAAAATCATTAAGGAAGAATAGCGGGACATCTAGATAGGAATAGTGCAATCAAGCAGACGCAGCATGGATTCATCAAGGGAAAATCATGTTTAACTAATTTACTGGAATTCTTTGAGGATATAACGAGCATGGTGGATAGAGGTGTACCGATGGATGTGGTGTATTTAGATTTCCAAAAGGCATTCGATAAGGTGCCACACAAAAGATTATGCAGAAGATAGAGGTATGCGGAGTCAGAGGAAATGTATTAGCATGAATAGAGAATTGGCTGGCGAACAGAAAGCAGAGAGTCGGGATAAATGGGTCCTTTTCGGGTGGTTTGTGGTGTGCCACAGGGATCGGTGCTGGGACCACAACTGTTTACAATATACATAGATGACCTGGAAGAGGGGACAGAGTGTAGTGTAACAAAATTTGCAGATGGCACTAAGATTAGTGGGAAAGCGGGTTGTGTAGAGGACTCAGAGAGGCTGCAAAGAGATTTGGATAGGTTAAGCGAATGGGCAAAGGTTTGGAAGATGGAATACAATGTCAGAAAGTGTGAGGTCATCCACCTTGGGGAAAAAAACAGTAAAGGGTAATATTATTTGAATGGGGAGAAATTACAACATGCTGAGGTGCAGAGGCTCCCAAAAAGTTAGTTTGCAGGTGCAGCAGGTAATCAGGAAGGCGAATGGAATGTTGGCCTTCATTGCGAGAGGGATGGAGATCAAAAGCAGGGAGGTCCTGCTGCAACTGTATAGGATATTGGTAAGGCCGCACCTGGAGTACTGCGTGCAGTTTTGGTCACCTTACTGAAGGAAGGATATACTGGCTTTGGATGGGGTACAGAGACGATTCACTAGGCTGATTCCGGGGATGCGGGGGTTACCTTATGATGATAGATTGAGTAGACTGGGTCTTTACTCGTTGGAGTTCAGATAGAAGAGGGGTGATCTTATAGAATCATTTAAAATCATGAAAGAGATAGACAAGATAGAGCTAGAGAGGTTATTTCCACTGGTAGGGGAGACAAGAACTAGGGGGCACAGCCTCAAAATACGGGGGAGCCAATTTAAAACCGAGTTGAGAAGGAATTTCTTCTCCCAGACATTGGTGAATCTGTGTAATTCTCTGCCCAAGGAAGCAGTTGAGGCTAGCTCATTGAATGTGTCCAAGTCACAGATAGATAGATTTTTAACCAATAAGGGAATTAAGGGTTACGGTGAGAGGGTGGGTAAGTGGAGCGGAGTCCACGGCCGGATCAGCCATGATCTTGTTGAATGGCGGAGCAGGCTCGAGGAGCTAGATGGCCTACTCCTCTTCCTAATTCTTATGTTCTTATGTTCTTATATAAAATCTAGAATCTCATGTCTACAAATCTCGGGCAATTTAGAATAAATCCCCTCTCAACTTTGCAGCAAATGATGGAAAGACGCTTTGGATACCCGGCCTCCAGTGTGGGTCTGTTTGTTGCATCTGTTTGAGCTGGAGTGGAGATGGAGGAAAAGCTTCTGGGTATCACCCCCAGTATTTCTGGGCCCAGTGGGACCAACAATTCCCATGTTGGGCTGTCAATGGAGGGGGGTTCCCTTTCCTGAAGGACATTGATATACCAGTTGGGTTTTACCACAAACTGGCAGTTTTCATGGTTACTATTTCTAGTGCTGGCCCCACAAATTACCAAGTTCATTAAGCTCAATTTCTCAAAGTGCCTTTGTGCTTTTGTGGGTTCTCTCTCATCCACCCTTTTTCTTGACTGAAATTTACTTTACAGGATATTAAAAGGGGAGGATTTATTAACCGGAGGCTCAAA
The DNA here is from genome assembly GCF_044704955.1 of Pristiophorus japonicus. NCBI lineage: Eukaryota > Metazoa > Chordata > Chondrichthyes > Pristiophoridae > Pristiophorus > Pristiophorus japonicus. The sequence goes on along the minus strand of NC_091999.1, from coordinate 32,276,217 downwards.
CCAAACACCACATTAACATCTGACGAAGTCACTCGATTCATCAGGAATGGATTATTATCCAGCAACTATGGATGCAAAAAGCACTGTTCATAGCGGGGAGAAAGTGTACACATGCTCTGTGTGTGGACAAGGCTTCAGCCGATTATCCAACCTGGAGAGACACAAGCGCAGTCACACTGGGGAGAAACTGTGTAAATGTGCGGACAGTGGGAAAAGTTTCAACTACCCGTCCCAGCTGGAAACACACCAGCGAGTTCACACTGAGGAGAGGCCGTTCACCTGCTCCGAGTGTCAGCAGGGATTCACTCATTCATCCAACCTGCTGATACATCAGCGAATTCACACTGGGGAGAGACCGTTCACCTGTTCTGTGTGTGGGAAGGGATTCACTCAGTCATCCACCCTGCTGACACACCAGCGAATTCACACTGGGGTGAGGCCGTTCAGCTGCTCTGAGTGTGGGAAAGGATTCAATGAGTCATCCATTCTGCTGGCACACCAGCGAATTCACACCGGGGAGAGGCCGTTCACCTGCTCTGAGTGCGGGAAGGGATTCATTCAGTCATCGCACCTGTTGAGGCACGAGCGAGCTCACACTGGGGAGAGGCCATTCGCCTGCTCTGAGTGTGGGAAGCGATTCACTCGGTCATCCCATCTGTTGAGGCACCAGCTAATTCACACTGGGGAGAGGCCGTTCACCTGCTCTGCGTGTGGGAAAGGATTCACTCAGTCATCCCACCTGTTGAGGCACCAGCGAGTTCACAAATGATTGTAGGGGTTGGATTATGCTGTTATTGCTGATGTTAATCACAACCCGACTGAACCATGTTCATTCTGACAGTTGGGGTTGGTTCCGCTGATGAAAACTCTTGTAACTGGACTGGAGATTAATATTTGGGATGCAGACAAATACATTCGTGTTGCTTTCAACACATTGCTGTAGATTTTACTCTTTCCCACCCGAGTGTTTAGCATCACCTGGCTGGAGCTCAGAGAGGACAAACTGGGGGGAGGATCATATGGGGGAAGAATTTCAGCATGGACACAGTCCTTCAGGGTCATACTGAGAGGGGAAAAATAGCACTTTGATCTTTCTCATCTCTCTTCACTGACAGCAGCCCGTGCAGGTTAATCTTGAGAGTGTAAGGTGTGGATGATATCTACCCAAGGGTGCTAAAAGAGATGGGATGGGTCCTCTACCAGCCTCTTGCCCATATCGCCAACAGCTCAGTAGATTCATGGGTTGTTCCCTGAGATTGGAAGGCAGCACATGTAGTTCCCATTTTTCAATTTTGCACAAGTCAGAGCTCTGGAACTGAAGGCCCATCAACGTGACCTCGATCACTGGGAAGGTGCTTGAAGGGATCCTGAGAGATGCTGTTTTGCATCATGGGGAAAGTGAAGGGGCCATTAGAGATACTGAACCTGGATTCCGGAAAACAAGGTCATGTCTAACAAACTAGCTTGAGTTTGTAAAGAAGTTGTCAGGTTGTGGATGGGGGAATTCAGTTGACATTGTCAACCTCAGGGTGTCAAACTCATTTTCTAGGGTGGGCCTGATCCAATATCCTGTCACTTGGCATGGGACACATTCAGCAAAAGCCATTAAAATAGGAATAAATGAAGATAAACTACATCGGAATTTACATTTAGATTTTATTTACTGCCGCTGCTCCCGATCCCTGGCACCTCTTAGCTTGAGCATTCATGAACTAACCCTGCTAAAACCATAACCACAAGGATATCGGTGCATGGTTCTGCCTGTGACCACAAGGCTGTGTCACTGCCACACACATAAACCGTTTCCTTGTTTCACATCTCCATACAAACATCATCTCTTCACACATCCTCTTTCTTCACAATTGCAGCAGACATGAGCAAGGACGTGAGGCTTATTAAAAGGCACATTTCATTGCAGCAAAGGTTACACTGGGAGAAATGTTCAGTTATTTTCCATTACAGGCAAAATGCCAGGCAAACCAGCAGCACACTCGCACCTGAACAGTGTCTTACCGGCCTTCAGGCTTTTCTTAAATAGATTTGCTGCGTGGAAATAAACTTAAACCAGCATTGCGGGCGTGATGCTCTATTCACACATTGAAGGCGAGAGAGATGCTGTCGGGCATACACGAAGTCAAGTAGCTGAAAGTGATTAACAAACTGGGTTTTGTGTTTCGTGATCCCGGGCGTGTTACCAATACCGGCAAAGATGAAGCCCATGGAATAAAAGGGACAGTGGATACTGTCTCACTGTGAGCGAGTCAGAATGAGAAGCTTTAACAACAACCCATGATTCACATAGGGAGACCTCACCAGACGAAAGGACATTGGGCGTTTAATGGGCTCTTTTTTCAGTGGTCTACAGGAGACTATTTGTGTCAGAAGGAAAGCTGGTCACAGCAAACGAACAGTTTACTGGCCTGTCGAGGGCCCACTCTGACCCCCACCTTCTCTCTCTCACTATTGATGGACACTGCTGCAGTAATTGCTCCTCTAACCTTTCCTCTCTTGTCCCTCCCACACCCCTAACCCGACACAATCTCCCTCCCCCTCCATCCTCACTCTGCTGGAATCCACACCAGTCTCCCCATCTGCTCCTTGTTCTCTCCCTGGATCCTGAATCTACACAACTCGCTGATCCCTCCTGAAGTTACAGGCTCTGAAACTGAAGCTTGGTGGGCCTCAGTCCCTTCTCCTTGATTTACCTGCCCTTCTCTCCTCCTCTTTCCCCCTTGGTTGTGTTCCACACACTGGGTCTTGGGCCTTCCCCGGGGATTCTCAGTATGAACAGGGGGATGTGTGTTGAGAGAGGATGTCCCAGCTCACCTCCTCTTTCCCCCTTGGTTGTGTTCCACACGAAGGGCCGTGGGCCTTTCCCGGTGATTCTCAGTATGAACAGTGGGATGTGTGAGACAGGATGTCCCAGCTCTCCTCCTTTAAAGGGACATGGAGAGGACCAGCTGGGCTCATGGCCCTGCTTTATGACATCACTGCAGTGCCTAACAACCAACCTCCCTGAGCACTGATCATTTTGGTCTGGGTTGAGCTCAGTGCTGTTACAGGAAGGGAAACAGGAGCAGGATTTGACCCGTGTGAAGCCCAGGATTAATGGGAGAGGTACAGGATCAATTTATACCTTATTGAGTGCGAAATGTCATTGTCCCAGACTCACCTTGTCCCTCTGTATCTGTGTCGGGGAGCGACCGATGGGTTCACTCTGTATCTAAACCGTGCTGTGCCCGACTGGAGAGTGTTTGATGCTAGAACGAGGTGCTCAGCTTAATGAGCACAACATTGAATCCAAAGATGATCAGATAAACCCATCAGCTTCACCCCTGGACACAGGTCCTGAAGGACAGTGTGTGTCTCTAATAATTTGGCTGGTGTCCTTGATCAAATTTAAACACCTCACATCTCTTTTTAAAAATTCGTTCATGGGATGTGGGCGTCGCCTCTCATCTCTCATTCTTCTGTACGAGAGCGAATATAGGCCTAGTCTACTCAATCTCTCAAAGGACAATCCTCCCATCCCAGAAATCAGTCTGGCGAACCTTCATTGCACTCCATCCATAGCAAGTTTATCTTCCCTTACTTAAGGAGACCAAAACTGTACACAATACTCCAGGTGTGGTCTCACCAGAGCCCTTTATAATTGCAGTAAGATGTATTTACTCTTATACTCAAATCTTTTTCTAATAAAGGCCAATATACCATTTGCTTTCTTAATTGCTTGCGTATAAACTTTTAACAATTTGTGGACAAGAACCCCCAGGTCGCTCTGAACACCAACATTTCCCAATTACTCACCATTTAAAAAGATCCTCTGCCTTTCTATTTTTACTCTCAGTTTATAACTTAACATTTCTTCACATTATATTCCATTTGCCATGTTCTAGCCCACTCACTGAATCTGTGTATATCCCGTTGAAGCCTCTTTTCATCCTCCTCACAACTTACATTCCCAACTAGCTTTGTAGCCTCAGCAAACTTCGATATATTACATTTGGTGCCCTCATCCAAATTATTGATATAGATTGTGAATAGCTGCGGCCCAAGCACCGATCCTTGCAGCACCCCACCAGTTACAGCCTGCCAACCCGCAAATCACCCGTTTATTCCTACTCTGTTTTCTGACCGTTAACCAATCCTTGTTAATATATTACCCCTAATCTCACGAGCGATAATTTTGTTTAATAATGCCTTGTGTGGCACCTCATTGAATGCCTTTTGTAAATCCAAATAAACCACATCAAGTGGTTCGCCCTTTTCTATCCTGCGAGTGACAACCTCAAGAAATACTAACAGATTTGTCAAGTACAATTTCTCTTTCATAAATCCGTGTTCATTCTGCCCAATCGTGTTATTACTTACAACGTGCTTAATAATAGATTTTAGCATTTTCACCACTATTGATATCAGAACTACCAGTATTGCACGGGTTAGATAAAGAATAAATCTCACTCCATCCTCTCCCAAACACTATCAGGGTTGATATAGAGTAAATCTCAGACTACAATATCCCAAATACTCCCAGGGCAGGTACAACTTGGTTTAGATACAGAGTAAAGCTCCCTCTACACTTTGCCATTAACCAGTCCCAGGGCAGGTGCAGTACAGGTTAGACATGGAGTATATTTTCCTCAACCCTGCCACAAATCATTCTCAGGGCAGGTACAGCACGTGGTTAGATACAGAGTAAAGCTCCCTCTACACTGCCCCATCAAACACTCCCAGGAAAGGTACAGCACAGGTTACACGGAGTACATTCTCCTTCTACCCTGACCTAGCAATTCCGTTGCAAATACAGCATTTGTTACATATAAAGTAAATCGCCCTTTACACTGTTCGATCAAACACTCCCAGAGCCGGTACTGCATTGGTTATACACTAAGTAAAGCTCCCTCTACACTGTCGAAATAAACACTCCGAGGACAGCTACAGCACAATGTAGATACAGTGTAATTCTCTCTCTAATCTCTCAAAATTTTGCACAGTTTTGGTCGCCTTATCTAAGGAAGGATATATTTGCCTTGCTTAGAAACAGAGTAAAACTCCCTCAATACTATCCCACCAGACATTGCAAGGGCAGGTACAAAGCACGTTAGATACAGAGTATATCTTCCTCAATCCTGCCCCAAGCATTCCTGACCAGGTACTGCGTTGGTTAGATTCAGATTAAAGCTCCTTCTACACTGTCCCATCAAACACTCCCAAGGCAGGTACAGCATGGGTTAGATACAGAGTAAAGCTCCCTCTGTACTGTCGCATCAAATACTCCCACAGCAAGTAGAGCACGGGTAGATATGGAGTAAAGCCCCCCCTAGACTGTCCCGTCCAATGTTATTGAATGGGGAGCAGGCTCCGGGGGCCGGGTGGCCCCCTCCTGCTCTTATTTCTCATGGTCTTATGTACCCAGCATGCCCCACAGGGGAGAATGTGCCGCACTCAGACGACAGGAGCTCAGTGCGCCCGTGCTGGTCCTGGCTGTGTTTGGAGTATGCGCAGTGCGTGTAATAGTGGAGGAGACACATTTCGGGCAAGCTCCACAGAAGTGTCGTTTTCATTGGGACGAAGGGGAATAATGGACCACCGGGGAGTAAGGGAGGCTTCATCAACAACCGATACCCGCCGCAAGCCCGGAATAGTAACCAGAATATCGGCGATTGCAGTTTCGGGGCTTTTTCCCAATCACAGGTATAGGCTAACGGCAGGAAGGCAGGTTCAGCGCTCCGCCATCTTGATTTAGTTAGTAGCACAATGCAATTTGCGGCCATCATGGTGCAGGTACAAAGTGAATGATATCAGTGTCTGGAACTGAACCCAGCTCGAGTAAGCAACTTCAGGGGTGGGGAACCAGTGATTGTAGAACTGAACCCAGCCAGAGTCAGCACCTTCAGGGGAGGGGAAACAGTGAGTGTAGAACTGAACCCAGCCAGAGTCAGCACCTTTAGGAGAAGGAAGTGTACCTGTGTGTGTAGAACTGAACCCAGCTAGTGTCAGCACATTCTGGGAAGGAGAAGGAGGGGAACCAGTGAGTGTAAACCTGAACCCAACCAAAATTGGTAGTGAAAACTGGGAGTAGAGGAGAAACTGTCTAGAAATTTGTGTTGATTTGCATTGCAGCACAGCAGGTGGGACAACGTGTGGGACAGGGATTTATAGCTTTGGAAGGACAAGGGAGATAAGCATGTTTCATGGAAACTAGATGAGTCTCTCCTGAATTTCTGTCCTGTACTGACAGCGATGAGTTTTGTTATCCCCTTTTACAGCGTATTAGAAGAGGAGATTTTCAGACAGGAAACACAAACCAAACATCATGTCAAGATCTGACAGAGTCACTCGATGCATCAGGACCTGAATATCATCGGCCTTTCAAAGTGGAAGGAGAAATGTTTGTCTGTCTTGCCTGTGGGAAAAGATTTCAAACATCAGTGTGACTGGAAAAGCACCGAGACACACACTCCCGAGTGAGTGTTCCAGTGCACGGACTGTGGAAAGAGCTTTAACCAGTTGCACAGCCTGAAGAAAACATCGCAGCATATAAAGCACCGAGAAACTGTAAACGTTTTGTGCATATGGGTTAGGGCCAACTGATCGAACAACCGTGGAGATTCACAAGGACACCCGCACCACGGAGAAACCGTGGAAATGTGGTGACTGTGGGAAGGCACTCAGATCGCCGTCAGAACTGGAAATTCATCGACGTAGTCACATTGGGGAGAGGCCATTCATTTGCTCTCTGTGTGGAAAGGGATTCACTGCATCATCCCACCAGCTGAAATACCAACGAGTTCACACATGGGAGAACACGTTCACCTGCTCTGCGTGTGGGAAGCGATTCACTCGGTCATCCCACCTGCTGACACACCAGTGAGTTCACACTGGGGAGAGGCCGTTCACCTGCTCTGAGTGTGGGAAGGGATTCACTCAGTCATCCGACTTACTGACACACCAGCGAGGTCACACTGGGGAGAGGCTGTTCACCTGCTCAGAGTGTGGGAAGGAATTCACTCAGTCATCCACCCTGCTAACATACCAGCGAGTTCACAAGTGACTCAAGGGGTTAGAATCTGCTGTTATTGCTGCTGTTAATCACATCCCGACTGAACCATGTTCAATCTAACAGTTGGGGTTTGTTTCTGCTAATAATAAGCCTGAAACTGGGCTGGACCTTAATATTCTGGATATATTGCTGATTGTGTTCTTGGGACTGCAGTGTCCATTTAAAAACTGTGTGTGTTATCTTTCCCCTTAACTCAGCAACTCTCAACAATAAAATTATGAACTTTTACTTTAATCCTATCTTGATCTTTGGTACACAATCTACAATAATGTAAACGTTTGTACTGAATATAATCTCCAATTAGAAAGAGCTTGCTGACAATTCTTACTGACTTGCACATTACACACAGCGGCCGCTCCATTATCCACCAGAAAGAAGGGGAATGGAAATTGGTGGGGAATCAGTGTCCACAAATGGTGTCCCCCATCTGGTGTAGCAAAACCCCTGGCACGGGAATGGAGCCAAGTCCAAACCAAAACTGTGTGCAGTACTCCAGGTGTGGTCTTACCAACGCCCTGTACAGTTGTAGCAGGACTTCCCTACTTTTATACTCCATCCCCCTTGCAATAAAGGCCAGCATACCATTTGCTTTCCTGATTATTGCTCTATCTGCATGCTAAATTTTTGCATTTCATGTACAATAACCCCCAGATCCCTCCGTACTACAGCATTTTGTAATCGTCCCCATTTAAAGAATCATTTGCTTTTTTATTTGTACTACCAAAGGGGATAAGCTGACATTTTAACACATTACAATGCATCTGCCAGATTTTGCCCATTCACTGAGCCTTGCTATATCCTTTCGTAGATTATCTGCGTCCTCCTCACAGATTGCTTTCCCAACTATATTTGTATCATCAGCAAATTTGATGATGTTACACTCGGTCCCTTCATCCAAGTCATTAATATAAATTGTAAATAGTTGAGGCCCCAGCACTGATCCCTGTGGCATTCCAACAGTTACAGTTTGCAAACCTGAAAATATCCATTTATCCCCACTCTCTGTTTTCTATTAGTTTGCCAATCCTCCATCCACGGTGATACATTACCCCCAATCCTATGAGCTCTTAGCTTGTGCAATAGCCTTTTGTGTAGCACTATATGGAATGCTTTCTGGAAATCCAAATATACAACATCAACTGGTCTCCTTTATTCACTCCGCTCGTTACATCCTCAAACAACTCCAGGAAATTTGACAACATGATTTCTCTTTCATTAAACCATGCTGACTCTGCTTGATGGCAATATGATTCTCTAAATGTCCTGCTACTTTTCCTTAATGATGGACTCCAGTATTTTCCCACTGACAGATGGTAGGCTAACTGGTCTATAGGTTCCTGCTCTCTGTCTCACTCCTTTCTTAATTAGGGGTGTTACACTTGCGGTATTCTTGTCCACTGGGACCTTGCCAAAATTTAGGTAATTTTGTTAGATTACAACCGATGCACCCTCTATCTCTACAGCCACTTTTTTCAGACCCTATAATGCATGTCACCAATCCAGGGGACTTGTCCGTCTTTAGTTCAATTCGTTTGATTAGTACTTGGTCTCGTGTGATTGTGATTGCACCCCCGCTCCCCCGCACCCCGCAATAGCTCCTTGGTTAGCAACTATTGGGAAGTTTTTAGGTGCCCTCTACCATGAAGACCGATTCATAATTATTTAAAAAATTTTCTGCCATTTCCGTGTTTCCCATTATTAATTCTCCAGTTTCATCTTCTAAGGGACCAACGTTTACTTCAGCTGCTCGTTTCCGTTTTATATCCCTGTAGGAGCTCTTATTTTCTGTTTCCATATGCCTTGCTAATTTGCTCTCATCTGCTATCTTCACTCTCTCTATCATTTTTTTCGTCGTCCTTTGCTGGTTTCTAAAAATTTACAAATCGTCAGGCCTTCCACTGTCATTCGCAACATTTTATGCCTTTTTTCAATTTGATACCATCCTTTACTTCCTGAGTTAGGCAGGGATGGTTCATCCTTCTCTTAGCATCTTTATTTCTCACTTGAATAAATCTTTGCTGAGAGTTATGAAATATCTCCTTAAATGTTTGCCATTTCATTTCTACAGTCTTACCCTCTAATATATTTTCCCAGTTCACTTGTTGTCAGTGACATGGGTTGCTTTATATCACATGGGAGGAACTTGGTGTCAGTGACTGAGGGTTTGGTTCAACATTCTTTGACATGACTAAGGCCTTTGACAAGGTCAACCATAAGGCGTTATGGAGTGTACTCTACAATTTCAGCTATCCATATTCCCAATACAAGCCTCCTGCAGCAAGTGCTCTATTCGGAATTTCGACACGGCAGGGACAATGGGTGGGCGGGGCTTCAGGGTGTCTGTCAGTTTTATTGGACCACATGTTTGTGCCCAGGTCAGTGGCCCCTGAAAGGGAACCTTGTTGTTCTGGTGTTTGTTGTCTGGTGACTCTGGGCCAAACTGGCGCACCCTATTGGGCCAGCCCGTGATCACCCTATTGGGCTAGCCCAGGCCCACCTAGCCCAGGCCATCCCAGGCTCACCTCATTGGATCAGCCCGAGCTCACCTATTGGGCCAGCCTGGGCACGCCCTACTAGGCCAGCCCGGCTCACACTATTGGGCCAGCCCGGACTCATCTATTGGGCCAGCCTGGGCTCACCCTATTGGGACAGCCCGTCTCACCCTATTGTGCCAGCACAAAAGACCCATTGTCCAGCGGAGAGAATCAGCAGCTCATTGATTTTATTCTCACTCTGCGCACAGCGGATGCAGAACTGAACCCAACATTGTAAGCTGGAAAGGCATCGTCACAGTCACACTGGGGTGAGGCCATTCAGCTGCTCTGAGTGTGGGAATGGATTCACTCAGTCATCCCACCTGCTGACACACCACCGAAATCACACCGGAGAAAGGCCATTCTCCTGTTCTGAGTGTGGGAAGGGATTGATTCAGTCATCCAACCTGCTGAGATACCAGCTAGTTCACAAATGACTGCAGGGGTTGGATTCTATTGTTTCTGCTGCTGGTAATCGCATCCTGATTGAATCATGTTTGTTGTATCACTTGGGGTTTGTTTCTGTTGATGTGAATAACCTATAACTGGGCTAGAGTTTAATATTTTCATGTTTCAAATAACACAGTGTGTCGATATTTGATATCTCCAAGATAAGAGGGGACTAATTGATGTCTTGTTACTGACTGCACCATTTTGGGCCTTTTCTCCTTTCTAATTCTGGATTATTACAGTTCTCATGCCATCAGTTACTCTCCGGGACAAGTTCCCAGTCTGGTAAATCAGTTTCAGATACTGGACCAAGCGTGTGCCCCGCAGCATCTCTCTAACCTTCGATGTGTGATTGGAGCACCCCGCCTGAAAACCTGGTTTCAATTTAAATTTGAATCCACTCAGCAAATGCATTAAAAAAAATATGTATATGTAAACTGATCACGTGAAATAATTGGCAAAGGTTTAGATTCACCAAGATGAATAAGTGAACACATCACGGCCCAATAACCCAGCTCTATATTCACAGGAGAAAGTCTGTTATCTATCTCCTCGAATGTCAGTTGGTGAGATGAGCGACTGAATCTCTTTCCAGGCACAACAGCATCCATTCCCACTGTCCCCACATTTAGTGTTGAGTCAGGTGGGCACACGACTCTCACAGGCTGAACGATTGGTTGGAGGAGCATCCACACACAGAACATGTGTCCTGTTTCTCCCCGCTGTGATTGGTGGTTTTAAAAAGGCTGATGATAAGATGATCCTTATCAATCCGGGGAATCTGTCAAATCTTGACGCGATGTCTGGATTGCGTTTCCCAGTTGCAGATCCTCCCCTTCTAATACCCTGAAAATAAATGGTGGTTACAAACGTTGTTACTTTAAGTACAGGATATAAATTCAGAACATACAATTCTAGATTCTATGGAACATTCTGTCCCCTCCTGTCCCTCCTAAGTTCCTTATTCTAGATATTTACTGTCTAAAATCAACATTCATTTAATCGCTGAGCTTTATTATCTCCAGAAAGTGCTGAATCTGGCTCGGTGCAATTCCACAAACAATAGATAACCTCTAGTGCCACACGGTCAGTCGATTCAGTGAGTACCAGCAGGATTTCCACTGTGGTAGGCATCACAGCCTCAACTCCTGTCCTCAAATGACATCCACACACTTCCCAGTTGTACTGAGGACAATTATAACCTGTGAACTGCTGCCTTGGCTGAGCTCAACTATCAGCCCTGATCAAGGATCGAACTTGTGACCGTCCCGGTCAGTACTGCAGTATTCTAAAAATTGGGGGTGGGGGTTGGGGAAGGGTGGGAACAGAATATTTTGAAACAAATTTGACTCCACCTGTAAAGGAAGCCTTCGTCACAATGCACAATTCTGAAATATTTCCAAATTAGACAAGCAAATTAAATAGATCATCAAAAACAGTGAGACATTTTAGAATGGCTCAAGTCACTATTATAGCTTTACAATCATTGCACAGTACAAAAGGGTGCGACTGGTAATGGTAGCTCAGTTCGTAAAGTCCTCCGACACAAGATAAACTGGACTGTCCCTTTAATTATAAAGAGGCAGAGAAAGTGGAGTCCCTGTGCCTTTATGTATATATATATATATATATATATGTATATGTCTGTCTATGTATATATGCGTGTATGTATATATGTGTGTGTGTGTGTATATAAAGCACATCATTCTTAATATTTGCTAATCAATTGCACAGAGATAAATTATTACGCGCACAGGCATCTTCCACCCTTCAACATGTAGTTAAGGATCTGGAATATTAGGTCCTTCATTGAAACACCTGTGAACTCATCCCTTTTCGGCGTGGAAGCAAGTCATCCTCGTTTCGAGGGACTGCCTATGAAGATGATGATGATGGTGCAAGATTACCAAGAGAGTTGTTTAAAATGGAAATAACTTCAAGGTGTTACCGACCTTGAACTTTGCTGGAACAAAAGAGAAGAACTCCAGTAATGTTCAACTTCTTATATATGCAGTAATGAATCTTGAATGCCACAGCATGGTGACAAAATTGAACTTAAGACTTGAAAAACAAATGCTTGGAATGAATGATTTGGAGCCATGTGTTATCTTCCACGACAGACTGCTCGAGGGGAAGATAACCGACTTGCTGTGAACGCATTGCAGATAACTTTTGTATTGTTAAATCACAAAGGCAGGACACAGGTTTTTGTGAAAATAAAATTGACGAGCTAAATAGATAGGAGTTCCTGCTCAAGCATTCGGGACGGGAAATCTAATTCAGATAACCTAAGTTTGACCTGTGGAGGGAAGACCTCTCACAGAGCGGTGATGTTTTTCCTTTTGTTTTTTTCTTGCAGAAGCAATTGGAAGCAAGGACACAGGATGAAATATCGCAGCCAGCAAGGGCCAGGTGAACGAGGAAAGGTGTGTGTGCCTAGAATGCTGGGGAAGCATCGCTGACCTACATACTTCCCGGTTAAGTAATGCCTCGATTTCAAAATGTTCATGTTTGTTATCATATCCCTGCATGGCCGCGCTCCTCCCTATCTCTCTAATCTCCTCCAGAGCCCCACAATCCCTGCGATATCTGCGCTCCTCTAATTCAGCCTTCTTGAGCATCCCTGATGATCATCGCACAACCTTCTGTTGCCTTGGCCTCAAGCTCTAAAACTCGTTCCTTAAACCTCTCCGCCTCTCATTCCTCCTTTAAGATGCTCCTCAAAACCCATGTCTTTGACCAAGCTTTTGGTCACCTGTCCTAATATCTGTTTATGTGGCTTGGTGTCAAGTTTTTTGTCTTATATTATTCTGTGAAATTCCTTGTGACGTTTCACACATTAAAGGCGTTATATAAATACAAGTTTTGTTTTTGTTGTTGCTGATACCCTTGATTTGACCTTTCACGGTATTTTTAGAACGTGCAGCTCAGGAACAAGCCATTTGGCCGAACTGGTCCACGTCGGGATTTAAATGCCACACGACCCTCCTCTCACCCTATCAACATACCCTCCTATTCCTCCACAGTGAGCAGTTCCACATTCACTGGTTGCCTTCCAGTGCCGATCGAAAGGGCCAATGTGTGAGGGTATGCAGTGATTGTTGGCAGCCTATTCAACGTTGGGGGCATCATAGTCCCTTTGCAGACTTGGCCTTTGCTGCTGTGGTGAGTGGACAGTGACCAGTGGAAGGAGCCCAGGGCGGTGAGTTTAACTGCAGTCTGCCCACCAGCAGCCCAGCCTGCGTCAGCTGACAACCCCCACAGTGAGCAGCTGGAATGTGCAACCTCTCCTGGTCTGCACTGGGGAGCAAGGGAGGTCAAGGGTCAGCACAGAATGTCATCAACCTTGACCTCCAGCCTCTCTCCTTCAGGAGAATCAAGTTGCATTGACGTCATGATGTCAGCACGTTCCAGTGCGTATCACACCCGGCCCCCACTGTTCTGGCGATCTCAGTCCCCAGTGGGTGAAAGCTCCTGTCAATCAGGCCGTGGGCTCTGGTCACATGCCCCTGGACCGTGGGCTGCCCAACGGCTGGAGGCGGAGAGAAGATTCCGGAACGGGGAGGCGGCGCGCAGCTCAGGGGAGCCCTGGACCGAGCGGGGGGGCGGGCTTTCTAAACACCCGGGTTGGGCCTCAGGCCCAAGCAAGAACCTGCGGCTCTGGCGTTTGCCCCGAGCTCGAGTGTGTCAGATGCTTCACGGAGGCGGTCGGAGATTGTAGGGGCGGGGAAGGATGTGGATCCGTGTGTGGGCCGGGGAGCCTCACACACATCCGGTATAGGCCTCAGGCCCCAATCCCGGCCCACAGGCCCCCGGGTATGCCCGGTGGTGGCAGGCCCGGCTCAGCGGGGTCACTGGCCACCGTCTTGCACAGGGCAGGGTCACAGCGCATGCGCGACCACATTGCCCAGGAACAATAAGTTGGTGGGGCTTCAAGGTCCCAGTGCCCGCGAGATGGACTAACCTGGGCATCAGGCTCTTCATCACCTCACAACAATAACCTAGGCAACAGGCTCTTCATCCCCTCAGAACAATAACCTAGGCAACAGGCTCTTCATCCCCACACAACAGTAACCTGGTCAACAGGCTCTTCATCCCCTCACAACAGTAACCTGGTCAACAGGCTCTTCATCCCCTCACAACAGTAACCTGGGCATGAGGCTCTTCATCACCTCACAACAATAACCGAGGCAACAGGCTCTTCATCCCCTCAGAACAATAACCTAGGCAACAGGCTCTTCATCCCCTCACAACTGTAACCTGGGCATCAGGCTCTTCATCACCTCACAACAATAACCTAGGCAACAGGCTCTTCATCCCCTTATAACAATCACCGAGGCAACAGGCTCTTCATCCCCTCACAACAATGACCTAGGCAACAGGCTCTTCATCCCCTCACAACAGTAACCTTGTCAACAGGCTCTTCATCCCCTCACAACAGTAACCTGGGCAACAAGCTCTTCATCCCCTCACAACAGTAACCTGTGCAACAAGCTCTTCATCACCTCAAAACAACATCCTGGGCAACAGTTACAAAATTAGCCTCTATTTATATAGTGCCTTCAACGTAGTAAATCGTCCAAGGGCACTTCATGGGAACGTTATTGGAGAATAATTTGATACCGAAGCGTAAAAACATAGAAAGTACGTGCAGGAGTAGGCCATTCGCCTCTTCGATGCTGCAGCTCCATTCAATATGATCATGGCTGATCATGCAACTTCAGTACCCCATTCCTGAATTCTCTCCATATCTCTTGATCCCTTTCGCCATAAGGGCCACATCTAACTCCATTTTTAATATGTCCAACGAATCGGATTCACAACTTTCTATGGTAGATAATTGCACAGGTTCACAACTCTCTGGGTGAAAAAGGGTCTCCTCATCTCAGAAGCACATAAGAACATAAGAATTAGGAATAGGAGTAGGACATCTAGCCCCTCGAGCCTGTTCCGCCATTCAACAAGAACATGGCTGATCTGGCCGTGGACTCAGCTCCACTTACCCGCCCGCTCCCAGTAACCCTTAATTCCCTTAATGGTTAAAAATCTATCTATCTGTGATTTGAATACATTCAATGAGCTACCCTCAACTGCTTCCTTGGCAGAGAATTCCACAGATTCACAATCCTCTGGTAGAAGAAATTCCCTCTCAACTCGGTTTTAAATTGTCGCCCCCTTATTTTGAGACTGTGCCCCCTAGTTCTAGTGTCCCCGACCAGTGGAAACAACCTCTCTGCCTCTATCTTGTCTATCCCTTTCATTGTCTTAAATGTTTCTATAAGATCAAACCTCATCCTTCTGAACTCCAACGAGTAAAGACCCAGTCTACTCAATCTATCATCATAGGGTAACCTCCTCATCTCCGGAATCAGCCTAGTGAATCGTCTCTGTACCCCCTCCAAAGCTAGTAGATCCTTCCTTAAGTGAGGTGACCAAAACTGCTCGCAGTACTCCAGGTGCGGCCTCAACAATATCCTATACAGTGTGAGCAGGACCTCCCTGCTTTTGTACTCCATCCCTCTCGCAATGAAGGCCAACATCACATTCGCCTTCCTGATTACCTGCAGCACCTGCAAACTAACTTTTTGGTATTCATGCACAAGGACCTCAGGTCTCTCTGCACCGCAGCATGTTCTAATTTCTCCCCATTCAAATAATATTCCCTTTTACTGTTTTTTTTTCCAAGGTGGATGACCTCACACTTTCCGGCTTACCCCTTATCTTTAGACTGTGCACCCTGGTTCTCGACTTCCCCAACATCGGGAACATTCGTCCTGCATCTAACCTGTCCAGTCCGGTCAGATTTTTATATGTTTCTATGAGATCCCCTCTCATTCTTCTAAATTCCAGTGATTATCAGCCGAGCCGATCCAGTCTTTCCTATTATGTTAGTCCTGCCATCCCGGGAATCAGTCTGCTGAACCTTCGCTGCACTCCGTCAATAGCAAAAACGTTTTTCCTCCGATTAGGAGACCAACACTGCACACAATAGTCAAGATATGGTCTCACCAAGTCCCTGTACAACTGCAGTAAGACCTCACTGCTCCTATACTCAAATGCCCTCGCTATGAAGGCCAGCATACCATTTGCTTTCTTTACTGCCTGCTGTAGCTGCATGCCTACCTTCAATGACTGATGAACCATGACACCCAGGTCTTTTTAAACCTCCCCTTTTACTGATCTGTCAACATTCAGATAATAATCTGCCTTCCTGTTTTTGTTACCAAAGTGGATAACCTTAAATGTATCCCCATTATACTTCATCTGACATGCATTTGCCCATTCACCGAACCTGTCCCTGGCCCCCTGCAGCCTCTTAGGTTCCTCCTCGCAGCTCGCATTGCCACCCAGCTTAGTGTCATCTGCAAAGTTGGAGATATTACATTCAATTCCTTCGTCTAAATCATTAAAGTATATTGTAAATAGCTGGGGTACCAGCACTGAACCATGTGACACCCCACTAATCACTGCTTGCCATTTTGAAAAGGACTCGTTTATTCCCACTCTTTGCTTCCTATCTGCCAACCAGTTCTCTATACACGTCAATGCATTACCCCCAATACCATGTGCCTTAATTTTGGACACTAATCTCTTGTGTTGGTCGGTCAAAACCCTCTTGAAAGTCCAAATACATCACATCCCTTGTCCACTCTACGAGTTACATCTTCAGAAAACTCTAGAAGATTTGTCAAGCATGATTTCCATTTCATAAATCCATGCTGACTTGGATTCATCCTGTCACTGCTTTCCAAATGCGCTGCTATTACATCTTTAATAATTGATTCCAGCATTGTCCCCACAAACGATTTCAGGCTAACCGATCTATAATTCTCTGTTTTCTCGCTCCTTCCTTTTTTAAAAAGTGAGGTTACATTAGCTACCCTCCAATCCATAGGAACTGAACCAGAGTCAATGGAATATTGGAAAATGACCACCAAGGCATCAACATTTCCAAGCGCAACTTCCTTAACTACTCTGGGATGCAGAATATCAGGCCGTGGGGATTTATCGGCCTTTAGTCCCTTCAATTTCCCTAACACCATTTCCTGAATATTAAGGATTTCCCTCAGTTCCCCCTTCTTGCTCAACCCTCGGTTCCCTAGTATTTACGTGAGTTTTTTCGTGTCTTCCTTAGTACAGACAGAACCAAAGTATGTGTTCAGTTCGTCTGCCATTTCCTTGTTCCACATTATGAAGTCACCTGATTCGGACTGCAAGGGACCTACATTAGTCTTCACTAATCTTTTTCTCTTCACTAATCTACAGAAGCTTTTACAGTCAGTTTGTATGTTCTCTGCAAGCTTACTCTCATACCTCTATTTCACCCCTCCTAATTAAACCCTTGGTTCTCTTCTGCTGAATTCTAAATTTCTCCCAGTCATCAGGTTTGCTGTTTTTTCTGGCCAATTTAGATGCATCTTCCTTGGATTTAACCCTATTCTTAATTTCCCTTGCTAGCCACGGTAGAGCCACCTTCCCTGTTTCATTTTTACTCCAGACAGGGATGTACAATTGTTGAAGTTAATCTATGTGATAGTTAAATGTCCGCCATTGCCTATCCACCGTCAACTCTTTAAGTATCATTTTCCAGTCTATCCGAGCAAGTTCACGTCTCATACCGTCGAAGTTTCCTTTCATTAAGTTCAGGACCCTAGTCTCTGAATTAACTGTGTCACTCGCCATCTTAATAAAGAATTATACCATATTATGCTTACTCTTCTCCAAGGGGCCCGGCACGACCAGATTGCTAATTAATCCTCTCTCACTACACATCACCCAGTCAAGGATGGCCTGCTCTCCAGTTGGTTCCTCGACATGTTGGTCTAGAAAACCATCCCTTATACACTCTAGAGGATTTACTGTGATTGAAAGGCTGCATTAAAGGGAGCAGGGTGCGGCAGCGCGGTCCCGGCCTGCAAAACCATCAGCAGGCCGGGGCCATCAGAGGTAACTGCGAGCGGCGGTGGCATACCATTGCAGGAGGTCGACGGTTGCGAAGCCAGGTCGCTCATTACAGTGCGAGCAGGCACAGCACGAGGGGCCAAGGAGCTCCAAGAGATTGTAGAGGGAAGTGACCCGGGCCCAGGAGAGGCGTGAGTCTGGGGCCCAAAAAGAGGCGAGTGCCCAGAGGCAGCATGGACCTGCCCACACTGCTATATGCGTGTATGCTAGGTCCGTGCAGCTGAGCTGGTCTCCAGTCGTCTGAGGTAATCATTGCCACTGGACCAAGACCTAGCTCTATCAAGCCTGTGTGGTGGCTGGTGTGCAACGGCCATCACACGTTAAAAACATCCAAGCACAGGCATCGTACACCCTCCAAAGTGTAGATCGGGATTTGGAATATTAGGTCCTTCATTGAAACACCTGTGAACTCAAACCTTTTTGGTGCAGAAGCAAGTCATCTTCGCTTCGAGGGACTGCCTATGGTGATGATACACTCCAGGAAATCCTACTCCACAGTATTGCTACCAGTTTGGATAGCCCAATCAAATTATAGCTTAATGTCACCCATGATAACTTCTGTACCCTTATTGCACGTGTCCCTAATTTCCTGTTTGGTGTCATCCCCAAATTCCCTGCTACTGTTTGATTGTCTGCACACAACTCCCACTAATGTTTTCTGCCCTTTGGTGTTTCGCAGCTGTATCCATATAGATAAAACATCATCCACGCTAATGTCCTTTCTTACTATTGCGTTAATCTCCTCTTTAATCAGTAACGCTACCCCACCTCCTTTTCCTTCCTGTCTGTCCTTCCTGAATATTGATTATCTCTGGATGTTGAATTCCCAGCCTTGGTTACCCTCGAACCATGTCTCCATAATCCCAATTACATCATATCTGTTAACAGCTATCTGCGCAGTCAATTCATCCAACTTATTACGAATGCTTCTCGCACTGAGAATCCGAGCATTCAGGTTTGTTTTTTAACAGTCTTTGTCCTTTTAGAATTATGTTGTAGTGTGCCCTTTTGTAGACCAGTTTTGATTTTTGCCCTTGATTTCTCTGCCCTCCACTCTTGCTTTTCTCCTTCCTACCTTTTGCTTCTGCCACCTTTTTATTTCTCTCTGCCTCCCTGCACAGATTCCCATTCCCCTGCCATTTTAGTTTAAACCCTGCCCATTTAGAATCATAGATTTAGAATCATAGAATCATAGAAATTTACAGCACGGAAGGAGGCCATTTCAGCCCACCGTGTCCGTGCCGGCCGACACAGAGCTATGCAGCCTAATTCCACTCTCCAGCTCTTGGTCCGTTGCCCTGTAGCTTACGGCACTTCAAGTGCAAATCAAAATGCTTTTTAAATGTGCTGAGTATTTCTGCTTCTACCATCCTTTCAGGCAGTGAGTTCCAGACCCCCACCAGTCTCTGGGTGAAGACACTTCCCCTCAAATCCCCTCTAAACCTCCTACCTGCAGAGGGAAGGAGTTCTAGAGCTTTGGGCCTAGACAGCAGAAGGCAGGACCACCGATGGTTTCGTGATTATAATTACGGATCCTCAAGAGGGCAGAATTTGAGAAGCACAGATATATGGGGAGGGGGGTTGGCTTTTGAGGCTGAAGGATATTACTGAGATAGGGAGGGTCGAGGCCACGGAGGGATTTGTAAATAAGCTGAGAATTTTGAAATTGATAAGTTGCATACCAGGGAGCCAATGTCGGTCACATGGATGATGGGTGAACAGGACTTGGTGCGAGTTAGGACACGAGCTGCAGAGTTTTGGATGAGCTCGGGTTTACTCAGTGTCGAACATGGGAGGCCAGCCAGGAGTGTGTTGGAATAGTCAAGTCGAGAGGTAACAAAGGCATGGTTGAGAGCTTCTGCAGCAGATGAGCTGTGGCAGGGGCGGAGACGGACAATGTTATGGGGGTGGAAATAGGCGGTTTTGGTTAAGGTGCGGATATCTGCTCGGAAGCTCATTTCAGGGTGAAAGTTTGCGAACAGTCTCGTTCAGCCTCGGCCAGATGTTAGAGAGAGGGATGCAGTCGGCGACGAGTGAGTGGAGTTTGTGATGGGGACAAAAGACAATGGCTTCAGTCTTCCCAATATTTAATTGGAGAACATTTCTGCTCACCTGGTACTGGATGTTGTACAAGCAGTCTGACAATTTAGAGACTGTGGAGGGGTCGAGAGAAGTGGTGGTGCGATACAGCTGGGCCTCGTTAGAATCATAGAATGGTTACAGCACAGAAGGAGGCCATTCGGCCTGTCGAACCCGTGCCGGCTCTCTGCAAGAGGACTTCAGCTAGTGCCACTCACCTGCCTTTTCCCTGTAGCCCGAAAAATTTATCTCCTTCAGATACATATCTAACTCCCTTTTGAAACCAGTGACTGAGTCAACGTCCACCATCCCTTCAGGCAGTGCATTCCAGATCCTAACCACTCGCTGTGTAAAAATATTTTTCTCATGTTGCCTGTGGTTGTTTTGCCAATCACCTTAAATCTGTGTCCTCTGGTTCTCTAACCTTCCACCAATGGGAACAGGTTACCTCTAACTACTCTGTCCAGACCCCTCATGATTTTAAACACCTCTATCAAATCTTCTTTGCTCTAAGGAGAAAGCCCCAGCTTCTCCAGTTTATCCACGTTACTGAAGGCCCTCATCCCTGGAATCATGATCGGACATGTTTTCTGCACCCTCTCTAAGCCCTTCACATCCTTCCTAAAGTGCGGTGCCCAGAATTGGACACACTACTGTAGTTGAGGCCGAATCAATGTTTTATACATGTTGATCTTAATTTCCACACTTTTGTACTCTGTACCTCTATTCATGAAGCCCAAGCTCCCGTAAGTTTTTTTAACTGCTTTCATAACCTGTCCTGCCACCTTCCACGATCTGTGCACATAAACCGTTAGATCTCTCAGATGTATTCTCGACCTGACATCTGTCATACGCGCTCTTTTTCGGCTTCACCTTATTGCCAGGCCGCTTGTGATGTTCGCGGCCTGGAGGAGTCCATGGGCCATGTATATATTCAGTGTGAGAGATTGCAGCCCCTGAATAGTAACCTGAAGGGGCCGCTCCTCAACTCTTGGTTATACTTTAGCCCCGTGCTCCTAATCTTTGGCCGCCTGGTGCAGAGAGGGGTTGGTAAGACGGAGGATCTTCTCCTGGACCTGCTCTTGGGCCTGGCTCAAACAGCAACTTGTAGGTCCGGGGTGGGCGGGGCCCAGAGGTGGGTCACTCTAGCTGCCTGCCTCTCTTCCACGGTCAAGAAAGGAGGGAGAGAGAAAACGGGAAACTACAGGCCAGTTAACCTGACATCAGTCCTTGGGAAAATGCTGGAATCCATTACTACAGAAGTGGTAACAGAGCTTTTAGAAAATAATGGTATGATTAGGCAGTGTCTATGAAAGGTAATCGTGTTTAATACAGTTATTAATTTTTTTGAGGATGTAACTAGCAGGGTGGATGAAGAGGAACCAGTGGATGTAATGTTTTAGAATTTCCAAAAAGCAATTGATGTGCCACATAAAATGCAACTTAAGAGCTCATGGAGTTGGGGGTAATATATTAATATGGATAGAGGATTGGTTAACGGATGGAAAACAGAGAGTAGGGATAAACGGGTCATTTATCGGTTGGCAGGCTGTGACCAGTGGGGTGCCAGCGCTTTACTTGAACTATTTACAGTCTATATTAATGACCAAGTGCATTGTATACAGGATTGCTGACGATTCAAAGCCAGAAGGGAAAGTACGTTGTGAGGAGGACGCAAAGAGCTGCAGAGGGATATGGACAGGTTAAGTGAGTGGGCAGTAAGGTGGCAGATGGAGTATAATGTGGGGAAATGTGAGGTTATTCACATTGTTAGCAAGAATAGAAAAACAGAATATTTTGTTAATGGTGAAAAACTAATAAATGTTAGTGTTCAGAGAGATTTAGGTGTCCTCGCACAGGAAACTCAGAGAGCTGGCATGCAGGTCCAGCAAGCAATTAGGAAAGCATGTTGGCCTTTATTGCCAGGTGGTTGGAGTACAAGAATTACAAAGTCTTGCTACAATTGTAAAAGGCGCTGGTGAGGCCACACCTGCAGTACTAAGCAAAGTTTTGGTCTCCTTAATCTGAGGGAGTGCAACGAACGTTTGTCAGATTGATTAACGGGATGGGGGTTTCTCCTATGAGGAGAGATTGAGCAGAATGGGCCGATACTCTCTGGTGTTTATAAGAACGAGAGGTGTTTCATTGAAATAGATACGATTTTGAGGGGGATTGAAATGGTGGATGCCGAGTGGTTGTTTCCTCCAGCTGGAAAGGCTAGAACTAGGAGGCATAGTCTCAGGATAAGGGGTAGGCCATATAAGACTGAGATGAGGAGGAATGCCCTCACTCAGAGGTTTGCAAATATTTGGAATTCTCTACCCGAAAGGACTGTGGGTGCTGATGTGTTGAATATAGTCAAGAGTGAAATAGGTAGAATTTTGGAATGTCGGGAAATCAAGAGATATAGAGTGAGGGCAAGAAAGTGGAGTTATGGTCAATGATCAGCCATGATCTGATTAAATGGTGGAGCAGGCTCGAGGGGCCGTATGGCCTATTCCTGTGACAAATTCTTGTGTTTTTTTGTGTTGTCAGTGCCGGATGGCCCTGGAGAGAGAGCATGCGTTGTGCACTGGTTCCTTAATGCCTTCTGCGACCAGTGGTACCTCAGCGTATGGAATATCTCATATACACTGGAAGTTACATTCAGGTTTCCTTGGGAAGATTCCCTTTGCTTTTGTTGCTTATTTTGCCTTATTTTAGTTTGATTGGAACACATGTTTGTGGGAACGAGAGGGGAAAGAATATTCCATAGGAACTAGAAATGTCTGTTTCGATTTTCTATCCTGGAACTTTGTAAACTCCTTTTACAGGGTGTTAGAAGAGGAGGATTTACAGACGAGAAATTTAAATCAATCATCATATCAAGATCTGACAGTGACTCGATTCATCAGGACCTGAATATCATCAGCCTTTGAATGTGGAAGAAGAAATGTTTGCCTGTTCTGTTCGTGGGAAAATATTTCAAACATCAGTGTGACTGGAAAATCACCGAGACACGCACACACACCCGAGTGAGAATGTTCCAGTGCAATGACTGTGGAAAGAGCTTTAATC
The DNA here is from genome assembly GCF_044704955.1 of Pristiophorus japonicus. Classification (NCBI taxonomy): domain Eukaryota; kingdom Metazoa; phylum Chordata; class Chondrichthyes; family Pristiophoridae; genus Pristiophorus; species Pristiophorus japonicus. Next base: position 32,253,072 of record NC_091999.1, on the reverse strand, counting down.
ATTTATACTTCCTGAAAAATATTCCACCATTCGCAGCGGGGAGTCCTACACTGACTGGTTCCCCTCCCCTGAAGGTACTGACTCTGGCTGGCTTCAGATCGACACTCACTGGTTCCCCTCCCCTGAAGTTACTGACTCTGACTGGGTTCAGTTCAACACTCACTGGTTCCCCTCCCTCTCCGCCCCTGAAGGTGCCGACTCTATCTCCATTCCTCTTCCCAATACTCTGTCCTTCACTATAAGCTTTCGCTCTGTAATTTTGGTGTGCGACTCTCCTCAACTAATCACCAATGTGCGTTTGTTTGCAGACTTTCTATGATTCACTTCCTGTCCTGGAGTTTGCCATGGGGCCGCTTTTTTGAGCTTCAGGCTGGAACGATGCAGGAGAACCGGGAACTGGCGGCTGAGGGGTGGATAATGTTAGATACAGATTAAAGCTCCATCTTCTCTGCCCCAGCAAACACACCCAGGGTACGGACAACACTGGTTTCGATACAGAGTAAAGCTCCCTCGACACTATCCCATCAAACACTCCCAGGGCAGGTACAGCACGGGGTTAGATACAGAGTAAAACTCCCTCGACATTACCACATCAAATACTCCCAGGGTAGGTACAGCACGTGTTAGATACGGAGTAAAGTTCCCTCTACGCTGTCCCATCAAAGACTCACAGGGCACGTACAGCATAGGCTTAGAGACAGAGTAAAAATCATTCTACATTGTCCCATCAGACATCCCAGGGCTGGTACAGCACGGCGTTAGATACAGAGATAATCTCCCACTACACTGCACCATCAAAACTCCCAGGACTCTGACAGCACCCGATTAGATACAGAGTAAAGTTCCCTCTACACTGTCCCATCAAACAATCCCATGGCAGGTACAGCACGGGTTTGATGCAGAGCAAAACTCCATCTTCACTGCCACATCAAACACTACCAGGGCAGGTACAGCACGCGTTAGATACAAAGCAAAGCTCCATATACACTGCCCCAACAAACAGTCCGCGGGCAGGTACAGCACGGGGTTAGATACTGACACCAATCCCCTACTGTCTTATATCAACCAACCCCACAGTCACTGAAACCAATCTCCTCCTGTCTGATATAAACCAACCTCACAGTCACTGACATCAACCCCCTCCTTTCTGATATAAACCAACCCCAAAGTCACTGACACCAATCCCCTCCTGTCTGATATAAACCAACCCCACATTCACTGACACCAATCCCCTCCTGTCTGATATAAACCCACCCCACAGTCACTGACACCAATCCCCTCCTATCTGATATAAACCAAACCCACAGTCAGTGACACCAATACCCTCCTGTCTGATATCAACCAACCACACAGTTACTGACACCAATCCCCTCCTGTCTGATATAAACCAACCCCACAGTCACTGACACCAATCTCCTACTGTCTGATATAAACCAACCCCACAGTCAACTGACACGAATCCCCTCCTGTCTGATATAAACCAGCTCCACGGTCAATGACACGAATCCCCTCCTGTCTGATATGAACCAGCCCCACACTCACTGAAACCAATCGCCTCCTTTCCCATATAAACCAACCCCACAGCCCCAGAAGGATTAAACGCAGCCCGTTATTTGGATTGGACTTGTCTCCAGAGCACGGAGTGCAACAGCATATAGTGGCATTTGTGAGTTTGGTAAGTGGGTGAGATTTAAGGGTTATACTCTTGAAACCATTTGAACGTTGGTATAAATTGTTAGTGGCAAGTAGCAGTTTAATTTAAAAGGGAAAAGTCAGATCTTTCAGGTTTAGGCATTGAAAACCAAGGTAACTCTCCAGTAGGAGTCAAGTAGCAGCTAGTTAAAATCAGTTCTGTAAACGACTGACCAGTAGTGAGTCATCTGACCTAGATACAGTTTAAAAAGAGGCAGTTCGTGCAGAGCACGGAGTGCAGCAGCATAGAATGGCATTTGTGAATTTGGTAAGTGGGTGAGTTCGGGCAAGTTGGGGTGGCTGGTGCTGTTTTCTCTTGTTTTTCCTACCAGTGCTGACACTAGAGCAGCTGATAAGGAGTGCGAGGGTATGAGATGGAGGCCCAGAGACCAGCCCAACCAGCTGCAGACAAAGATAGAGGGGTGCCAAATTGAGAGGTGACGTCACAGCCAAGCTGGTAAATGGTTAGCTGTTCGACTGGTAAGTATAACTCTCTTTTAGACTGAGGTTTAGATTGGTTTAATTGGCAGCGAACTACTAAGTAGCTGTTTGGTGTTTCAGTAAATTTTAGTATGTAAATTAATTTAAGGGTTAAGTCATGGCAGGAGAGCTCGGACCCGTGTCATGCTCCTCCTGTGCTATGTGGGAAATCAGGGACGCTTCCCGTGTCCCTGACTACTATGTGTGCAGGAAGTGTGTCCAGCTGCAGCTCCTGACAGACCACATGACGGTATTGGAGCTGCGGATAGACTCACTCTGGAGCATGCCCGATGCTGAGAATGTTGTGGATAGCACATTTAGTGAGTTGGTCAGACCGCAGTAAGGTTTATGATAGATAGTGAATGGGTGACCAACAGACAAGGCAAGAGCAGGAAGTTAGTGCTGCTGCTGTCATCTCCCTCCAAAACAGATATACCGTGTTGGATACTGTTGGGGAAGAAGACTTACCAGTGCAAGGCACCAGCAGCCAGGTTCATGGCACCGTGGGTGGCTCTGCTGCACAGAAATATGGGAAAAAGAGTGGGAGAGCTAAAGTGATAGGGGACTCTATTGTAAGGGGAATAGATAGGAGTTTCTGCGGCCGCAACCTAGACTCCAGGATGGTATGTTGCCACCTTGGTGCAAGGGTCAAGGATGTCTCAGAGCGGCTGCAAAGCATTCTGGAGAGGGAGGGTGAACAGCCAGTTGCCGTGGTATATGTAGGTACCAACGATATAGGTAAGAAGCGGGAAGAGTTCCTACAAGCTGAATTTAGGGAGCTCGGAGTTAAATTAAAAAGTAGGACCTCAAAGGTAGGAATCTCTGGATTGCTACCAGTGCCACGTGCTAATCAGAGTAGAGGGAGCAGGGTAGTTAGAATAAATACGTGGCTTGAGCAGTGGTGCAAGAGGGAGGGATTCAAATTCCTGGGACATTGGAACCAGTTCTGGGGGAAGTGGAACCTGTACAAAAGGGACAGTCTGCACTTGGGCCGGGCTGGAACTGGTCTCCTAGAGGTAACATTTGCCAATTGCAGTTCTGGAGTGTTTAAGCGAATATGGAAGGGGGATGGGAACCTATGCAGCGAGACAGGGCGAAGTAATATGGAGCCAGAAACAGACGGTAGAAAGGTAAAAAGCAATAGTGGATGGTCGAGTAAACAAAGGCAAGAAGCAAAAAGGGCCACACTGCATCATAATTCTAAAAGGACAAAGGGTGTTAAAAAAACAAGCCTAAAGGCTTTGTGTCTTACTGCAAGGAGTATCCGTAGTAAGGTGGATGAATTAACTGTGCAAATAGATGTTAACAAATATGATGTGATTGGGATTACGGAGACGTGGCTCCAGGATGATCAGGGCTGGGAACTCAACATTCAAAGGTATTCAACATTCAGGAAGGATAGAATAAAAGGAAAAGGAGGTGGGGTAGCATTGCTGGTCAAAGAGGAGATTAATGCAATAGTTAGGAAGGACATTAGCTTGGATGATGTGGAATCTATATGGGTAGAGCTGCAGAACACCAAAGGGCAAAAAACGTTAGTGGGAGTTGTGTACAGACCTCCAAACAGTAGCAGTGATGTGGGGGAGGGCATCAAACAGGAAATTAGAGGTGCATGCAATAAAGGTGCAGCAGTTATCATGGGTGACTTTAACATGCATATAGATTGGGCTAACCAAACTGGAAGCAATACGGTGGAGGAGGATTTCCTGGAGTGCATAAGGGATGGTTTTCTTGACCAATATGTCGAGGAACCAACTAGGGGGGAGGCCATCTTAGACTGGGTGTTGTGTAACGAGAGAGGATTAATTAGCAATCTCGTTGTGCGAGGCCCTTTGAGGAAGAGTGACCATAATATGGTGGAATTCTACATTAGGATGGAGAACGAAACAGTTAATTCAGAGACCATTGTCCAGAACTTAATGTAGGGTAACTTTGAAGGTATGAGGCGTTAATTGGCCAATGATAGATTGGCGAATGATACTAAAGGGGTTGACTGTAGATGGGCAATGGCAGACATTTAGAGACAGCATGGATGAACTACAACAATTGTACATCTCTGTCTGGCGTAAATATAAAAAAGGGAAGATGGCTCACCCATGGCTATCAAGGGAAATCAGGGATATTATTAAAGCCAATGAGGTGGCATATAAATTGGCCAGAAATAGCAGCGAACCCAGGGACTGGGAGAAATTTAGAACTCAGCAGAGGAGGACAAAGGGTTTGATTAGGGCAGGGAAAATAGAGTACGAGAGGAAGCTTGCAGCAAACATTAAGACCGTCTGCAAAAGCTTCGATAGATATGTAAAGAGAAAAAGGTTACTGAAGCAAATGTAGGTCCCCTGCAGTCAGAATAAGGGGTAGTCATAACGGTGAACAAAGAAATGGCAGACCAATTGACCAAGAACTTTGATTCGATATTCACTAAGGAGGACACAACCTTCCGGATATAAAAGAGGTCAGAGGGTCTAGTAAGGAGGAGGAACTGGGGGAAATCCTTATTAGTCGGGAAATTGTGTTGGGGAAATTGATGGGATTGAAGGCCGATATTCCCCAGAGCCTGATGGACTGCATCCCAGAGTACTTAAAGAGGTGGCTTTGGAAATAGCGGATGCATTGACAGTCATTTTCCAACATTCCATACACTCTGGGTCAGTTCCTATGGAGTGGTGGGTAGCCAATACAATCCCACTTTTTAAAAAAGGATGGAGAGAGAAAATAGCGAATTATCGACCAGTCAGCCTGACATCGGTAGTGGTTAAAATGATGGAAATAATTATTAAGGATATCATAGCAGCTGATTTGGAAAGAGGTGACATGATAGTTGCAAGTCAGCATGGATTTGTGAAAAGGAAATCATGCTTGGCAAATCTTCTGGAATTTTTTGAATATGTTTCCAGTAGAGTCGACAAAGGAGAACCAGTTGATGTTGTGTATTTGGACTTTCAGAAAGCTTTCGACAAGTTCCCACAGAAGAGATTAATGTGCAAAGTTAAAGCACATGGGATTGGGGATAGTGTGCTGACGTGGATTGAGAACTGGATGGCAGACAGGAAGCAAAGAGTAGGAGAAATGGGTACTTTTCAGAACGGCAGGCAGTGATTAGTGGGGTACCGCAAAGTTCTGTGCTGGAGCCCCAGCTGTTTGCATTGTACATTAATGATTTAGACGAGGGGATTAAATGTAGTATCTCCAAATTTGCGGATGACACTAAGTTGGGTGGCAGTGTGAGCTGTGAGGAGGATGCTATGATGCTGCAGAGTGACTTGGATAGGTTAGGTGAGTGGGCAAATGCATGGCAGATGAAGTATAATGTGGATAAATGTGAGGTTATTCACTTTGGTGGTAAAAACAGAGAGACAGACTATTATCTGAATGGTGACAGATTAGGAAAAGGGGAGGTGCAATGACACTTGGGTGTCATGGTATATCAATCATTGAAGATTGGCATGCAGGTACAGCAGGCGATTGAGAAAGCAAATGGCATGTTGGCCTTCATAACGAAGGAATTTGAGTACAGGTGCAGGGATGTGTTACTGCAGTTGTACAGGGCCTTGGTGAGGCCACCCCTGGTATACTGTGTACAGTTTGGTCTCCTAACTTGAGGAAGGACATTCTTGCTATTGAGGGAGTGCAGCGAAGGTTCGCCGGACTGATTCCCGGGATGGCGGGACTGAAATATCAAGAAAGACTGGATCAACTGGGCTAGTATTCACTGGAGTTCAGAAGAATGAGAGGGCATCTCATAGAAACGTTTAAAATTATGACGGGGTTCGACAGGTTGGATGCAGGAAGAATGTTCCCAATGTTGGGGAAGTCCAGAACCAGGGGTCACAGTCTAAGGATAAGGGGTAAGCCATTTAGGACCGAGTTGAGAAGAAACTTCTTCACCCAGAGCGTGGTGAACCTGTGGATTTCTCTACCACAGAAAGTTGTTGAGGCCAATTCACTAAATATACTCTAAAAGGCGTTCGATGTAGTTCTCACTACTAGGCGGATCAAGGGGTAAAGCGAGAAAGCAGGAATGGGGTACTGAAGTTGCATGTTCAGCCATGAAGTCATTGAATGGCGGTGCAGGCTCGAAGGGTCGAATGGCCTACTCCTGCACCTATTTTCTGTGTTTCTATGTTTCTATTCCCGTGCCGAGGAGATTGCTGCACCAGACAGAGGGGCAACATTTGGGACATTGATTCTTCACCAGTTCCCATTTCCCTTCTGTGTGGTGGATAATTTAGGGGCCGCTGTGTGTAATGTGTAAGTCAGTAAGCTTTGTCAGCAAGGATTAATCAGCACTTTCTAATTGGAGATGTGCATCAGTGAAACCTTTCAGACACTGAATTGTAGATTTTGTACCAAAGCTCAATTTAGGATTGAAGGAAAAGTTTATTAATTTTATTGTAAACTCTTTTCTGAAGAGAGTTCTGAGGAACGGTCATCAAACTGAAGCGTTAACTCTGTTTCTCTCCAAAGTTGCTGCCTGACCCGTTGTGATTATCAGCATTTTCTGTTTTTATTTCAGATTCCTGGACAGAACAGTTCAGGATGTGACATTCCAGGATTCTCACAGACAGAACACACACATATTTCTCCTTCCACATTCACAGGCCGATGATATTCAGGTCCTGATTAATCGAGTGACTCTATCAGATCTTGACGCGATGTTTGGTTCGAGTTCCCTGTCTACAAATCCTCTCCTACTAATACCCTGTAAAAGGAGTTTACAAAATACATCAGTGTTAGGACAGGATAGAAATTCAGAACAGACAATTCTCTTTTCTATGGAACATTCTTTCCTCTCTTGTTCCCCCAAACCTGTAAATCCCCATCCCACACTCTCCTTCCTCCCTGTGCTGAAATCCAAACCCATCGCACCATCTCCGACATTTCTTTCCTGCACTTCCAGTTTTCTCCCTCCCTCTGCTCTGGTTGGTTTCAGTTCTTCACCCGCTGTGAGCAGAGTGAGAAAAAAATCAATGAGTCAATGAATTTATCTCCGAGTCACTGGGACACTAAACCCCGCCCACGCTTCGTTCCAGTACCAAGATGGCCGCACTGCAAGGGGAACCATTCGCTCTTTCCTGCACCAAGATGGCTGTCCGTACCGGGTCTGTCACCAATGAAAAGCCACACGGGCGCCGTCGGATGGAACATAGACCGAGCCGCTGGTTCACTTTCAGGCCTTGAGGCTGTTCTCCAACTTTATAAATCGTGCGGCGCGGCCTAACCGCAGTTTATTAATCACCCGCTCCCACCCGCCCGCACTATTTTGCTTGTGTTTTATTGCCCGCGTTGCTTAAGATCCAATTCTAGAAACACAGAATGAGCAATTCAGATCTCATTGAAAGCTAAGTTATTATGAGGGGGATTGACAGGTTGTATGCTGAGAGTTGTTTCCCCTGAATGGAGAGTCTACATCTAGAGGGCATAGTTTCAGGATAAGGGCTGGGCCATTGAAGACAGAGAAGAGGATGAATGTCATCACTCAGAGCGTTGTGAATCTTTGAAATTCTCAATCCAAAGGCCTGTGGATGTTGAGTTGTTGAGTATATTCAAGGCTGAGGTAGATAGATGTTTGGACTGCAGGATAATGAAGGGATATGGGGATAATGCAGCAAAATGGAGTTGAGGTAGATGATCAACCATGATGTTATTGAATGGTGGAACAGGCTCGAGAGGCCGTATGGCCTACTCCTATTCCTAATTCTTATGTTCTTATATAACTTCACACATTCCCATTAAAACCTCCTCAGAATTGAGAACACAAATTGTGTCCTTTGTCGCTTAACTCCTCCTGCTCACTTGGCCCTCTTGTGCTTTGCTCTGAGAAACTCCTCTGTGTGAACATCACTGGGAAAATGTAAGTTGTTGTGTGTGGAATTAAATAAATATGTTCAAAAAACTCTGGCGCCTGCAGTAGATGTTTTGATCAGCAGGAGGCGACAGTCAGCTTATTGAAAAATGAATCATGCAGAGGCTGCTGTTGCTGAGCAGATACGTCACTGTCTGCATGGTCAGAACAAGTTATGTAATTGTTATCAATCAATAATTACAAATACTCAGAATTCTGCTCAGTCCAATTTTAAGAGAGCATGCATCCTTATAATTCATCTGATAGAACAATAGAGATTGAATTAATTTCAAACCAGTTTTTGGGACGTATGTCAAGGCCGTGAAGATGGTGCAGAAAAGATTTACTAGCATTCTCCCGGGAATGAGGTATTTCAGTTTGCAGCGAAAGGGAAACTGGAATTGAGCATAGAAGGGTAAAGGATGATTTAATAAAGGTGATTAAAATGATGTACGGTTGTGACAGAATCATCGAGGTTAACGACACAGTGGGAGGTCTTTGTGCCCATCATGTCCGTGCCGGCCGAAATACAGCGATCCGGCCTAATCACACGTTCCATTGGTCCATAGCTCTGTATGTTCAGGCACCTCAAGTGCATATACAGGTACTTTTTCAATGAGATGAGAATTTCTGCCTGTACCTCCCTTTCAGGCAGTGAGTTCCAGAACCTCACCACCCTCTGGATGAAAAGGAATTCTCCTCCATCCCCTCTCATCCTTCCAGCAATTACTTTACATCTATTTTTCTTGGTCGTTGACCACTCTGCTCAGGGAATTAGTTCCTTCCTAGCAACTCTATCCAAGCACCTTATACTAGAAAAATAGAAACGTAGAAATTCTAGCACAGAAGGAGGCCAATTCGGCCCATCGTGTCCACGCCGATCGACAAAGAACTACACAGGCCTTGGTCAGCAGCACAAAATTTACATATAAACCTATGAACAATGACAGAAAGGCAAAGAGCACCCAGCTCAACCAGTCCGCTCCACGCAACTGCGACACCCCTTATACTGAAACAATCTACACTCCACCCCAACCGGAACCATGTGATCTCAAAACCAGAGGCAAAAACCAGATAAAAACCCAGGCCAATTTAGGAAGAATAGATCTGGGAAAATTACTCTCTGACCCATCCAAGCGATCGAAATTATTCTGAGAGATCATCTTGGCCGAATTCTGTTCCCTGCAGTACTTACCATTATATCTGCTCCGTCCAACAAAAGGTCATCAAGTCTACTCCCAGCTATCAGCTCTCGGTCTGTAACCCTGCAGATTACGGCTCTTTAAATGCCCATCCAACCATCTCTTAAAAGTGGAGAGGTTTTCTGCATCCGCCACTGTTCCAGGCATAGAGTTCCCGATCCACAGAACCCTCTGTGTATAGATGCCTCCCTCTCAAATCCCCTCTAAACATTCCACCAACCATCTTAAAAGTATGCCTCCTCGTAATAGATTGATCCACCAATGGAAATAGGCCCTTACTATCCACTATATCCAGGCCCCTCAATATTTTGTACACTTCAATGAGGGCTCCACTCAACCTCCTCTGTTCCAATGAGAACAAACCCAGCCTATCCAATCTGTCCTCATAACTAAGATTCTCCATTTCAGGCAGCACCCTCATAAATCTCACCTGCACCCTCTCCAGTGCAATCAGAAATCACGTTCTTCCTATAACATAGCTACCAGAACTGCACGTAGTACTCCAGCTGTGGCCTAACCAAAGTAGTATACACTTTAAGCATAACCTCCCTGCTCTTATATTCTATGCCTTGGCCAATAAAGCAAGCATTCCGTATGCCTTATTGACCACCTTATCCACCTGGCCTGCTACTTTCAGGCATCTGTGGACAAGCACACCAAGGTCCCTTTGTTCGTCTACACTATTAAGTGGTCTACCGCTTAATGTTTATATCCTTTCCTTATTAGCTCACCCAAACTGCATCGGCTCACGCCTCTCTGAATTAAATTCCATTTGCCACTGCTCTGCCCACCTGACCAGTAGATTGATATCCTCCTGCAGCACATGACTTTCCTGTTCATTATCAACCACACAGCCAATTTTAGTGTCGTCTGCAAAATTCTTAATCACTCTCCCTATATTCAAATCAAAATCGTTGATATTGTAGTGTATGGAGAAAGAGTCAGTCTGAACACTGTGAGCTCAAAGTAAAGAGCGAACTTAGTCTTGCAATGCAGGTCTCCAGAGTGGCTCTCCAACGCGTGAAGTCTTATTAAATACCTGTGCTCCCAAGGGATTATGAGATCCCTTAGGACTCCGGGTAATGAGCCCTTTGGTGGCTGTACCGTGTAAATACAAGTCCACAATATAACAACACTCCCGTCCAAAATCAATAGGGTAACTATTTACAATGTGAGTCGATCTGGGTCCCTTCTTACCTTGGTTGATCGTCTCGGTGTGAAAGCTGGTGTTGATGAATCATTTGTTGGGCCCTCGCTGGGCTCTGTGCAGCTGGCCTTGCTGGGCTGCCTGGTGTGTTGGGCTCTGCAGGGCTGGTGTGGGTGATGGGTTCTGCTTCGTGGTCAACCGTGGTGTCGGCCGTCACTGGTGTGTATGTTGGGGGATCTAAAAAAGTAGGGTCCAATGTGTGTTGCTCAGGGTAGTCCGTGAATGTGAGTTTGAATTGGTCCAAGTGTTTCCGTTTAATGAGACCATTTGTAAGTTGGACCTGAAACACACTGCTCCCCTCTTTGGCCACGACATTTCCGGGAAGCCACTTGGGACCTTGTTCATAATTTAGTATAAATACAGGATCATTGACTTCAACACATTTGCGCTATCATTGTATGCACTTTGTTGAAACCGCCTGCTCTTTACCTGTTCATGTAGATCAGTGTGAACAAACGAGAGCCTTGTCTTAAGTGCTCTTTTCATGAGCAGTTCAGCAGGTGGGATTCCAGTGAGTGAGTGGGGACGTGTGCAGTCGCTAAGCAGGACTCGGGATAGGCGAGTCTGCAGTTAGCCTTCAGTTACCCTCTTCAAGCCTTGCTTGAGGTTTGCACTGCTTTCTCTGCCTGAACGTTGGACGCTGGTTTAAACTGGGCAGATGTGACATGTTTGATCCCGTTACGGGTCTTGAATTCTATGAACTCAGCACTGGTAAAACATGGCCCGTTGTCACTCACCAGAACATCGGGTAAGCCGTGATTGGCAAACATGGACCGCAGGCTTTCAGTGGTGGCAGCGGACATGCTAGCCAACATTATCTCACATTCAATCCTCTTGGAGTATGCATCTACAACCACAGGGAACATTTTAACCAAGAACTGGCCTGCATAGTCGACCTGTACCCTAGACCACGGTTTGGAGGGCCAAGACCATAAACTCAGGAGCGCCTCCCTGGGTACATTGCTTAACTGCGAACATGTATTACATCTGTGAACGCAGGACTCTAAATCCACATCGATACCGGGCCACCACATGTGCGATCTGGCTGTCGCTTTCATCATTATGATGCCTGGGTGGGTACTGTGAAGGTCATTGATGAAGGTGTCTCTGCCCTTCTTGGGGACCACTACTCGATTGCCCCACAGAAGGCAGTCTGCCTGTATATACATTTCATCTCTGCGCCGCTGGAATCGCATTATCTCTTCCTGCATTTCCACTGATACACTGGACCAGCACCCATGAAGCACGCAGCTTTTGACTGGAGATAATAAGGGGTCCTGGCTTGTCCAAGTTTTGATCTTCTGGGCAGAGACGGGTGATTGCTCACCCTCAAATGCTTCCATTACCATTGTTGGATCTGCGGGCTGCAACATTTACACCCCCGTGGTGGGCAACTGCAGCCTACTGAGAGCATCAGCGCAGTTTTCCGTGCCTGGACTGTGGCGAATAGCGTAATTGTATGCTGACAACGTGAGCGCCCATCTCTGGATGCGCGCCAATGCGTTGGTATTTATCCCATTACTCTCGAGAAACAGGGACATAAGTTCGAATTTTAGCCCAACCAGGTTTTGCTGCATTTGTTCACCCCATGGACACACGCTAACGCTTCTTTTTCAATCATGCTGTAGCCTCTCTCGGCCTTAGACAGACGCCTGGATGCATAAGCAACCAATTGCGGTTTCCCAAAATCATTAGCTTGTTGCAATACACACCCGATACACACATGCCAGTACCAAACGCTTACATGGATCATACAACACGAGCAATTTGTTTGAGCATAATAATTTTCTCGCTTTTACAAAGGCATTTTCTTGGCTTTTGCCTCAAACCTATTCGCCTCCTTTTCGTAGGAAGACATGTCGTGGTCCTAGCAGGGTGATGAGACCCGGTAAGAAGTTATCAAAGTAGTTCAAGAGTCGCAGAAACGACCGCAGCTCCGTCACGTTCTGTGGCCTCAGTGCACTCTCGATTGCGCTCACTTCAAGCGTTTTAACCTGAGCCCCACACGGTTGAGTTGACTAAGAACCTCCTCCAGGTTCTGCAGCTGCTCGACTGTGTTCCGACCTGTGAGCAAGATTTCGTCCTGGAAGACCACGGTGTGCGGGACCGACTACAGTAACTTTCCATGTTTCTCTGGAATATCGCCGCCGCTGATCGAAATCCAAATGGATATTTGTTATAAACAAAAATACATTTGTGCGTGTTGATGCAGGTGACGGCCTTTGCTGATTCCTCCAGTTCCTGCGTCATGTAGGCTTAAGTCAGATCCAGCTTCGGGAAGGTCTTTCCTCCCGCCAGCGTTGCAAAGAGGTCATCGGCTTTTGGTATTGGTATTGGTCCTGCAGGAAGAAACGATTGATAGTTACTTTGTAATCACCATAGATTCTGACGATTCCATCCACCTTGAGGACTGGACAATAGGACTGGCCCACGCACTGAACTCGATCGGTGAAATGATGCCCTCTCTTTGTGGCCGGTCAAGCTCGATCACTCCCCTTTCTCTCATCATGTACGGTACTTCTCTCGACTTCTGATGGATGGGTCGCGCCCCCAGAATTAGGTGCATCTGCATTTTTGCTCCTGGTTGTTTTCCGATGCCTGGTTCAAACAGCGAAGGAAATTTGCTTAAGACCTGGGCACAGGAAGTGTCGTCAGCGGGTGATAGCGCTCGGATGTCATCCCAGTTCCAGCGTATCTTTCCAAACCAGCTCCTGCTGAGCAGCGTGGGACCATCGCCCGATACCACCCAGAGTGGTAGCTTGTGAACCGCTCAATCATAAGAGACCTTTACGGCACCACTGCCGATTACAGGAATCAGTTCGTTTGTGTACGTTCTTAGTTTCGTGCGAATTGGAGTTAAGACTGGCCTTGAGGCCTTGTTCCATCACAATCTTTCAAAAGTCGTTTTGCCCATATTGGACTGGCTTGCGCCCATGTCCAGCTCCATTGACACCGGGAGTCCATTGAGTTCAACATTCAGTGTTGTCGGGGGGACAATTCGTGGTGAATGTGTGTACCGCATGTACCTCTGCCTCCTCTATCTGAAGCTCTGTTTCTTCATGATCCTCCTCTGTAACGTGATGGTTTGCAGGTTTAGAAGGCTTAGCAGCTCGCCTGCACACTCGTTAGAGGTGTCCCAATTTTCCACAGCCCTTTCAAACGTATCCTTTGAAACGGCATGAATGGAAACGATGATCATCCCCGCAGTGCCAACAAGGTGTTATTGGCCTTGCATTCATCACGCTTGATGGGTGACTCGGAGACATCGGCCGACGTGTCGCTGCAGGAATGTGTGACCTGTCCTGTACGTTCCGATTCGAAAAAAAATCACTTTGTTCATAGTACTTGTAGCAGCACTTGTGTGCTGAGCGATTTGCTTAGTTTTGTCACTGGTGGCGATGAACTCCTGGGCTATCACTATGGCCTTACTCAAGGTTGGTGTCTCTACACTCAAAAGTTTGCCAAGTAAGGTTTCGTGGCAAATGCCAAGTACGAAAAAGTCTCTGAGCATATGCTCCAAATGTCCTTCAAATTCGCAATGTCTTGCAAGGCGTCTTAGCTCGGCGAGATGAATCGCTATTCCTGGCCTTCAGATCTTTTGTAGGTGTAGAACTTGTACGTCGCCATCAGAATGCTTTCTTTCAGGTTCAAATGCTCTCGGACCAGTGTGCACAAATCGTCACATGATTTCTCCGTTGGTTTCGATGCAGCGAGCAGATTCTTCATGAGGCCATACGTTGGTGTCCCATAGAGGGTGAAGATGATCGCCCTTCGTTTGGCAGCGTTCTCTTCCCCATCTAGCTCGTTGGCCACGAAGTATTGGTCGAGTCGCTCGGCAAAAGTCTCCCAATCATCTCCCTGCGAAAATTTCTCCAGGATGCACACTGTTCCCTGCATCTTTGGTTTTGCTAACTGTATCTCATCGCCAGTTGTAGTGTATGGAGAAAGAGTCAGATTGAAAACTGTGAGCTCAAAGTAAAGTGTGACCTTAGTCTTTTATTGCAGAGTGCCTCACCAACCTGTGAAGCCTTCATAAATAGTTGTGCTTCCAAGGGATGATGGGATGCCTTGCGACTCCGGGGAATGAGCCCTCTGGTTGCTGTACAGAGTAAATACAAATCCACATATATCACAGATATGTACCACAAAAAGCAAGGGACCCAGTACTGAGCACGGCGGAAACCTACTGGAAACATCCTTCCAGTCAAAAAAAATCCATCAATCATTACCCTTTGCTTCCTACCTCCTCGCCAATTTTGGATACAACTTGCCATTTTTCCCTAGCTGCCATGGGCTTTAAACTTCATGACCAGTCTACCACGTGGAAACTGATTGTATTTTTAGAGGAGGTAACCAAGAGGGTCAATCTTCCCTGAAGAAATCCGTGCTGACTGTCCCTAATTAATCCTTGCCTTTCCAAATGAAGATTCATCCTGTCGTTTAGGACATTTTCCAATAATTTTCCCACCACAATAATCTTGTACACGTCAATTAAATCTCCCCTCAGCCTCTTCTGTTCCAAAGGAAGCAACTCCAGTCTGTCCAATCTTTCATCGTGGCAAAAATTCTCCAGTCCTGGCAACATCCTCTTCAATCTCCTCTGTACCCTCTCTAGTGCAATCACATATTTCCTGTAATGTGGTGACCAGAACTGCACACTGTGGCCGAACGAGTGTTTTATAGTGTTAATGCCGAACCTCGCTGCTCTTATATTCTATGCCATGACTAATAAAGGCACGTATTCAGTATTCCTTTTTAAAACACCTTATCTATCTGGCCTGCACCCTTCAGCGATCTGTGGACCTGTACTCCAAGGTCCTGGAGTACTGGGGCAGTTTGGGTCTCCTTATCTAAGGAAGAATATACTTGCCTTGGTGGTGGTGAAACTGAGGTTCACTAGATTGAATCCTGGATGATGAGAGATTGTATAGAATGGGCACTGCTCTTTGCAGTTTAAAAGAATGAGTGGTGTGCTTATTGAAAGATACAGGATTCCGAAGGGGATTGACAGGTTAGATGTTGAGAGGATGTTTCCCCTAGCTGGAGAGTCTACATCTAGAAGGCATAGTTTCAGGATAAGTGGTGGGCCATTTAAGACAGAGAAGAGGATGCATGCTATCACTCAGAGCGTTGTGTGTCTTTGAAATTCTCAATCCAAAGGACTTTGGATGTTGAGTCGTTGAGTATATTCAAGGCTGAGATAGATAGATATTTGGGCTGTAGGAGAATCAAGGGATATGGGGATAATGCAGCAAAGTGGAGTTGAGGTTGATGATCAGCCATGATCTGAATGAATGGTGGAGCAGGCTCGTGGGGCCGTATGGCCTAATCCTGCTCCTAAATCTTATGTTCCATATAACTTCACACCTTCCCATGAAAACCTCCTCAGAATTGATAATACGAATTGTGTCCTTTCCCCCTTAACTCCCCCTGATCTCTTGGCCCTCTTGTGGTTAGCTGTGAGAAACTCCTCTGGATGAACGTCACTGGGAAAATGCAAGTTATTGTGCGTGGAATTAAATAATCATGTTTAAAAAAACTCTGGCGGCAGCAGTAGATGTTTATCATCAGCAGATGGCGAAGGTGAGCTTATTGAAACATTATTCATGCAAAGGCTGCTGCTGCTGACCAGATAAGTCACTATCTGCATTGTTAGAACAAGTTGTATAATTGTTATCAATCAATAATTACTAATACTGATATTATTGCTCGTCCAATTTTAAGAGAGCATGCATACTTAGAATGAATCTGGCGGAACAATAGAGATGGAATTAATTTCAATCCAGACTTTGGGAAGTATGTCAAGGCCTTAAGATGGTGCATAAGAGGTTAATTAGAATTCTGACATGAATGAGGTATTTCAGTTATGCAGGGACTAGGGAAACTGGGATTGATCAGGGAAGGTTAAAGGATGATATAATAGAGGTGTTTAAAATGATGAAAGGTTGTGACAGAATCATAGATGTTTACAACACAGAGGGTGGCAATTGTGCCCATCGTGTCTCTGCCTCCCGAGAAACAGCCATTCGGCCTAATCGCACTTTCCAGCTCTTGGTCCATAGCCCTGTGGGTTACAGCACCTCAAGTGCATATCCAGGTATTTTTCAATGAGATGAGGGTTTCTGCCTCTACCTCCCTTTAGGCAGTGAGTTCCAGACTCCTACCACCTTCTGGATGAAAAGTATTTCTCCTCGATCCCCTCGAATCCTCTACTAATTACTTTACATCTATTCTCCCTGGTTATTGAGCACTCTGCTGAGCGAAATAGCTCC
Source organism: Pristiophorus japonicus (assembly GCF_044704955.1). Lineage (NCBI taxonomy): Eukaryota > Metazoa > Chordata > Chondrichthyes > Pristiophoridae > Pristiophorus > Pristiophorus japonicus. Next base: position 32,236,374 of record NC_091999.1, on the reverse strand, counting down.
TTCCAATCCACTCGATCTAGGCCCTCTATAATCTTGTACACGTCAATTAAATCTCCTCTCAGCCTGCTCTGTTCCAAAGAAAACAACTCCAGACTATCTAATCTTTCCCCATAGGTAACATTCTCCAGTCCAGGCAACATCCTCGTTCATCTCCTCTATACCCTCTCTAGTGCAATCACATATTTCCTGTAATGTGGTGACCAGAACTGAATGCAGTACTCTCACTGTGGCCTCATTAGTGTTTTATAGATTTAATGCATAACCTCTCTGCTCTTATATTCTATGCTACGACTAATAAAGGCCCGTATTTCATCTACTTTTTTAACGACCTTATCTACCTGCCCTGCTACCTTCAGAGATATTTGGACCTGCACTCCAGACTCCTGGAGCATTGGGCCGTTTGTGTCTCCTTTACTAAGGAAGGATATACTTGCCTTGCTGGTCGTGCAACGGAGGTTTACTATATTGAATCCTTGGATGAGAGATATGTTTTATGATGAGAGATTGTATAGAATGGGCCTGTGCTCTCTGCAGTGTAGAAGAATGAGAGATGCTCCCATTGAAAGATACAATATTCTGAAACGTATTGACAGGGTAGATGCGAATAAATTGTTTCCCCAAGGCCGGAGAGTCTAGAACAAGAGGGCATTGTTTCGGGTTGGCCATTTAAGAGAGAGAAGAGGATGAATTCCATCACTCAGAGCGTTGTGAATTTTTGAAATTCTCAATCCAAAGGATTATGGATACTGAGTCGTTGAGTATATTCAAGGCTGAGATAGATAGATTTTTGGACTGTAGGAGAATCAAGAGATATGGGGATAATGCAGCAAAGTGGAGTTGAGGTCGATGATGAACCATGATCTTATTGAATGGCGGAGCAGGCTCGAGGGGCCCTATGGCCGACTCCTGCTCCTAATTCTTATGTTCGTATATATCTTCACACCTTTCCATGAAAACCTCCTGAGAATTGATAACACGAATTGCGTCCTTTCTCCCTTAACTTCCCCTCATCTCTTGGCCCTCTTGTGGTTTGCTCTGAGAAACTCCTCTGGGCGAACGTCACTGGGAAAATGCAAGTTGTTGTATGTGGAATTAAATAAACATGTTTAAAAAACTCTGGCCCCTGCAGTAGTTGTACATGATCAGCAGGTGGCGAGAATGAGCTTATTGAAACAGGAATCATGCAGAGGCTGCTGTTGCTGAGCAGACAAGTCACCAGCTGCATTGTCAGAACAAATTATATCGTCTTTATCAATTAATAATTACTAATACTCAGATTACTGCTCTGTCCAATTTTAAGAGAGAAAGAATCCTTATAATTAATCTAATGGAACAATAGAGATTGAATTAATTTCAGTCCAGACTTTGGGAAATATGTCACGGCCTTGAAGACGGCGCAGAACAGATTAAACATAGAAACATAGAAAATAGGTGCAGGATTAGGCCTTTCGGCACTTCGACCCTGCACAACCATTCAATAAGATCATGGCTGATCGTTCACCTCAGTACCCCTTTCCTGCTTTCTCTCCATACCACATGATCCCCTTAGCCGTAAGGGTCATATCAAACCCCCTCTTGAATATATCCAATGAACTGGCATCAACAACTCTCTGTGGCAGGAATTCCACAGGTTAACAACTCTCTGAGTGAAGAAATTTCTCCTCATATCAGTCCTAAATGATCTAGCGCTTATCCTAAGACTGTGTCCCCTGGTTCTGGACTTCCCCAACATCGGGAACATTCTACCCGCAGCTCACCTGTCCCATCCCTTCAGAATTGGGGCAACTTCATGCCCTAAAAGCACTTCAGAGGAGTGTTATCAAACAAATTGTGACACCGAGTCACAGAATGAGATATTGGGATCGGTGATCAAAAGCTTGATCAAAGAGTACGTTTTACGGAGCTTCTTAAAGAAGGGAAGACAGGTGGAGAGTGTTAGGGAGGGAATTCCAGAGGTTAGGGCCTTGGCAGCTGAAGGCATGGCGATGGTGGGGTTATTAAAATCAGGGATGCTCAACAGTCAAGTATTGGAGGAGCGCGGAGCTCTCGGAAGCGTTGTGGGGCATGACACAGCGGTTCCTACGTGGAGCTTCAACACGGCAAGCGAGCAGAGGAAACGTTTCAAGGACACCCTCAAGGCCTCCTTGATAAAGTGCAACAGCCCCACCAGCACCTGGAACTCTCTGGCCAAAGACCACCCTAAATGGAAGAAGAGCATTCGGAAGGGCGCTGAGTCTCATCGCCGAGAGCATGTAGAAACCAAGTGTGAACATCCGAAAGAGCATGCCGCAAACCAGACTCCCCACCCACCCTTTCCTTCAACCACTGTCTGACCACATGCGACATAGACTGTAGGTCCCGCATCGGACTCTCCAGTCACCCGATAACTCACTATTAGAGTGGAAGCAAGTCATCCTCGACTAGAATTCTACCAGGAATGAGGCATTTCAGTTATGCAGAGACTAGAGAAATTGGGATTGAGCAGGGAAGGTTAAAGGTTGATTTTAAGAGGTGATTAAATTCTGAAAGGTGGTGAAAGAATCATTAGACGTTTACATCACACTAGACCTTGTCTCAGTTTATATTCCACTAGACCCTGTCTCTGGTTTAATACACTAGACCTTGACTCTGTTTATATTCCATTAGATCCTGTCTCTGTTTATAATACACTAGACCCTGTCTCTGTTTATTTTACACTAGGCCCTGACACTGTTTATATTACACTAGACCCTGTCTCTGTTTAAGTTACACTGGGCCCTGTCTCAGTTATTACTGCCCTAGACCATGTGTGAAATCTTTTACAGCATAACCTGCTGTTCATATTGCACTCGACCTTGTCCTAGTTATTACTGCACTAGACCATACATATTTTTATATTATGCAAGGCTGTGTCTTAGTTACATTTACTGAGGTGATTAAAATGATGAGAGGTGGTGATAGAATCATAGACGTTTACATTACACTAGACCCTGTCTCTGTTTACATTACACGAAACACTCTCTCTCTGTTTAACTTACAAGAAAACCTGTCTCAGTTATTACCGCCATATAACATGACTCTGTTTATACAGTGTGCGGTAGCATAGTGGTTATGTTACTGGACTAATCCACAGATCAAGAAGAATAATCCAGAGACGTGATTTCAAATCCAGCCACAACAGCTGGGCGAATTGAAATTCAGTTAACTGAATATAAAATTGGAATCATAAGCTAGTATGAGTAATGCTGACCATGAAATTACCGGATTGTCCTTTAGGGAATGAAATCTGCCATCCTTACCCAGTCTGGCCTATATGTGACTCCATACCCACAGCAAGGGTCTCTTAACTGCCCACTGGAATGACCCAGTAAGCCACTCAGTTGTATCAAACCGCTAGAACAAAGTCAGCACTGAGTATTTTCACCACACGCATTGCAGTGGTTCAAGAAGGCGGCTCACCACCACCTTCTCAAGGGCATGTAGGGAAGGACAATAAATGCTCGCCTTGCCAGTGAAATCCAGACCCCATGACGAAGAAATAAAAAAAGATTGCATTAGGCAGTACCTCAGTGATTACAGCAAAATTATATTTATTATACAGCAGTAACTGTCTCAGTTATTACTACACTATACCGTATCTCTGTTTATATTACCCAAGGCCTTGTCTTTGTTTATATTACACTAGGCCCTGTCTCTTTATATTATTCGAGACCCTGACTCTTTATATTATTCTAGACCCTGTCCCTGTTTATATCACACGAGACCCTGCCTCAGTTATTACTGCACTACAACATGTCTCTGTTTATATTACACTAGACCCTGTCTCTGTAAGGTAGAGAGACAGATGATAGATAGATATTGATAATCGTCAAAATATATATTTGCGTGAGTGAGAGGATGTAATTATTTTTATTTACTTAGGAGCAAATTTATTCTTGTTAACAGCTATCAGCAGTATTGGGCAATGTCATATTGATCTGGTATTGTGACGTTAATATTTGTGTTGCGAGAATGGGGTGAATCTTGTGAAAATATCCCAGAGATGGACTGGGATTGAGGGACTGGACTGAAGGTGAGCAATTCACTGCACTTTGCATTACTTCGTGGCACTCTGTGTGTTAAATGTTACTAATTCACACTTGTGTTGCCCTGTGCCAATTGCGCACAGTTTTTAATGTTAAGGATTGTTTTTCCTGCAATAATTTCCATTAGCTTTCACATGGCGCACTGATTGTGTCAGACAGAGCCTGGAACCGTGACCTCACAGCACCGCCGGATCTGCATGCGCAGGGACTTATGTCCACTGATTTCAACAGCTCTCAGTTTGTTGAGAGGAACAAAAAAAACACACACGAAGTGTTTGCTATATAAGAACATAAGAACTAGGAGCAGGAGTGGGCCATTCGGCCCCTCAAGACTGCGCCGCCATTCAATCAGCTTATGGCTGACCTGATATTGGCCTCAACTCCACTTTACTGCCTGTACCCCGAACCCTTGACTCCCCTGTAGTTCAAGAATCTGTCAGTCTCAGTCTTGAATATATTCAATGTCCCAGCTTCTACAGCTTTCAGAGGTAGGGAATTCCTAAGATCCACGACCCTCTGATAGAAGAAATTCCTCCACATCTCCGTGTTAAATGGGTGACCTCTTATTCTGAAATTATGCCGCCTAGTTCTTGATTCCCCAAGGAGGGGAAATATCCTCTCAGCATCTGCCCTGTCAAGCCCCCTCAGAATCGTATATTCACCAATAAGATTACCTCATATTCTTCTAAACACCAATGAGTACAGGCCCAACCTGCTCACAATGTACTGATAAGGCTACACTTTCATTTCAGGAATTAACCACATGAACCTTCTCTGAACTGCCTCCAATGCAAGTATGTACTTTCTTAAATAAGGAGACAAAAACTGTACGCAATACTCCAGGTGTGGTCTCACCAACACCCTGTACAATTGTAGCAGGACTTCCCTACTTTTATACTCCATCCCCCTTGCAATAAAGCTCAACATTCCATTTGCCTTCCAGATTACTTGCTCTATCTACATGCTAACTGTTTGTGTTTCATGTACAAGGACCCCAAAATACCTCTATCACGCAGCATTCTGTAGTCTCTCTCCATTTAAACAATACTTTGCTTTTTTATTCTTCCTACCTAAGTTGATAACCTCACATTTTCCCACATTATAAGCCAGCTGCCAATTTTTCTGTCCACTCACTGAGCCTTTCTATATCCCTTTGCAGACTCTTTGTGTCCTCTTCACAACTTGCATTCCCACCCATCTTTGTGTAATCAGTAAATTTGCCAACATTACACTGTCATTTAATCCAAGTCATTAATATAGATTGTAAATAGTTGCGGCTCCAGCATTGATCCCTGTGGCACCCCACTAGTTACAGTTGCCAACCTGAAAATGACCCTTTTATCCCAACCCTGTTTTCTGTTAGTTAGCAAATCCACCATCCATATTACCCCCAAAACTATGACCTCTTATCATGGATAGTAACCTTTATGTGCAACCTTATCGAATGCCTTTTGGAAATCCAAATACACTACATCTACCAGTTCCCCTTCATCCACCCTTGGTCGTTATATCCTCAAAGAACGCTAATAAATTTATCAAACACGATTTCCCTTTCATAAAACCATGCTTATGCTGCTTGATTGCAATTATGATTTTCTAAATATCCTGCTACGACTTAATATATTTAAGGTGGAGTTCAACAGATTTTTGAATAAGGGTGTGAAGGGTTATGTGGAGCGGGCAGGGAAGTGAAACTGAGCCCAGCAGCAGATCAGCCATGATCTTATTAAATGGTGGAGCAGACTCGAGTGGCCAAATAGACTGCTCATGCTTCTATTTCTTATTTTCTTACGGCCCCTCGAGCCTGCTCCGCCATTGAAAAAGATCATGGCTGAAGCGATCATGGACTGAGGTCCACTTCCCTATCCGCTCCCCATAACCCCTTATTCCCTTATCGTTTTAGAAACTGTATATTTCTGTCTTACATTCATTCAATGATCCGGATTCCACAGCTCTCTGAGGCAGCGAATTCCACAGATTTACAGCCATCTGAGGGAAGAAATTCCTCCTCATCTCAGTTTTAAATGGGCTGCCCCTTATTTTAAGATTTTGCCCTTTAGTTGTAGTTTGGCAGAAAAAAAATCAAAGATCAAGTTATTATTTAAATGGAGAAAAATTGCAAAATTGCCGCAGTACAGCGGGACCTGGGGGCACTTGTGCAAGAAACACAAAATATTAGTATGCAAGTAGAGCAAGTGATCAGGAAGGCCAATAGAATATTGGCATTTGTCGCAAAGGGGATGGAGTATAAAAGCAGGGAAATCTTGCTACAGTTGTACAGGGTATTGGTGAGGTCACACCTGGAATACTTTGTGCAGTTTTGTTTTCCATATTTACGACTGGATGAACTTGCTTTGGAGGCAGTTCAGAGAAGGTTCACAAGGTTGATTCCGGAGATGAGGGGTTGATTATGAGGAAAGGTTGAGTAGGTTGGGCCTCAACTCATTGGAGTTGAGAAGAATGAGAGGTGATCTTCTCGAAACCTATAAGATTATGGGGGGCTTTACATAGTGGATGCAGAGAGGATGTTTCCACTAATAGGGGATACTAGAACGAGAACTAGGGTTTTCTGTCAGAACTGAAAACTGAATGCAAAAGCTTCTATCGATAGGTGAAGAGAAAAAGATTAGTTAAGACAAAAGTAGATCCCTTGCAGTCAGATTTAAGTGAATTTATAATGGGGAACAAAGAAATGGCAGACCAGTTGAACAAATGCTTTGGTTAAGTCTTCAAGAAAGAAGACACAAATAACCTTCATGAAATATTGCGGGAACGAGGGTCTAGTGAGAAGGAGGAACTGAAGGAAATCGTTATTAGCCTGGAAATTGTTATGGAAATTGATGGTGTTGAAGGCCGATAAGTCCCCGGGGCCTGATAGTCTGCATCCCGGAGTACTTAAGGAAGTGGCCCTAGAAATAGTGGGTGCATTGGTGATCATTTTCCAAAAGTCTATCGACTTTGGATCAATTCCTATGGACTAGAGTGTAGCTAATGTAATACAACTTTTTAACAAAGGAGGGTGAGAGAAAACGGGTATTTATGGACCGGTTAGCATGACATCAGTCGTGGAGAAAATGTTGGAATCAATCATTAAAGATGGAATAGCAGCGCATTTGGAAAGCAGTGTCAGGATCGGTTCAAGTCAGCATGGATATAGGAAAGGTAAATCATGCTTGACAAATTTTCTAGAATTTTTCGAGGATGTAACAAAGAGTAGTCAAGGGAGAACCAGTGTATGTGGTGTATTTGGAATTTCAAAAGGCTTTTGACAAGGTCCCACACAAGAGATTGTGACGCAAAATTAAAGCGCATGGTATTGGGGGGTAATGTACTGTCGTGGATAGAGAACTGTTTGGCAGACAAGAAGCAGAGTTTCAGCATAAACGGGTCTTTTTCAGAATAGCAGGCAATGACTAGTGGGGTGCTGTAGGGCTCAGTGCTGGGACCCCAACAATTTGCAATATACATCAATGATTTAGATGAAGGAATTGAGTGTACTATCTCCAAGTTTGCAGATGACACGAAGATGGGTGGCGGTTTGAACTGTGAGGAGGATGCTAAGAGGCGTCAGGGTGACTAGGTCTGTTTAGGTGAGTGGGAAAGTGCAATGCAGATGCAGTATAATGTGGATAAATGTGAGGTTATCCACTTTGGTGTCAAAAACACTAAGGCAGAATATCATCTGAATGGCAGGGGATCAGGAAAACGGGAGTTGCAACGAGACCTGCGTGCCATGGTACGTCTGTCATTGAAAGTTTGCATGCAGACACAGCAGGCGGTGAAGAAGGCAAATGGTATGTTGTCCTTTATAGCTAGAGGATTTGTGTATAGGCGCAGGGAGGTCTTACCGGAGTTGTACAGAGCCTTGGTGAGGCCTCACCTGGAATATTGTGTTTAGTTTTGTTCTCCTAATCTGAGGAAGGACGTTTTTGCTATTGAGGGAGTGCAGCGAAGGTTCACCAGACTGATTCCCGGGTTGACAGCAGTGACATATGAGAAGAGACTGGGTCGACTGAGCCTGTTTCACTGGAGTTTAGAAGGATGAGAGGGAATCTCATAGAAACATGTAAAATTCTGACGGGACTGCACAGGTTGGATGCAGGAAGAATGTTCCCGATGTTGGTGAAGTCCAGAACCAGGGGACAAAAGTTACGGATAAGGGGTAAGCCATTTAGGACTGAAATGGGGATAAGCTTCTTCACTCAGAGAGTTGTTAACATGTGGAATTCTCGACCATAGAGAGATGTTGATGCCAGTTCATTGGATATATTCAAGGGATGAAGGGATCAAGGGGTATGGAGAGAAAGCAGGAACGGGATACTGAGGAGAATGATCAGCCATGAACTTATTGAATGGTTGTGCAGGTTCAAAGGGCCCAAATGCCTACTCCTGCACCTATTTTCTATGTTTCTATGATTCTATAATTTTATAATAAGTGGCCGCTCATTTAAAACTGAGATGAGGGGGAACTTTTTCTCTCAGAGGGTTGTAAATCTGTTGAATTCGCTATCTCAGAGAACTGTGGAAGCTGGGTCACTGTATAAATTTAAGACCGGATAGACAGTTTCTTAACTGATAAGGTAATAAGGGGTTATGGAGAGCGGGGAGGGAAGTGGAGCTGAGTCCCTGATCGGATCAGCTATGATGATATTAAATGGCGGAGCAGTCTTGAGGGGCCGCATGCCCGAGTCCTGCTACGTTTTCTTACGTTCTTATGTAATTGGCTATCGATACAGGATCGAGGGGCAGACCATTCTCCTCGTGTTCCTATGCTCCTGTCTAATAGAGGCGGGGAGTGTGGTGTTACAAGAGAAGAAATGGGATCTGGTTTAAGAATAACATCGGGAAGAGATCACAACAGAAGCGAGGTCTGGTGTGAAAATACAAGGGTGGAAGAGGACTGAAAGATGAAAGTTGATGTGAGCCCCTTTGAGGCCTTGAGAAAACCTGCAGACCCTTGATATTAAATGGTGCAGCAGGCTCGAGGGGCCGTTTGACCTACAACTGCTCCTATTTCTTATGTTCTTATGTTTTTATTACAGGTGATGGATCCTGCGACAGGGTTACCGCCCGAGCGTGATGATGAAAATGACTCCCAGGGCTCTTAGTGTAACCGCAACAAAGGGAGTTTCTTGTTTTAAAGCAATCGGTTCAGTACCTTCTCCAGAAGGGACAGAAACTCCACTGGGAGAACATACCAGATTATTTTGCCGCCAATTTCCAATCTAAAGCAAGGACGTTATTGCTAAAGGTTTATAAATCACAGGTTCGGCCCCAGCTGCAGTATTCGGCCCACTTCTGTAGTCTAAACTTTAATGTATGAAGCCCAGAAAGACTGAGAAAGAGAGAAAGAGACTTAAAAAGAGGAGAAACGAGATGGTGGGAGATAAAAGCTGAGAAGTAGAATCACAGAATGATACATCACGGAAAGAGTCCGTTCAGCCCATCGTGCCTGTGCCGGCTCTTTGAAAGAGCAATCCAATTAGTCCCCATCCCCTGCTCTTTCCCCATAGCCCTGTGATGTTCTCCCTTCATGTATCTGTCCAATTCCCATTCAAGAGTTATTACTGAATCTGCTTCCACCACCCTGCCAGGCAGTGTGTTCCATTTCACAACAACTCGCTGCGTAAAGAAAAACATCACCATATCAAATGAAAGGGAGTGAGTGACCAGCTCCCGGCTTCAGAGAGCAGAGGGAGCTCAGTGGCTGATCCACACACACCGCTAGTCATTTCCAGAATGGACACTCTGAACAACAGCCTCATTTGCAAATGTCACCGCAATGCGTGGCTCTGCACCGACTCCCTGGCCAGATATAGGTCTCCTTGTCAGATGTTTCCACCAGATTGCGACCCCTGCGTTTATTTACTGCCCAGAAGTGAGATGTGCGGTTTGGAGCCGGCAGCACAGAAACAGGAAGTTGTGATGCCTGAGACTGAAATAGCGTCAGTTTGATGTTATCACCATGAACAGGCTTCCCGTCTGTGAGGGAGGCCTCACCCTGACAGCACCAAGACCCACAGCACAGATTGCCCTTCATCTCAATATTGCATTCACCTCCATTCTCACGTTAACGATTAAAACCGAATAACTTTTTTGGGGGTTTAACACGTTCACTAACGAGCGCGATGGACTGAATGTGATCACTGGGATAAAAGAGGGGAGATAAAAATGAATTTACCCCAAACAGTGCTATTGGAAAATAGTCGGTTTTAGGTAATTTAGATGCTGTCTGAGAGACAGAGAGGGAGAGATCGGGGAGAGGGAGAGTTCGTTAGGTGTTCTCTGAGGCAAAGGCCACTACATCTTTTAAGTGGCAAAATAAAAACACAAAACACTTTAAATCTCAGCTGGTGAGGCAGCATCTGTGGAGAGAGAAACAGGCTTAACGCTTCAGAGAGAGGAGAGAGGTTGTGTGAGTTAGGTGATGTCTGAGAGAGAAAGGCAGAGAGGAGATTTGTTAAGTCTGGGGCAAAGAGGAGAGAGGTTATGCGCGTGAGGCACTCTTTGAGAGAAAGGCCGCTACATGTTTTAAGGATTAAAACAAAAATAGAAAAGGCTGGAAGTCTCAGTGGGCCAGGCAGGAGAGAGAAACAGAGTTAACGTTTCAGGTCGATGACCCTTCATCAGAACATCTTTCAAGAGGACGGTGGAAAAATTGTCTGAAGCAAGTATGATACCAAGCTATGCAGAAAGAGCGGACCATCATAATTAGATTTCGGTTATTCCAGTAGAGGTCCAGTAAGGATGCGATGGGCCAAATGGCCTATTTCTGCACAGTGAGCTAATAAGATTATATGCTACAATATGAGGAAGGGAAGGGACTTATTTGGACATACTGATTAACACCTCTCGCTCACCCAGCGCAAAATAATTTATTTAATACATAAGAACATAAGAACATAAGAATTAAGAACAGGAGTAGGCCATCTATCCCCTCGAGCCTGCTCCGCCATTCAACAAGATCATGGCTGATCTGACCGTGGTCTCAGCTCCATTTACCCGCCCGCTCCCGGTAACCCTCAATTCCCTTATTGGTTAAAAATCTATCTATCTGTGACTTGAATACATTCAATGAGCTAGCCTCAACTCATTCCTTGACTGCCCCTTGAATAACTGGACTTTCGCTTTTGTTAATTACCAACATTTTAACACCATTTATTGTGTGTGGAGCACATTGATGTGTTTAGGAGCACATTTATGTGTGCGTGTGGAATACATTGATGTATCTGTGTGGAGCGCATTGATGTGTGTGTGGAGCATATTGATATGTATGTGTGTGGAGCACATTGATGTGTGTGTGGACCACATTCATATGTGTGTGTGTGGAGCACATTCAGATGTGTGTGGAGCACATTGATATGTGTGTGTGTGGAGCAGATTGATGTCTGTGTGGAGCACATTGATATGTGTGTGTGTGGAGCACATTGATATATGTGTGGAGCACATTGATGTGTGTGGAGTACATTGATGTGTGTGTGTGGAACAAATTGATGTCTGTGTATGGAACACATTGATGTGTGTGTGGAACAAATTTATGTATGCAATTAACATTGATGTGTGTGAGGATCATGCTGATGTGTGCGGAACACATTGATGTGTGTGTTGCTGTCCATGTGCTGATATTACTCCTTCCTCGGCGTGGAAATGCATCATTTGAAGATTATTCAAAATAAAATGCTCCCATCAATAAGAAAGAAAGACTTGCATTTACACAGCCCCTTTCACCACCTGAGCACGTCCCAAAGAGCTTTGCCGCCAATGAAATTCCTTGAAGTTTCGTCACTGTTGTAATGTGAGAAACATGGCAGCAAGATCCCACAAACTGCAAATGATCAATGCGAAGATAATCGGTTTTCTCAGTATTGTTTGTTGAGTGGAAGTTATTGAACCGGACACTGGGGAAAAATCACCCGCTCTTCTGCACAATCATGCCATCGGACCGTTTAAGTTGATCTGAGGGGCAGATGGGGCCTCGGGTTAACTTCTCAACCCAAAGTCGGCAACTTCGACAGTGCTGCAATCAATCAATACTGGCACCAGGATTGATGTGTCTGGACTTTGCGCTCAAGTCTCTGGATTGTGAGTTTATCGCAAAACTAACTTAGACCGAGGGGAAAGTGAGATACACTGAGCCTTGGCTGACACAAACAGACGTTGTCTTGTGCAGTGCAATGAATACATGACCCCGTGTAATATAAGCAGAGACAGGGTCTAGTGTAATATAAACAGAGATAGGGATAGTGTAATATAAACAGGGGCAATGTCTAATGTAATATAAACAGAGATAGGGTCTAGTATAATATAAACAGGGACAAGGTCTAATGTAATATAAACAGGGACAAGGTCTAATGTAATATAAACAGGGACAGGATCTAGTGTAATATAAAAAGGGACAGGGTCTAGTGTAATTTAATCAGAGACAGGTTCTAATGTAATATAAGCCGGGACAAGGTCTAGTGTAAAATAAACAGAGACATCGTCTAGTGTAATATAAAGAGAGACAGAGTCGAGGACAATATAAACAGAGACAGTGTCTGGTGTAATATAAACAGAAACAGAATCTGATGTATTATAAACAGAGACAGGGTCTAATGTAATATAAGCAGTGACAGGGTCCAGTATAATATAAACAAAGACAGCTTGCAGTGTAAAATAAACAGTGACAGGGACTAGTGTTATATAAACAGAGACAAAGTCTAGTGTAATATAAACAGAGACAGGGTCCAGTATAATATAAACAGAGACAGGTTGTAGTGTAATATCAACATTGACATGGTCTTGTGTAATCTAAAGAGAGACAGGGTCTTGTGTAATATAAACAGATACAGGGCCCAATTTAATATAAACAGAGACAGGATCTAGTGTCATATAAACAGAGACAGGGCCCAGTGTAATATAAACAGAGACAGGGTCTAATGTAATATAAACAGTGACAGGGTCCAGTATAATATAAAAAGAGAGAGCTTGCAGTGTAAAATAAACAGTGTCAGGGACTAGTGTTATATAAACAGAGACAGAGTCTAGTGTAATATAAACAGAGACAGGGTCCAGTATAATATAAACAGAGACAGGTTGTAGTGTAATATCAACATTGACATGGTCTCGTGTAATATAAAGAAAGACAGGGTCTCGTGTAATATAAACAGAGATAGAGTCTAGTGTATTATAAACAGAGACAGGTTCTAGTGTAATTTAAACAGAAACAGGATCCAGTGTAATATAAACAGAGACAGGGTCTAGTGTAACATAAACAGAGATGGGGCCCAGTGTAATATAAACAGAGACAGGATCTAGTGTAATATAAACAGAGACAGGGTCTAGTGTAACATAAACAGAGACAGGATCTAGTGTAATATAAACAGAGACAGAGTCGTGTGTAATATGAATAGAGACAGGGCCCGGTGTAATATAAACAGAGACAGTGTCTAGTGTAATTTAAACAGAGACAGGGCTTAATACAATATAAACAGAGACAGTGCCGAGAAACTGAGACATGGTCTTGTGCAGTCAAAGCTGTGCCCTCTGTTTAATGCCCCTGTTGCACGTGGTAACATTTTCACAGAATCACAGGGCCCGAATTTGTTGGACTTATTGCCAGCTGCCACCGCGTTTTCTCCACGCTCTCCCTGTATTTTGCATGCTCTCCTCTCCGATCGATTTTGGTGAGGTCGCAACTCCGACAAAACACTTCCCGCCCGCTCCCTCCCGAGATTGGTTCAGCCAGTCCTCCGTTCTGGCAGCAGAAGAGACTACTGCGTGTAGGCATTTCTTACCTGAACGGTGAGAATGGAGACTTGCAAGAAAAGGTTAGTGCACTTGTTTTCTTCATTTATTTTTTTGCCATTTTGTTGGTCCTCTGAACGATTTGTAATAGTTTCCATTTCATTTGTTGAAATGTTTTTTCCCGTTGCCCCCTCCATGGGCTGGATTCTATCGTCGGCATTTCTTTGCCAAGGATCGCATTTACCAGCCAGAATCCGAACCACGGCCCGTTGCTGCCTGTAATCGGTGTGTAAGGCCAATTTTTTTCCACTGGGCATTATTTTTCCCATTTTTCCACCAAACTTCCACACTGCACCGTGAGGATCTTAGCAGCCCTTTCAACGGTACTTGGGCGGAATTCAGGTTTGACCAAACTCGGGCCCATAGATTAGTACAGCACGGACAGTGCCAAATCAGGCCATAGATTCTGAGCCGGCTCTTCCCAAGAGCAATCAAATAGACTCACTCTCCCGCTCTTTCACTATATCCCTGCATTTTTCTCCTTCAGGTATTGATAAAATTTCAGTTTGAAAGATAATCTTGAATCTGTATCTACCACTCTATCAGGGAGTACACTCCAAATCCTAACCAGTGGTTGCATAAATAAGTTTGTCCACATATCGCCTCTGGTTCTTTTGCCAATCACCTTACACCTGAAACAGTTTCTATTTATTTACTCTATCTAAACCCTTGATGATTTTAAACACGTCTATCAAATCTCCTCTTACTTCTCTCCTCTAAGGAGTAGAATCCCATCTTCTCCTGTCTCTCCACAATGACTGAACTCCTTCATGCCTGGTACTCATCTCGTGAATCACCTCTTATCCTTCTCTGCTCCAAGGAGAACAACCACAGCTTATCCAGTCTCTCGACCTAATTTAATCCCCCATCCCTGATGTGTTTCCAATAAATTTCTTCTGTACCCTCTCGAAATTCTTCAGATTCTTCCTAAAGTGTGATGCCCAGAATTGTCGACGATGTATTAAAACATTTTTTTTAATTCTTACCTTTTAAAAATAATTATAAAATGGAAAGATATCCTGACTGCGCCAAGTAGAATTTCTACCCAGTACCAGTTACCGAGCCCACTCCCTCTCTGGAAAAGTCACAATATTATTTCTTGTCAGTTTTTTTAATGGTGTGAGGTTAACTATATATATTTGCCATCGTTCTCTCACTTATTTGTTAATATATATGTACGCCCGGTGAAGGAATTGGGTGCAGAATATTTCAGCTGAGGAATCCTCATCGATGGAAGCAGAAACACTGCAAAGGGAAAATAGGAATCACTTGGCTGAGAGAATGCTGGAGGGAGGGAGGAATGGAGCAAGGGAGGGGTGGAGTGATGGAGGGAGGGAGGGATGGGTACAGGTAGGGAGCGATTGATTGAGGGAGTGATGGAGGTATGGAGGGTGGGAGGTATGAAGCGAGGGAGGGATGGAGAGACGGGTGTAGGGTGGGAGGAAGGTGGGCGAGAGTGATGGAGTATCTCCCAATTTACCCGATCAAAACTCTCCATTATTTTGAACACTTCTATTAAGTGGCCCAAACCTGCTCGGCTCTGAGGAGAACAGTTCCAGCTTCCAGCTGCTCTGATGGTGTAGCTCACAGAGGGTAAAACTCAGGTTCCGTGAGTCCCTCTGCCTCGGGCACTACCAGATGTTCCTTGCAGAATCGCCGACACTTTTATATATACCAACTGTAAATCACAGTGTGGGAATGACATCCCAGGTAAAATAAAAGAACTGGCCTCTGATAATAAATCGGTGTCAGTCTGGTGTCAGACCCTGAACTTCAGATACGATGAGCTGAATGGCAAAATTTTAAAATACAAGGTGTGATATGTTCAAGCCTCGGCTCAGTGTGATCGCTCTCGGCTCTGAATCAGAAGGTCACAGATACTAAACCCACTCCAGAGACCTGAGCACAAAATCTATGCCGACATGCCCAGTGCCAGTACTAAGGTAGTGCTGCACGGTCAGATGCGCCAGCTTTCGGTGCAGACATTAAACTGAGGCCCAAACTTCCAACTCAGTTGGATTTAAAAGACTCATGGCACTCTATTAAAGAGCAGAGGAGTTCTCCAGGGTTTCTAGGTCAAATATGTAACCCTCAACCAACATCTGAAAAATAGATTATCTAAGCATTATTTCATTGCTTTTTCTGGTCTTTTGCTGTGCACAAATTGGCTGCCCCATTTCCTACATTGCAACAGTTACCACACTTAAAAGTCATTCATTGGCTGTAAAGCACTTTGGGACAACATGAAGTCATGATAGGCGATATATAAATGCAAGCTGTTGCTAAATTTAAACATTTGAAAATACAAGTTGCGATACGTGAAAAGTTCACATATTAAAGTGATTGTATGACACTGCTCTGGTTACTGTTTTAACTTGTTTAATTTCCAAAGGTTAAATCTTCCACTAAATGGAGATCCAGTGGAATAGCAGCCTATTCATAGATGGTCCACTGATCCTGGCAGCAGAATTTTCTGAACTGAATGATTAATTTTAATATTTATCCCCTTTGATAAAAATCAAATCTGTTCTAATTGATCAAAACTAAAGCAAACGTCACTGTTCGACATATTTCTATTAATGTTGTATCAACTGTCAATATTACTAAAATAATTCCTTGTTGTGAGTTGAAATTAATCAATAACTGACTCTGTTGATCTGATTCTGCTGTCATGAACACTTCATGAGAACCAGTAAGTCGTTTATGTAAATAATCACGGAAATAGAAATCCCAGATTAGAGTATTGAGTGACGGAAACAGAATAAATGTTTCCACACCAACACAGCATAGACATAAGGATAGAATAAAGCAAATCTCTCAACAGATTCCAGCAACAATTGTTTTTTGGTACATCTCTACATTATAGGAGAATAAAGTAAAGATGATCCCCACGGACAGAATTGGGAAAGATTCTAGTCACCGTATATCGTGACATCACAAATGTGACAGTGGAGATTTCCTGTATCCTCTCCCTCCCCTGTTTCCACTTTCCGTCTTGTCTCTCAAGAATGGATAATTGGCGTTCCCCCCACAACAAGATGTCAACATCTAACAAATGAGCCCTACTGAAATGCTTCGAATCAAGTTGATGATAGTGCGCAGAGGGAGCTTTAATCCAAAATGTGACATGTGTTTGAAATGATCTGGGAGTTTTTGATGTGATAATGTAGAGAGATCTTTACACTGCTTCAAACCCGTGCTGTCCCAGCCCTTAGCGTGTTTGATGGGACTGTGTAGATAGAGCTTTACTCTGTATCTAACCCGTGCCGTATCTGCCCTGGGAATGTTTGATGGGACAGTGGAGAGAGCTTTACTTTGTATCTAACCCGAGCTGTATCTGCCCTGGGAGTGTTTGATGGAACGTTGTAGCGTTAGCATTACTCTGTTTCTGACACATGCTGTACCTGCCCTGTGAGTTACAGAGTATAGTGCAGTAATAACTGAGACAGGGTCTAATTTAATATAAACAGAGGC
The DNA here is from genome assembly GCF_044704955.1 of Pristiophorus japonicus. Classification (NCBI taxonomy): domain Eukaryota; kingdom Metazoa; phylum Chordata; class Chondrichthyes; family Pristiophoridae; genus Pristiophorus; species Pristiophorus japonicus. The sequence continues at coordinate 32,219,050 of NC_091999.1, read as the reverse complement.
ATAGCCTAGTTTTTTAACATGAAAGAATGGGGCTAGTGTAATAAAAACAGTGTCTTTGTCTCGTTTATTATAATCTGAGACATGATCCTGAGTAATAGGAACAAAGGCATGGCTTATTCCAGTAATATCTGTTTAAATTATTTAGTTTCAATGGGTTAAATCTTCCAATAAATGGAGATCCAGTGGAATAGCAGCCTGTTCAGGGATGTTCCACTAATTTCAGCAGCAGAATTTTCAGAACTGACTTATTCATTTTGCAATGTATTCCCTTTGATATATAAGACATCTGCTCTAATTGAACAAAAATGAAGACAACGTCACAGTTCGAGATATGTATATATCAGTGTTCCAAATGACATGATCCTGAGTTATAGGAACAAAGGCATGGTATATTCCAGTAATATCTGAGACACGGCATAGTACAATATTAGTAGCTCTAGTGCAGTAATAACTGAGGTAGGACCTAGTGCAGTAATTATTGATACAGGGACAGTGTTTTATTCATGCCTGGCATGTGGGTGTCGCTGGCAAGGCCAACATTGAATGCCTAACCCGAATTGGACTTGAAAATCAGGTGTTGAACTGCGACCGTGAACCGCTTGCAGTCCGTGTGGTGAAGGTACTCCCACAGTGTTAAGGAGGGGGTTCCACAAATTTGACCCAACAATTATGAAGGAACCCGTAATAAATTTCCAAGTCAGAATGGTGTGTGATTTGGAGGGTTACGTGGAGGTGATGATGTTCCCACAAGCCCGCTGCCCTTGTCCTTCTAGGCGGAAGAGGTCGAAGGTTTGAAAAGTGCTGTCGAAGATGTCTTGGCGAGTTGTTGCAATGCATCTTGTAGATACTATTCACTGCAGACATGGTCCGCTGGTGGTTGAGGGAGTGACTTTTTAATCGATGACGTAATATAAACAGGAACAGGGTCTAGTATAGTAATAACTGAGCAGGCTCCGGTGTATTATACAATCATAGAATGGTCACAGCACATAAAAGTGCCATTGGGCCCATATAGCCCGTGCCGCTCTCTGCAAGAGTATTTAAGTTCGTCGATTCCCACGTCCTTTCCCGCAGCCCTGTGAATTTTCTTCCTTCAGCTACTTATCCAATTCCATTTGCAATGCCATGATTGACTCTGGCTCCACTACCCTTTCAGACAGTGCATTCCAGATCCTAACCGCTCGCTGCTTTAAAACACTTTCCCCACGTCGCCTTTGGTGCTCCTGCCAATCATCTTAAATCTGTGTCCTCTGTTCTCGAATCTTACGCTGATGGGAACGGTTTCTCGGCAGCTACTCTGTCTAGACCCGGAATGATTCTGAACACCTCTCTCAAATCTCATCTCAAACTTCTCTGGTCTCGGGAGAACAATCCCAGCCACTCCAGTCTATCCACAAAACTGAAGAACCTTATCCCTGGAAACACACGTAAATCTGTTCTGCAGTCTTTCTAATACCTTCACATACTTCCTAAAGTGCGGAGTCCAGATTTGGACACAATACTGAGTTGCGGACTAACCAGTGTTTTATACAGGTTGATCATTGCTTTTGTATTCTATGCCTCTATTAATGAAGCCCAGGATTCCGTATGATTTTTAAACCACTTTCTCAACCTGCCCTGCCACGTTCGATAATTTGTGAACACATATCCCCAGGTAGCTCTGTTCATCACGCGCTTTAGAATTCTACTCTTCCGTTTATTTTGCCTCTCCTTCTTCCTACAAAAATGTATAACTTCAAAATGTTTTCCCTTTTATTTGACACGTGTCCATCCATTCCACCAGCACATCTATGTCCTCTTGCAGTCATCACTATCCTCTTCACTGTTCACTGTGCTTCCAAGCTTTGAGTCATCTGACAATTTTGAAATTGTGCCCCATATACCAAAATCCATGTCAGAATATAAATCAAAAGAAGCAGAGTTCCGAGTACCAGTCGCTGCGGAACACCACTGTATACCTTCCCCTAGTCCAAAAAAAACTACTTCTGATTCCTCAACCAATTTCATATCCATGCTGCCACTGTCCTTTTTATTCTATTGGCTTCAACTTTGCTGGTAAGGAAGTGGACCACATCAAGCATATAAACTGAGGGTCTTGTCCAGTAAAAACTGCGACGGGGTCTGTTTTAATGAGAGAAGCAATAAGTTAGATAATTACATATTTGCTAACCTCATGCCAGGTATAGGTGCATTTTCATTTTTCCATCACTTACACATTGTGGTAAATCTCAGGAGCATCTGTGTGATGGTGAGGTGATCACTGGACAGTAAAGCGCAGAGACAGGTGGGTGGCTGCTCATTATCCTCGGTGTGACTAAATCCACTTTCCCACTGAATACTGCAGACAGACTTGGTCACCTTGGTAAAGGAATGATCAGTCTGACAACACTTTCTAAACAAGAGCTGACAAGACAATGGGTTATCATTAAATGGTAAAGGTATTAACGACCTGCAATTGCATTTTGAATACAATAAAATGCTGAAAAGCAATGGTTGAAGCTTATAATTTATCTTTGTAGAATGCATACATTATGAATGACGTGTTTTGTACACACACATACACACACATACAGACACACATACTCTTTGCAGTTGTACATCTTAACCAGTTGAGACATTTTTTCGGGTGGATGATAGGACCACGCGGCCGCCCATCCGACAGTGCTGTGACGTCACGGTCCTAGCTCTGTCTGACACAATTAATGTATCACGTGGCAGCTAAATAGCAAACACTGGAGGAAAAACAATCCTTAACATTAAAGAACAGGGAGAAATTGGCACAGGACAACGCACGTGTGAATTAGGAACCTTTAACACACAGAGTGCCACTAAGTAGTGCAAACTGCAGTGAATCGCTGACCTTCAATCCTGTCCCTCAATCGCAGTCCATCTCTGGGAGAGTGTTACAAAATTCAACCCATCGTCTCGACACCAATATAACCGACACAATACCAGAATAATTAGTAATTGCACATAGCTGTTGATAGCTGTTAACAAAACGAAACATATACTTCAAACCAAAAAAGCATTGTATCCTCACACCCACACACACATACATCTTTATTTATATTAATATCTATCGATTCCTCTTTAAATCTTCTGCCTATGTAACAGACGCATGGTCAAGTACAGAAATAACTGAGGCAGGGTCTGTTGTATAATAAATAGAGACAGCGTCCAGTGCACTAATATTTTAGACATTGTCTGGTGCAATATGAAGCGGGACGGGGTATAATATAATATATTTCAGATATGGTCTATGTCAGGAATAACGGATACAGGGTGTAATGTAATATAAACAGAGATAGGGGCTAGTGTAATATAAACATAGACAGGGTCTAGTGTAATATAAAGAGAGACAAGGTATAGTGTAATATAAACAGGGACAAAGCCGAGTGTAATATAAAGAGTGGCAAGGTCTACTGTAAAATAAACAGGGACAGGGCCTTGTGTAATATAAACCTAGACAGGGTATACTGTAATATAAATAGGGACAGGGCCTTGTGCAAATTAAACTGAGACAGGGTCTAATATAATATTAATAGTGAACGGTGTAGTGTGATAGAAACAGAGACAGGGACTAGTGTAATATAAACAGAAACAGGGTCGAGTGTAATATAAACAGAGACTGGGTCTATTGCAGTACTAAATGTGACAGGGTCCAGGGCCTCAATTAGCAAGACAGGGACTACAGGGTAGATGAGTAAACTGACCACAGAACCGAGGTAAGGGGGCCATTCAAGTGGGGGGAGTAAAACGAACTGTTGGGTGGGAAAGCAAATTGTGAGGAAGACACTAAAAAAATATGTAAGATGATATAGATAGGCTAAGTGAGTGAGCAAAAATTTGGCACACTTTGGCAGAAAAACTAAAAAAGTAAATTATAATTTAAATGGAGAAAAATTGCTAAGTGCTGCGGTAAAGAAGGACCTGGGGGTCCTTGTGCATGAAACGCAAACAGTTAGTATGCAGATACAGCAATAATCAGGAAGGCACATGGAATGTTGGCCTTTACTGCAAGCAGGATAGAGTATAAAAGCAGAGATGTCCTGCTGCAACTGTACACTGTATTGGTGAGGCCAAACCTAGAGTACTGCTTACAGGTTGGGTCTCCGCATTTAAGGAGGGATATACTTGCATTGGAGGCTGTTCAGAGCAGGTTCACTAGGTTGATTCCGAAGATGCGGTGGTTGTCTTATGAAGAAAGGTCGAACAGGTTGGGCCTATACTTGTTGGAATTCAGAAGAATGAGAGGTGTTTTTATCGAAACATATAAGATGATGAGGGGGTTCGACAAGATGCATGCAGAGAGGATATTTCCACTCATAGGGGAAACTAAACCTATGGGGCGTATTCTCAGAATAAGGGGCTGCCCAGTTCAAATTGAGGTGAGGAGGAATTTCTTCTCTAAGAGGGTTGTAAAGCTGTGGAATTCTGTGCCAGAAAGAGCTGTGGAGGCTGGGTCATTGAATATATGTGAGACGGAGATGGACAGATCTTAGAGCGATATGGGAATAAAGGGTTATGGGGAACGGGCAGGGAAGTGGAGCTGGGTCCATGATCAGATCAGCCATGATTAAATGGCAAAGCAGGCTCGAGGAGCCAAATGGCCTAATCCTGCTCCTATTTCTTATGTTCTTATATTCTTAGTCCTAGCATGATTTAAAAATATTCCTTGTCCATTGCAATAATAACTGCGGCAGGATCTAGTGTTTTATAAACAGAGACGGGTCTTAGTGTAATATGAACCTAGACATGATGTAGTTATAGAATCACAGAATCGAAGAATGATACAGTAGATAACGTGCACATTCAGCACAGTTGTGCCTGTGCTGACACTAAGCTGAAACAGCTAATCAATTAGTCCCACTTCCCCTGCTGTTTCCCAATATCCCTGCATTTATTCAAATACATTATTTACCCAATTCCCCTTTGAAACATATTTCCGGAATTACTTCCAGCACCCTATCAGGTAGTGTATTCCAGATCATAACAGCTCGTTGTGTATTTCTTTTTCCTCATTTCGCCTCTGGCTCTTTTGCCAAGTTGCTTAAACCTGTGTTCTCTGGTTACAGACCGGTCAGCCAATGAAACATTATCTTCGCATTTATAGTGTCAGACCCATTCCCGATCTTGAACATGTTTATCAAGCTCACTTTAGATTTCTCTGCGCGAATAACAACAATCCCAATGCCCCGAGTGTTTTCACTTAACTGAAGTCTTTCATCCAAGGTACTATTCTAGTAAATTTCCGCTGCACCCTTTCCAAGGCCGTTCAATCGTTCCTAAAATGTGGCGCTCACAATAAACAATGCCTTACAGATGCTTAGCAATAAGTTCCTTGCATTTGCATCTATATCTCTATTTATAAAAACGAAAGACAGTGTATACCTTCTGCAATTCAGATCAGAACAACTTGCTATATTAAAACATCTCCTCATGTCCCTTCTGTTTTTTTTTGCAAAGGATCTTAAATCTGTGCCCCCTGGTTACCGACACTCCTGTCAGTGTAAACAGTGTCTCACTATTAAAGCTATCAAATCCCTACATAAAGGGAAGGCTATAACCGGCAGAGACATTATGTTCTGATTGCTGCCAGAGATTGATTGGTAGATTTTGTTCCGGTTAGGATATTACGGGTGACGGAACCAGTGCTGGTCGATGGAGTTAAGATGCCGATCATCCGTCATCGAATTGAGGAGAGGCATGGTATAGTTCAGAACTAATTGAGAAAGCGTATCGTGAAATTTAAACAGAGGAATATTCTAATCCATTAATAACAGAGACAACACCTAGAGCAATACATAGAGGAGACATCGTCTAGTATAGTAAAAACTGCGACAGTGCCTAGTGTAACATATATAGAGACATGGTATAGATTATAATAACTGAGAGTGACCAGTGTACTATAAACATAGACATTGCCTCGTGCAATTTAACTGAGGTAAGGTTTCGTGTAATATGAGAGATACATGGCCGAGTGCAGCAATAAATGAGACAGTACTTAACCTAAGACGACATGAACATAGGCACGGTCCATAACAATAATAACTGAGACAGGGCATCGTGTAATGTAAACTGAGACAAGGCTGATTGTAATTTAATCACATGCATGGTTCTAGTGCAGCGATAACTGAGACAGAGCCTAGTGTAATATAAAGAGACACTGATCGAGACAATGTCTCTGTTTGTATTGTACTCGACAATGTCTCTGTTTATATTACACTACAAAATTGTGTAATATAAACAGAGACATGGCTTAGTACAGTAATAACTGAGGTATGGCTCAGTGTAATATGAACAGATGCAGAACATATTGTAATATATCTAGTGACCGGGTCAAGTGCAATGATGAATGAGGCTGGACATTGTGCAATATTAACAGAAACAGAGTCTAGTACAGTACTAACGGAGACAGGACCTAGTGGAAGATACCAGCGATATGGTCTGGTGCAGTAATAACTGAGACATTGTCTCGTGTAATGTAAACAGGGAGATTGTCTTGTGTAATATAAACAGAAACATTCTCCAGGACAATGTAAACATGCACCTTGTCTAGCGTAATTTAAATAGAGAAATATTCTAGTGTAATATAAACAGAGACATTGTCTAGTACAATACAAACAGAGACATTGTCTAGTATAATATAAACAGAGATATTGTCTAGTGTAATATAAACTGAGACATTGTCTACTGTAATATAAACTTAGACATTGTCGAGTGTAATATAAACTGAGACATTGTCTAGTGTAATATAAACAGAGATATTGTCCAGTGTATTATAAATTGAGCACTTGTCTACTGTAATATAAACTGAGATATTGTCGACTGTAATATAAACAGAGACTGGACCTACTGTAACATAAACAGAGACAAGTTCCTTTGCAACAAAAACTAAGACATGTCCTACTGTACTTTTAACAGAGGCATTCTCTCGATCAGTGTAACTTCAGCAGGGCATAACTGTCTAAGTTATTAGTGTACTTAACCTGGTCTAAGTTTATATTGTACTGGACCATGTCCCTGTTTATATTACACATGGCCCAGTCCCAGTTATTTCTGCACCAGAATATATTTCATTTAAATTATATCTGACCATATATCTGTTTATATTACATAAGTCTCGATATCAAATATTACTGAAACAGATATTTCTCGGTTAATAAAATTCATGACCTGGTTTATATTACACTAGGTCCTGTCTGAGTTATATTGCACTACACACTATAAAGGCCAGCGGGAGTCGAGCAGTTCGAGCAGTCAGTCGAGGAGGCGGGAGCTCGGAGCAGCGCGAGTCCGGGGTCGGCGAGAGGCCTATAAAGGCCAGCGGGAGTCGAGCAGTTCGAGCAGTCAGTCGAGGAGGCGGAAGCTCGGAGCAGCGCGAGTCCGGGGTCGGCGAGAGGCCTATAAAGGCCAGCGGGAGTCGAGCAGTTCGAGCAGTCAGTCGAGGAGGCGGGAGCTCGGAGCAGCACGAGTCCGGGGTCGGCGAGAGGCCTATAAAGGCTAGCGGGAGTCGAGCAGTCAGTCGAGGAGGCGGGAGCTCGGAGCAGCGCGAGTCCGGGGTCGGCGAGAGGCCTATAAAGGCCAGCGGGAGTCGAGCAGTTCGAGCAGTCAGTCGAGGAGGCGGGAGCTCGGAGCAGCGCGAGTCCGGGGTCGGCGAGAGGCCTATAAAGGCCAGCGGGAGTCGAGCATTTCGAGCAGTCAGTCGAGGAGGCGGGAGCTCGGAGCAGCGTGAGTCCGGGGTCGGCGAGAGGCGTACCGGTGCAGCTACAGGGAGAAGGCAAAAAAACAAAGGTGACGTCACAGCCTAGGGGGTAAGTGATTGGCTGGTGATTGGTGAGTAGTTTTTCTTTTTCTTCTTATATTGGTCAGTAACTTTTAACATTGTTATTACCAGTTTAAGTGTATCTAAGGGTTAAGACATGGCAGGGGAGCTCGGTCGGGTGTTATGCTCCTCCTGTACCATGTGGGAACTCAGGGACGCTTCCGGTGTCCCTGACAATTACGTGGGCGGGAAGTGTATCCGCCTCCAGCTCCTGACGGTCCGCGTTACGGAATTGGAGCTGAGGGTGGATTTACTCTGGAGCATCCACGATGCTGAGAATGACGTGAGTATCACGTGTAGTGAGTTGGTCTTACCACAGGGAAAGGGTCCACAGCCAGATAGGGAATGGAAGACCAGCAGGAAGAGTAGAGCAAGGAAGGTAGTGCAGGAGTCCCCTGCGGTCATCCCCCTGCAAAACAGATACACCGCTTTGGGTACTGTTGAGGGGAATGACTCATCAGTGGAGGGCAGCAGCAGCCAAGTTCATGGCACCGTGGCTGGCTCTGCTGCACAGGAGGGCAAGAAAAAGAGTGGGAGAGCGATAGTGATAGGGGATTCAATTGTGAGGGGAATAGATAGGCGTTTCTGCGGCCGCAACCGAGACTCCAGGATGGTATGTTGCCTCCCTGGTGCAAGGGTCAAGGATGTCTCGGAGCGGGTGCAGGACATTCTGAAATGGGAGGGAGAACAGCCAGTTGTCGTGGTGCACATTGGTACCAACGACATAGGCAAAAAAAGGGATGAGGTCCTACGAAACGAATTTAAGGAGCTAGGAGCTAAATTAAAAAGTAGGACCTCAAAAGTAGTAATCTCGGGATTGCTACCAGTGCCACGTGATAGTCAGAGTAGGAATCGCAGGATAGCGCAGATGAATACGTGGCTTGAGCATTGGTGCAGCAGGGAGGGATTCAAATTCCTGGGGCATTGGGACCGGTTCTGGGGGAGGTGGGACCAGTACAAACCGGACGGTCTGCACCTGGGCAGGACTGGAACCAATGTCCTAGGGGGAGTGTTTGCTAGTGCTGTTGGGGAGGATTTAAACTAATATGGCAGGGGGATGGGAACCAAAGCAGGGAGACAGAGGGAAACAAAAAGGAGCCAAAAGCAAAAGACAGAAAGGAGATGAGGAAAAGTGTAAGGCAGAGAAACCCAAGGCAAAGAACAAAAAGGGCCACTGTACAGCAAAATTCTAAAAGGACAAAGGGTGTTAATAAAACAAGCCTGAAGGCTTTGTGTCTTAATGCAAGGAGTATCCGCAATAAGGTGGATGAATTAATTGTGCAAATAGATGTTAACAAATATGATGTGATTGGGATTACGGAGACGTGGCTCCAGGATGATCAGGGCTGGGAACTCAACATTCAGGGGTATTCAACATTCAGGAAGGATAGAATAAAAGGAAAAGGAGGTGGGGTAGCATTGCTGGTTAAAGAGGAGATTAATGCAATAGTTAGGAAAGACATTAGCTTGGATGATGTGGAATCTATATGGGTAGAGCTGCAGAACACCAAAGGGCAAAAAACGTTAGTAGGAGTTGTGTACAGACCTCCAAACAGTAATAGGGATGTTGGGGAGGGCATCAAACAGGAAATTAGGGGTGCATGCAATAAAGGTGTAGCAGTTATAATGGGTGACTTTAATATGCACATAGATTGGGCTAGCCAAACTGGAAGCAATACGGTGGAGGAGGATTTCCTGGAGTGCATAAGGGATGGTTTTCTAGACCAATATGTTGAGGAACCAACTAGGGGGGAGGCCATCTTAGACTGGGTGTTGTGTAATGAGAGAGGATTAATTAGCAATTTCATTGTGCGAGGCCCCTTGGGGAAGAGTGACCATAATATGGTGGAATTCTGCATTAGCATGGAGAATGAAACAGTAATTTCAGAGACCATGGTCCAGAACTTAAAGAAGGGTAACTTTGAAGGTATGAGGCGTGAATTGGCTAGGATAGATTGGCGAATGATACTTAGGGGGTTGACTGTGGATGGGCAATGGCAGACATTTAGAGACCGCATGGATGAAGTACAACAATTGTACATTCCTGTCTGGCGTAAAAATAAAAAGGGGAAGGTGGCTCAACCGTGGCTATCTAGGGAAATCAGGGATAGTTTTAAAGCCAAGGAAGTGGCATACAAATTGGCCAGAAATAGCAGCGAACCTGGGGACTGGGAGAAATTTAGAACTCAGCAGAGGAGGACAAAGGGTTTGATTAGGACAGGGAAAATGGAGTACGAGAAGAAGCTTGCAGGGAACATTAAGGCGGATTGCAAAAGTTTCTATAGGTATGTAAAGAGAAAAAGGTTGGTGAAGACAAACGTCGGTCCCCTGCAGTCAGAATCAGGGGAAGTCATAACGGGGAACAAAGAAATGGCGGATCAATTGAACAAGTACTTTGGTTCGGTATTCACTAAGGAGGATACAAACAACCTTCCGGATATAAAAGGGGTCAGAGGGTCTAGTAAGGAAGAGGAACTGAGGGAAATCTTTATTAGTCGGGAAATTGTGTTGGGGAAATTGATGGGATTGAAGGCAGATAAATCCCCAGGGCCTGATGGCCTGCATCCTCGAGTACTTAAGGAGGTGGCCTTGGAAATAGCGGATGCATTGACAGTCATTTTCCAACATTCCATTGACTCTGGATCAGTTCCTATGGAGTGGAGGGTAGCCAATGTAACCCCACTTTTTAAAAAAGGAGGGAGAGAGAAAACAGGGAATTATAGACCGGTGAGCCTGACCTCAGTAGTGGGTAAAATGATGGAATCAATTATTAAGGATGTCATAGCAGTGCATCTGGAAAATGGTGACATGATAGGTCCAAGTCAGCATGGATTTGTGAAAGGGAAATCATGCTTGACAAAGCTTCTGGAATTTTTTGAGGATGTTTCCAGTAAAGTGGACAAAGGAGAACCAGTTGATGTGGTATATTTGGACTTTCAGAAGGCTTTCGACAAGGTCCCACACAAGAGATTAATGTGCAAAGTTAAAGCACATGGGATTGGGGGTAGTGTGCTGACGTGGATTGAGAACTAGTTGTCAGACAGGAAGCAAAGAGTAGGAGTAAACGGGTACTTTTCAGAATGGCAGGCAGTGACTAGTGGAGTGCCGCAAGGTTCTGTGCTGGGGCCCCAGCTGTTTACATTGTACATTAATGATTTAGACGAGGGGATTAAATGCAGTATCTCCAAATTTGCGGATGATACTAAGTTGGGTGGCAGTGTGAGCTGCGAGGAGGATGCTATTAGGCTGCAGAGTGACTTGGATAGGTTAGGTGAGTGGGCAAATGCATGGCAGATGAAGTATATGGGGATAAATGTGAGGTTATCCACTTTGGTGGTAAAAACAGAGAGACAGACTATTATCTGAATGGTGACAGATTAGGAAAAGGGAAGGTGCAACGAGACCTGGGTGTCATGGTACATCAGTCATTGAAGGTTGGCATGCAGGTACAGCAGGCGGTTAAGAAAGCAAATGGCATGTTGGCCTTCATAGCGAGGGGATTTGAATACAGGGGCAGGGAGGTGTTGCTACAGTTGTACAGGGCCTTGGTGAGGCCACACCTGGAGTATTGTGTACAGTTTTGGTCTCCTAACTTGAGGAAGGACATTCTTGCTATTGAGGGAGTGCAGCGAAGGTTCACCAGACTGATTCCCGGGATGGCGGGACTGACCTATCAAGAAAGATTGGATCAATTGGGCTTGTATTCACTGGAGTTCAGAAGAATGAGAGGGGACCTCATAGAAACGTTTAAAATTCTGACGGGTTTAGACAGGTTAGATGCAGAAAGAATGTTCCCAATGTTGGGGAAGTCCAGAACCAGGGGTCACAGTCTGAGGATAAGGGGTAAGCCATTTAGGACCGAGATGAGGAGAAACTTCTTCACCCAGAGAGTGGTGAACCTGTGGAATTCTCTACCACAGAAAGTAGTTGAGGCCAATTCACTAAATATATTCAAAAGGGAGTTAGATGAAGTCCTTACTACTCGGGGGATCAAGGGTTATGGCGAGAAAGCAGGAAGGGGGTACTGAAGTTTCATGTTCAGCCATGAACTCATTGAATGGCGGTGCAGGCTAGAAGGGCTGAATGGCCTGCTCCTGCACCTATTTTCTATGTTTCTATGTTTCTATAGTGTGGTGTCCAGAATTGGACACAATACTACAGCTGAGGCTGAACTCGTGTTTCTAGTCATTCATCCCTGGTACCAATCTGGTAAATCTCCCCTCACCCTTCTCTGCTGTAAGGTGAACAGCCCCAGCTTCTCAAAGTCTGTCAGCGTAGTGAGAGCGTGTGTCCTACCATCCCACATACACAATGGCAGCGAGATCGAGGCGGGAACTGGTCCGTCCTCAACAGCGAGAAGGGGGTGGAAAAAAGGGCAGCTGAAAGTCGACGATGTCTTGTAAAAATTTATTTTTTTTATTTAAAAAAAGTAAAAATATCCTGACTGCCCCAACTAGAATTTCTACCCAACGCCAGTTTCCAACCAACTCCCTCTACGGAAAGGTCAACATGTTATTTCACATCACTTTTTTAGGGGAGGGTGGAGGGATTAAATGTATAGATTTAGCATCGCGCTCTCTCTTATTTCTTAAAATATATGAAATCCCGGTGAAGGATTTGGCTGCAGAAAATTCCAGCTGACGAATCCCCATCGATGGAAGCAGAAACACTGCAAAGGGGAAAAAAAGAATCGTTTGGGCTGAGGGATGGATGGAGGGTGAAAGGAGTGGATCAAGGCCGGGGTGGAGTGAAGCAGGGTTGGAGCGAGGGATAAGGGGAGGGAGGGTTGGGGAAAGGGAGTGTGCAATTGATGTAGGGAGGGATGAAGGGAGGGAGAGAAGGAGATACTGGTGGAGGGTGGGAGGGAGTAATGGCGTATCTCCGCTTATACCCGATCAAAACACTTCACCATTTTGAACACCTCTATTAAGTGGGCCATAACCTGCTCTGCTCTAACGAGCACAGTCCCAGCTTCCAGCCGCTCTGAGGGTGCAGCTCACACAGTGTAAAACTCAGGTTCGGTGAGTCCTTCTGCCTCATGCACTTACAGATGTTCCCCGCGGAATTGCTAACACTTTTATATGGACCCAGTGTAAATCCCAGTGTGGGAATGACATCCCAGGCAAGATAAAAGAACAGGCCCCTGATAATAAATGGAGCAGCGTAAGACTTTGCTCAGGCCCTGAACTTCAGACACAATGATTTTAATGGCAGCATTTTAAAATACAACCTTTGACCTGTTCAAGCCTCGGCTCAATAGGATCGCTCTCGCCTCTGACTCAGAAGATCACAGATACTAAATCCCACTCTAGAAACCTGATCCATAATCTACACCAACTCGCCCGTTGTCAGTACTGAGGGAGTACTGCACGGCCAGAGCTGCCGTTCTTCTGGGCAGACATTAAATTGAGGCCCATCTTCTCACTCGGTTGACTTTAAAAGACTCATGGCACTATATTAAAGAGTAGAGGAGTTCTCCAGGGTTTTCAGCGCAAATACTTATCCCTCAACCAACATTTGAAAAATAGATTATCTGATCATTATTTCATTGCTGCTTGCGGGATCTTGATGTGCACCAATTGACAGCCATGTTTCCTACATTACAACAGTGACCGCACTTCCAAAGTAATTAATTGGCTGTAAATCACTTTGGGACATCATGAGGTCATGAAAGGCGCTACATAATGCCAGGTATTTCTAAATGTCAACATTTCAAAATACAAGTTGCGATATGTGACAGCTTAGATATTACTGTGAGTGTCGAACACGCCTCTGCTCACTCGTTAAACTTGTTCAATTTCAGTTGGTTAAATCTTCCATTAAATGGAGATCCAATGGAATACCAACCTCTTCAGAGATGTTCCACTGATTAAGCAGCAGAACTTTCAGAACTGAATTACTAATTTTAATATGTATTCCCTTTGATATAAATTGCATCTGTTGTAATTGAACAAAACTGAAGCCAACGTCACTGTTCGACATATTTCTACTTATGTGTACCCACTGTCAATATGCTTAAAATAAGCCATTGTTATGAGTTGAGACTAATCAATAAGCGACTCTGTTGTTCTGATTTTGCTGCCATGAACACTTCATGGCAACTAGTGAGGCGTTTATGTAAACAAACACAGAAATAGAAGTCCCAGATTAGAGTATTGAGCGACATAGTCACAATAAATGTTTCCCCACCAATACAGCATCGAAATAAAGATAGAGAGAAATGGAAATGTCTCAACAGATTCCAGTAACAATTGTTTTTTGGTGCATTTTACTAAATTATATTAGAATAAAGTAAAGATGAAACCCACGGAGAGAATGGGGAAAAATTCCTTCTCGTCAGCATATAGAACAACATCACATGTATCGTCTCCCTCTCCTATTTCCATTTTCTGTTCCATCTGTCAAGAATTGTTCATTGACATTTCCCCACAAATAAATATCAACAGATAACAAAAGATTCCCCTCAGCCAGAAGGATATGGCTCGGACCAAATTGATTGGAGTGCACAGAGGGAGCTTCAATCCAAAATGTGAACTGTGCATTAAGTGGCATGCGAGTATTTGATGGGACAGTGTAGAGGGATCTGTACTCTGTATCTAACCCGTGCTGTACTTGCCCTGATATTGTTTGATGGGACATTGTAGGGTGTGCTTGACTCTGTATCTAACGAGTGCTGTACCTGCCCTGGGATTGTTTGATTGGACTTTGTAAAGGGAGCATTATTCTGTGTCTAAACTGTGCTGTACGTGCCCGGGCAGTGTGTGATGGGACAGGATAGAGGGAGTTTGCTCTGTATCTGACACATGCTGTACCTGCCCTGGGAGTTACATGGTCTAGAGCAGTAATAACTGAGACAGCGTCTAGCTTAATATAAACAAGGACATAACCTAATGCAGTCATAACGGTGACAGGGTCTAGTCTAATACAAACAGAGACATGGTCCAGTGCAGTAATGTGAAAAGATGGGGCTAATGTAATATAAACAATGTCCTTGTCGAGTTTAATATAAACAGATACATGGTCTTTTGTAATTGGACCAAAGGCATGGCATATTCCAGTAATATCCGAGAGAGTGTCGAGTATAATATTAGTAGGTTAATTGGTCCCTGGCATGTGGGTGTCGCTGGCAAGGCCATCATTGATGGTCTATCCATAATTAGCCTTGATAAGCAGGTGATGAGCTGCCACCTTGATCGGCTGCAGACCGTGTGATGAAGGTCCTTGCACATTGTTAGGGAAGGGTTCCACGAATTTGACCCAGTGACTATGAAGGAACGATAATACATTTCCAAGTCAGGATGGTGTGTGATTTGGACAGTACGTGGAAATGATGGTGTTCTCATGAGCCTGCTGCCCTTGCCCTTCTCGTTGGAAGAGGTCGTAGGTTTGGAAAGAGCTGTCGAAGATGTCTTGTCGAGTTAATGCAAAGCATCTTGTGGATAGTAATCACTGCAGACATGGTACGCCGGTGGTGGAGGGAGTGAATATTTAACTTGGTGTGTGGGGTTATATAAACTGGAACAGTGTCCAGTTCACTAACAACTGAGACAGGCTCTGGTGTATTATAAAATCATAGAATGGTTACAGCACAGAAGTGGGTCTTTCGGTCCATATAGTTCGTGCCACTCTCTGCAAGAGCATTTCAGCACTGCACTCCCCCGCCCTTTCGCGTAGCCCTGTGAATTTTCTTCTTTCATGTAGTTATCCAATTCCCTTTGCAATGCCATGATTGAATCTGCCCCTACCACATTTCAGATTCTAAACATTCACAACATTAAAATGTTTCCGTTATATCGCCTTTGGTTCTTCTGTCAATCACCTTCAATCTGTGTCCAATTTTCTCAACCTTTCCGCCAATGGGAAAAGTTTTTCGCCAACTACTCTGTCTAGACCCCTTATGATTCTGAACAGCTCGATCAAATCTCATCTCACCCTTCTCTGCTCTAAGGAGAAGAACCCCAGCTTCTCTAGTCTATTCACATACCCAATGTACTTTGTCCCTGGAACCACATGTAAATATTTTCTGCAGCCTCTCTAAAGCCTACAGATCTTTACTAAGGCGCGGTGCCCAGAATTGGCCACAATACTCCAGTTGAGGCCTAATCTGTGTTTTATACAGGTTCATCATCGTTTCTATGATTTTGTATTCTATGGCTCTATTTATGAAGCCAAGGACAAAGTTTGCTTTTTAAAACACTTCCTCAACCTGTCCTGCCAATTGAATGATTTGTGCACATATACCCCCAGATCTCTGTGTTCATCACATCCTTTAGAATTGTATCCTTTAGTTTATTTTGCCTCTCCTCGTTCTTCCTACCAAATGTATCACTTCACAATTTTCTGCTTTTTATTTGCCACGTGTCCGTCTATTCCACCAGCATCTCCATGTCCTCTTGAAGTCTCTCACTATCCTCCTCACTGTTCACTATACTTCCAAGCTTGAGTCATCTGCAATTTGAAAAAGTGCCATTACACCTAAATTTAAGTCATGAATATAAATCAAGAAAAGCAGTGTTCCTAGCACCAACTGCTGCAGAACACCACTGTATACCTTCCTCCAGTACAAAAAAAACACTGCTCTCTGATTCCTGTCACTCATTCAATTTCATATCCATGCTGCCACTATCCCTTTTATTCTATGGACTTCAACTTTGCTGGCCAAGTTATTGTCAGGGCAGTTTTTCAAACACCTTTTGGAAGTCAACCACATCAACGATATAAACTGAGAATTGGTCTATTGCAGTAAAAACTGCGACGGTGTCTGTGTAATGAGAGAAACAATGAGTCAGCTATTTACAGATTTATTAACCTCAAGCCAGGTACAGGTGCAGTTTCATGTTTAAGAAAATTTGCAGTAATCATCACCCACGGCAGGTGCATATCAGTGGATTCTGTGTGATGGTGAGGTGATCACTGGGGACAATAAAGTGCATAGACTGGTGGCTGGCTGCTCATTGTCCTCGGTGTGATTTAATCCCCTTTCCCACTGAATACTGTGGATAGACATGGACACCTTGATAACAGAAAGGTCAGCGTGACATCACTTTCTAAAGCAGAGTATTCAAGACAATATGGTATCAATAAATGTTAAAGGTATTAAACGATCTGCAAATAGCTATTCATTAAAATGAAATGCTGAAAAATAATGGTTGAAGATAATCATTTATCTTCGTGGAATGCAATTGCACATATTATGATTTGTTCACACACACACAGACACACACACATAAATTTGCACATACACACACACACGCACACACATACACACACACAAACACACACGCACACACACACACACACATACACACATATATAGCAAACATTTTGTGTCTGCTCTTTTCAGTTGATCGTCAAAATGTGAAGGTATACGGTGGAGATTAGGACCCTGCGGCCGCCCATCCGGTGGTGCTGTGCGGTCACGGTTCCAGACTCTGTCTGACACAACCAGTGGGTCACGTGAAAGCTCAATAGAAAATATTGCAGGAAAAACACTCCTTAACATTAAATAACTGGGGGAAATGAGCACAGTGCAACACAAGTGTGAATTATTAACCTTTAACACACAGAGTGCCACTAAGTAGTGCAAAGTGTAGTGAATTGCTCACTTTCAATCCTGTCCCTCAATCCTAGTCCATCTCTGGGAGATTGTTACAAGATTCAGCCCATCCTCTCAACACAAATATTACCGACACAATACCAGATCTAAAGTACTTTGCACACAACTCTTGACAGCTAGTAACGAAATTAAACGTATGTTCCATCGAAAAAAGTATTGCATCCTCCCACCCACACACATATATATATTCATTTATATTAATATCTATCCACCGTCTATGTAGCTTCTGTCTATCTAACAGACGCATGACTGCGTGCAGAAGTAACTGACAACAGTGTCTGTTGTACAATAAATAGAGATATAGTCCCTGGAGTGGGAGTGTATCCAAAAACTATCTAATACTGAAGCAAAAGTGAGAAACACTGAGCCCCGGTTGACACAAACAGACACTGTCTAGTGACGTCAATGGATACATGGCCCAGTTTAACATAAAGGCAGACAGGTCCTCGTGTAACATAAAGGTAGATAGGGTTTAGTGCAATCTAAACAGAGACAGGGCCTAGTGCAATATAAAGAGAGACAGGGCCCAGCATAATATAATAAGAGACAAGGTCTAGTGTAATATAAAGAGAAACAGGGTCTAGTGTAATATAAAGAGAGAAAGGGTCCAGTGTAATATAAACAGAGACAAGGTCGAGTGTAACATAAAGGGAGACAGGGTCTAGTGTAAAATAAAGGGATACAGGGTCTAGTGTAACATAAACAGAGAAAGGGCCGAGTGCAATATAAAGATAGACAGGGTCCAGTGTAATTTAAAGAGAGACAGGGCCAAGTGTAATATAAAGAGAGAAAGGGTCCAGTGTAATATAAGGAGAGACCGGGACAGCTGTAATATAAACAGAGACAGGGCCTAGTGTAACTTAAAGGTAGACAGGGTCTAGTGTAACATAAACAAAGACAGGGCCTAATGCAATATAAAAAGAGAGGCAGGGCCTAGAGTAATATAAAGAGAGACAGGGCCCAGTATAATATAATAAGAGAAAGGGTCTAGTGTAATATAAAGACAAACAGGGTCCTGTGTAATATAAAGAGAGAACGGGCCTGGTGTAATATAAACAGAGACAGGGCCCAGTGTAATATCAACAGAGACAGGGTCTAATGCAATATAAACAGAGACAGGGTGTAATTTAAACAGAGACAGGGTCTAGTGTAATTTAAACAGAGACACGGTCGAGTGTAATATAAAGATAGACAGGGCGCAGTGCAATCTGAAGAGAGACAAGGTCGAGTGTAACATCAACAGAGACAGGGCCTAATGTAATTAAACAACGACAAGGTTTCGTGTAATTTCAACAAAGATAGTGCCAAGTGTAATGTAAACAAAAGAACATAAGCAATAGGAGCAGGAGGAGACGACCTGGTCCCTCGATCCTGCTCTGCAACTTAGTATTATGGATGATCTGATCATGGACTCAGCTCCAACTCTCCGCGCGATCCCCATAACCCTTTATTCTCTTATCATTCAAAGACCTTTCTATCTCCACCTTAAATATATTCAATGACCTAGCCTCCACAAATCTCTGGGGCTGCGAATTCCACATATTTACAAGACTCTGAGCGAAGAAATTCCGCCTCATCGCAGTTTTAAATGGGCGGCTCCTTATTCTGAGAATATGTCCACTAGTTCTATTTGCCCCTATGAGTGGAAATAGCCTCTCTGCATCCACCTTGTCGAGCACCCTTATTATCTTATAAGTTTCAATAAGATGACCTCTCATTCTTCTGAATTCCAATGTGCATACGCCCAACCTACTCAACCTATCTCCGGAATCAATCTTCGTTGAAATACCTCCAATGCAGGTATATCCTTTCTTAAATACGGAGACCAAAACTGGACGCAGTACTCTATGTGTGGCATCATCAATATCCTGTACAGTTTTGCCCACTCACTTAGACTCTCCATATCCCTTTGCAGATTTTTTGTGTCCTCCTCACAATTTTCTTTCGCATCTATCTTTGTATTATCTGCATATTGGCTATATTACGCTGCAGCCCTTTATCCAAGTCATTACTATTGATTGTAAATAGTTGAGGTTCCAGCCCCGAACCTAGCGGCACACCATGAGTTACTGTTTGCCAACCGGAAATTGACCAATTTATCCTGACTCTGCGATCTGTTAGTTAGCCAATCCTCTATCCATATGGTAACCCAAACGCCATGAACGTTTACCGTGCAGTAAACTTTTATGTGGCACCTTATCGAATGCATTCTGGAAATCCAAATACACTACATCCAATGGCTCACCCTAATCCACCCTGCTCGTTACATCCTCAAAGATCTACACCAAATTTGTCAAACATGATTTCCCGTTCATGAAACCATGCTGATTCTGCTTGATTGAATTATGCTTTTCCAAATGTCCCGTGACTGCTTTCTTAATGGACTCCAGCATTTTCCCAATGACAGATGTTCGGCTCACTAGTCTATAGTTTCTTGCTTTTTGTCTGCCTATTTTTTTTTAAATAGGGGCACTCCATTTGCAGTTTTCCAATACGCTGGGAACGCCCCAGAAACGAAGGAATTTTGGTAGATTACAACCAATGCATCCAGCATCTCTGCAGCCACTTCTTTCAGGACCTTTGGATGTAAGCCATCAGGCCCTGGGGAATTGTTCGCCTTAAGTCCCATTATTTTACCTAGTACTACTTACTTAGTGATAGTGATTGTAATCATTTCCTCCCTCCATGTAGTGCCTTGATTTTCCACTATTTAGATGTTTTTGGTGTCTGCTACCGTGAAGACCGATACAATATATATGTTCAACGTGTCTGCCATTTCCTGTTCTCCATTATTAATTCCCCAGTCTGATCCTCTTGGTGACCAACATTTAGTTCAGCATTTCTTTTGCTTGTTATGTACCTGCAGAAAGTCTTACTATCTGTGTTTATATTCCGTGCTGGTTTATTTTCATAATCTATCTTCCCTCTCTTTATAATTTGTTTAGTTGTCCTTTGCTGGCTTTATACAGTTTCCCAATCCTCTAGCCTCCCACTAATCTTGGCCACATTGTATGCCTTTGTTTCCAATTTGATACCATCCCTTATTTCCTTAGTTAGCCAAGGATGGTTATCCCTACTCTTACAGTCTTGCCTTCTCATTGCGAGATATTTTTGTTGCGAGTTATGAAATATCTCCTTAAACGTCTGCCACTGCTCATCAACTGTCCCACACTTTTATCTATTTTCCCAGTCCGCTTTATCCACCACTGCCCTCAGACCTTTGTAGCCTCCTATTTTTAAGGTTTGTACAGTGGTTTGAGAACCAACTCTCGCACTCTCCAACTGAATTTGAAATTGAACCGTGTTCTGGTCACTGATAGATTAGTATGGCACAGAAGGTGAGAATTCAGCCCATAGAGTCTGCGCCGGCTCTTTTGAAGAGCAATCCCGTTAGTCCCACTCCCGCGCACTTTCCCTATATCCCTGCATTTTTTCCTCCTTCAAGTATTTGTACACTTTCCTTTTAAGGGTAACTATTGAATCTAAATCTACCACCCTATCAGGCAGTACAACCCAAATCCTAACCAGTGGTTGCATGGAACGTTTCGTCCAAATATCGCCTCTGGTTCTTTTGTCAATCACCTTACATCTGAATCAATTTCTATCTAATTACTCTATCTAAACCAAAGGTTCTCCACCTTTTTGTGTTAGCGACACACTTTTGTATACTAGAATTTTTGGTGGCACACTTGAAGGGATTAAAAGGTGAACACAAAGGTTAAAATAAGCAAATTTCAGAAAATTTAAAAAACATTTTATTAATCACAGTATATGAAGATATACAACATTGTACACATGTATGTTATTAATTATTTTTTATTCTGAATGTAACAATAACGTAATAAACTATAATAATAAATCCTCACGTTAATTATAGATTAATTAGTATTTTGATATGATACTTGTCCCTGACGTTTTTTTGGATATGTCACTAATATTAGGGCATATAACCGATAAGGCCTCTCTCATTTCGTGTTCAAGTTCGCTAAGTTTTTCCCTTTTTTGCATTTGATATTCGTAAGGGTTGAGAATCCTAATTCGCAGAGATGTTGAAAACTGCATCAGAATTATCAAAGCTTTTTTTGATATTGCAGGATATTCTTCTTTAATAGAAACCCAGAATTCATCAAGAGACATATCTGAAAGTTTCATTTTAAGGCTGTGGTCTGTCGAAATGGAAGTCAATTTTTCTTCTTCTTGCAATGTAAAATCAAAATCTGACGTGCTAGTTGGAGAAAATGGATTTCTTACCCAATCATATTCTCTACATCCAAAGATGGAAAACATTTTTTGATGTTGTCTTCCAGTGATGCCAAAGGCTCTATTACAATAGGTGCAACCTTTTCTAACACTGTGATTTGGTATCATAGGGAACATTTCAAGATTTTGTTTCTGTTGCTCTGTTTTTCTAGTTAGAAATGTTTTTCTGAAAAGCTAATAGCTTGTCTGTAGAGGTGAGAATGTTTTCATTTCGCCCTTGCATACTGGTATTAACGCTGTTTGGATAATTAACTGTTGCTGCCAAATATGCCAACTTAGCACACCACATTTCACTCTTAAGGTATTTGCAAAATGTATCATTTCCTTCTTTTTCAAAAAATACTGACAATTATTCTTTAAGTTCAAATACACGACATAAGACTTTTCCCCTTGAAAGCCATCTTACCTCTGTATGCAAAAGTAAACATTCGTGCTGTGCATCCATCACTTTGCAGAGCTGTTTAAACATGCAAGTTTTTAAAGGTCTTGATTTCATATAATTTATGATATTAACAACTTGATCGAACACAGATCTTAATTCTAGCAGTAATGTCTTTGTAACAAGTGCTTCTCTATGCAAAAAGCATTGGGTGAATAATATATTTGAATTATGTTTTTTTGCAAGCGTAATGAATCCTTTGACAAATCCCACCATAGACTGAACACCGTCCATGCAGATTCCAACACATGAGTCACATGAAATGTTCAAGTCTTCTAAATAAGAATTCACGGAATCAAATATGTCTTCACCTCTAGTATATTCCGGGAGTTCTATTCAGCAGAGAAATCGGTTAAATATCTCGTTTTCATGAATGAAGCGAACAAATGCTAACATTTATCACTAATGTCGGTGGACACCTCGAGTTGCACAGCAAAATTCGAGTTTGTAAGTTTCTTGGCTATATGTTTTTCAATGTTAGGTGATATTTCATTTATGCTTCTCCAAATTGTATCGTCAGACAGCGGAATGTTTGCAATTTCTTGTTCCGCTGCATCACCAAGCATTATTTTGGCAATTTTACGACATGCAGGCAAAATAAGTGACTCAGCTACAGTATGAGACTTCATTCTCTGCACTATTAATTCAGCAACTTCATAAGAAGCAATTCGAACCTTACCTGACATCTTAACATTCTTTCAAAATATTTCACTAGTTTTGATTGCGTCGCAATCAATCTCCTAAAATAACTCTGATCTTTTGTTGAAAGATGTGCATGTTTCATAGTAAAATGACGTTTCAATTTGCTGGGAACCATTGCACTGTTCTACAGTTTTTTGCCGCACAAACACACAATGGAATGGGGCATTCTTCTTCTCCTGTCCATGAAAAACCGAACCTCAAATAATCCTCGATATATCGACGATGAATTTTGGATTTTTTAGGATTCGGTTCAGCGCCACTTGTACTGGCGTTGGTTGTAGGCCTACTAGCGCTACTTGTAGTGGCATTGTCATTGATATCTCCTTGCTCTTTTTTACGTTTTCTTATGATGAATTTTCCATTGGGGAGACAAACTTTGTTCTTCTGAATGATCCAAACTTCAGACAGATACGAACTGAGGCTTCCAATTTCCAAACTCCAGAAGTCCAGACAGAAACGAACCTAGAGTTGAACAGGAAGTTTTGATTTTGACTGTGGTCAAAATATGCTAAAAGCAAACGCTCAGAAATTAAAGTAACCGCTAGGATGGCGAGACCAGGTCAAATTGGATGTGGCCTGCATCAAAGGAGCCGCTAATTGGTGCTATATCAGGTCAAAGCGTCATAGATGCCGCCAGTCCCGGCCACACATCAAGCTGCACATCAATGAACAAAAATATCAAAATATAAATAAGAATGTGATTAAATGCAATTAAATAGGTTTTGACATTTTATTATAAAAACTACACGTTTTACTGCATATGTGATAGACTTTTCTTTCATTTCTTTCATCCAATATAATAATGACATTTTAAGCTTTTCACATGAATAATTTAATACTATTATTTTGGATTGGGCGTGGCCATGGCCCAACTGCCCCTCTGGGTAGGCTTTGGTACAGACGCACATTCACACACAAGCACACGCTTATACATACACACACACACACCGTCTCAGTCGATGGTAGGCACTCGCATTTCTCTATCAGTAATGGGAGGGAGTAAGGGAATGAGAGAGATGGGGTGGTGGGGTGGGGGTGTGTGGTGTCGAGTACTCAAAGGAAACATATTTTGAGAATGGACTTTGTTCTGAGTATGGACATTTAAATTGTTTTTGTGTGATATCTCTTGTCATTATTACTTGTACAACTCTAGAACATTGTTTTTATGATAATAGTAGAGATAAATAGATAGTTATTTGTCAATAGTGGCAATGTTTACTACAGCAGTGGCGTCATACATATAGGTAAATGACATATGTGTCTGTCTGTTTCTCTCTCTCCCCCTCTCCTTCTGTTTCAGAGTGAAATGGTTTGTGTTTCATTGAGAAATCAGCTAAAGTCCACCATACTTTTACACAATTTGCCGGCACACGTGTGAAGGGTTCACGGCACACCAATGTGCCGCAGCACACCGGTTGAGAACCACTGATCTAAACCCTTGATGATTTTAAACACGTCGATCAAATCTCCACATTAACTTCTCCCCTTCAAGTAGAACATTCCCATCTTCTCCATTCCCTCCACATTAACTGAAGTCCCTAATGCCTCGTACTAATCTTGCTTGGAAAAATGTTCGATTCCATTATAAACAAAGCAGTAGCAGGACATTTGGAAAAGCAAAATTCGGTCAGGCAGATGCAGCTTGGATTTATGAAGGTGAAGTCATGTTTGAAAAATTTGCTGGAGGTCTTTGAGTATGTAGCGAACAGAGTGGATAAAAGGGAATCAGTGGGTGTGGTGTATTTGGTCTTCCAGAAGGCATTTGACAACGTCCCACACAAGAGATTGATGTGCAAAGTTAGAGCACATGGGATTGGGGGTAGTGTACTGACATGGATTGAGAACTGGTTGTCAGACAGGAAGCAAAGAGTAGGAGTAAATGGGTACTTTTCAGAATGGCAGGCAGTGACTAGTGGGGTACCGCAAGGTTCTATGCTGGGGCCCCAGCTGTTTACACTGTACATTAATGATTTAGATGAGGGGATTAAATGTAGTATCTCCAAATTTGCGGATGACACTAAGTTGGGTGGCAGTGTGAGCTGCGAGGAGGATGCTGTGAGGCTGCAGAGCGACTTGGATAGGTTAGGTGAGTGGGCAAATGCATGGCAGATGAAATATAATGTGGATAAATGTGAGGTTATCCACTTTGGTGGTAAAAACAGAGAGACAGACTATTATCTGAATGGTGACAGATTAGGAAAAGGGGAGCTGCAAAGAGACCTGGGTGTCATGATACATCAGTCATTGAAGGTTGGCATGCAGGTGCAGCAGGCGGTTAAGAAAGCAAATGGCATGTTGGCCTTCATAGCAAGGGGATTTGAGTACAGGGGCAGGGAGGTGTTGCTACAGTTGTACAGGGCATCGGTGAGGCCACACCTGGAGTATTGTGTACAGTTTTGGTCTCCTAACCTGAGGAAGGACATTCTTGCTATTGAGGGAGTGCAGCGAAGGTTCACCAGACTGATTCCCGGGATGGCGGGACTGACCTATCAAGAAAGACTGGATCAACTGGCCTTGTATTCAACGGAGTTCAGATGAATGAGAGGGGACCTCATAGAAACGTTTACAATTCTGACGGGGTTAGACAGGTTAGATGCAGGAAGACTGTTCCCAATGTTGGGGAAGTCCAGAACCAGAGGTCACAGTCTAAGGATAAGGGGTAAGCCATTTAGGACCGAGATGCAGAGGAACTTCTTCACCCAGAGAGTGGTGAACCTGTGGAATTCTCTACCACAGAAAGTTGTTGAGGCCAATTCACTAAATATATTCCAAAAGGAGTTAGATGAGGTCCTTACTACTAGGGGGATCAAGGGGTATGGCGAGAAAGCAGGAATGGCGTACTGAAGTTGAATGTTCAGCCATGAACTCATTAAATGGCGGTGCAGGCTAGAAAGGCCGAATGGCCTACTCCTGCACCTATTTTCTATGTTTCTATGTTTCTATGTATAACATAAAAGTTCACGGGGTTGGGGGTAATATATTAGCATGGACAGAGGATTGGCTAACTAACAGAGAACAGAGAGTCGGGATAAATGGTTCATTCTCTGGTTTGCAACGCGAAACTATGCAATGCTGCAGTGATCAGTGCAGGGACCCCAACTATTTAAGATCTTCATTAACGGCTTGGAAGAAGGGACTGAGTGTAACGTAGCCAATTTGCTGACGATAAAAAGATTGGAGGAAAAGCAATGTGTGAGGAGGACACACACTATCTGCAGATGGATATAATGTTGGAATGTGGGAGGTCATGCACTTTGCAGAAAAAAAATCAAGCAGCAAGATATTATTTAAATGGAGAAAGATTGCAACGTGCCCCCGTACAGCGGGTCGTGGGGATACTGTGCATGAAACACAAAAGGATCGTATGCAGGTATAGCAAGTGATCAGGATTGCCAATGGTATCTTGGCTTTTATTGCAAAGGGGATGGAGTATAAAAGCGGGAAGTCTTGCTAGAGCTATATACGGTATTAGTGAGGCCACACCTGGAATACTGCGTGCAGTATTGGTTTCCATATTTACAAAAGGATAAACTTGCTTTGGAGACAATTCAGAGCAGGTTCACTCTGTTGATTCTGGGGATGAGGAGGTTGACTTATGAGGAAAGGTTGAGTCGGTTGGCCCGCTACTCATTGAAATTCAGAAAAATGAGAGGTGATCTTATCGAAATGTATCAGATTATGAGGGGGCTTGTCAAGGTGCATGCAAAGAGGATGTTTCCTTTGATGGCGGAGATTGGAACTAGAGGGCATGATCTTGGAATCGGGGTCGCCCATGAAAAATTGAGATGAGTAGAAATTTCCTCTGAGGGTGGTGAATCTGTGGTATTCCCTGCTCAGAGAGCTGTGGAAACTGGGACGTTGAACACATTTAAGACAGAAATAGACAGTTTCTTAAATGATAAGGGGATATTGGTTAATGGGGAGCGGGCGCGATAGTGGAACTGAGTCCATGATCAGAACAGCCATGATCTTATTGAACAGCGCAGCAGGCTCGAGGGACCGTATGGCTTACTCCTGCTCCTCTTTCTTATGTTCTTAGGTTCTTATAATTTACTAATCTCCTCTCAACCTTCTCTGCTGTAAGAAGAGCAGCCCGAGATTCTCCAGTCTCTCCACATAATTTTAATCCCCATCCCTGATACATTTCCAGTAAATCTCTTCTGCACGCTTTCGAAAGTCTCCACGTCCTTCCTAAAGTATGGTGGCCAGAATTTGACACAATACTCCAGCTGGGGCTGAACTCGTGTTTATAGTCATTCATCCCTGGTAACAATCTGGTAAATCTCCCCTCACACTTCTCTGGTGTAAGGAGAAGAGCCCCAGCTTCTCCAAATCTGTCCGCATAGCGAGAGCTTGCATGCTACCGTCCGGTACACAGAATGGCACCGAGCTCCAGGGGGCAATGGCCCGTCCTCAACAGCGAGAAAGGGAAGGAAAAATGAGCGGCTGAAGTCGACGATGTCTTAAAACAATTTCTAAAATTATTATCTTTAATTTTTTTATTTACATAACGGAAAAATATCCTGACTGCCCTGTCTAGAATTTCTATCCAGTGCCAGTTCCCCAGTCAACTCCCTCTCCGGAAAGTTTGCCATTTTATTTCTTGTCAGGTTTTTTTTTGGGGGGGTGGTATTAAATATATATATTAGCATTCGCTCTCTCTCTTATTTGTTAATATATATTAAAGCTCGGTGAAGGACTTGGGTGCAGAAAATTCCATCTGAGGAATACTCATCGATGGGAGCAGAAAAACTGGAAACGAAAAGAAAATCGGTTGGGCTGAGGGAGGGAGAAGTGGAGCAAGGGAGGGGTGGCGTGATGGAGGGGTGAGGAATGGACGGAGGGAGGGAGGGATTGGTGCAGGGAGGGAGAGATTGATGGAGGGAGGGAAGGAGAGACCGGTGGAGGGTGGAAGGGATGGAGGAAGGAAGCGATAAAGGGAGGGAGTGGAGTAGAGACGGGTGGAGCATGGGAGGACTGGAGGGACGGAGTGATGGAGTATATGTCAATTTACCCGAATAAAATTCGTAACGATTTTGAGCACCTCTATTAAGTGGCCCATAACCTGCTCGGCTCTAAGCAGAACAGTCCCAGCTTCCAGCTGCTCTGATAATGCACCTGACACAGTGTAAAACTAGTGTAAACCGTGAGTCCTTGTGCTTCAGGCACTTCCAGCTGTTCCTTGCGGAATCGCTGACACTTTTACATGGACCCATTGGAAATACCAGTGTGGAAATGACATCCCAGGCAAGATTGGAGAACTCGCCCCTGATAATAAAAGGACCGGAGTAAGACTGGGCTCAGGCCCTGAACTTCAGACACGATGAGCTGAATGGCAACATTTTAAAATACATGCTGTAATATGTTCAAGCCTCGGCTCAGTGGGATCACTCTCGCCTCTGCTTCAGAAGGTCAGATACTAAACCCCACTCCAGAGACCTGAGCAAATAATCTATGCTGACACGTCTGGTGCCAGTACTGAGGGAGTGCTGCAATGTCTTTTGGGGCAGACATTAAACTGAGTCCCCGTCTTCCCACTCAGGTGGATTTAAAGGACGCGTAGCACTATATTGAAGTGTAGAGGAGTTCTCCAGGGTTTACAGCACAAATATTTATCCCTTAACCAATATCTGAAAAATAGATGATCTGATCATTATTTCATTGCTGTTTGCTGGATCTTGCTGTGCACCAATTGGCTGCAACGTTTCGTACATAACAGTGACCACACTTCCAAAGTAATTCATTGTCTGTAAATCATTTTGGGACATCATGAGATTATGAAAGGCGCTATATAAATGCAAAGTGTTTCTAAATATCAACATTTCAAAATAGAAGTTGCGATATGTGAAATGATCAGATAATCCTGTGATTGTCGGCACTCCTCTGGTCACTGGTTTAAATTGTTTAGTTTCAGTTATTTAAATCTTCCATTAAATGGAAATGCAGTGGAATAACAGCCTGTTCAGCGATGTTCCACTGATTTCAGCAGCAGACATTTCAGAACTGAATTATTCATTGCAATATTTATTCACTTTGATATAAATCACATCTGTTGCAATTGAACAAAACTGAAGCTAACGTCACTGTTCGACATATTTCTACTTCTGTTAATATTCTTAAAATAATTCATTGCTGTGAGTTGAGTCGAATCAATAAGTGACTAAGTTGATCTAATTTTGCTGCCATGGGCACTTCATGACCAGCAGTGAGCCGTTTATGTAAATAAACACAGAAATAGAAGTCCCAGATTAGAGCATTGAGCGACAGAGACACAATAAAAGTTTCCCCACCAACACAGCACTTAAATGAAGACAGAGAGAAATGCAAATCTCTCAACAGATTCCAGCAACAATTGTTTTTTGGTACATTTCTCTACATTATAGGAGAGTAAAGTGAAGATGATACCCACGTACAGAATGGGGAACGATTGCTTCTCGTCAGCATGTACAGCAACATCACAAAGGTGATAGTGGAGATTTGTCTATCATCTGCCTCTCAATTTTCCATTTTCCTCCTATCTCTCAAGAATAGGTCATTGACATTTCCCCACAACTAGATGTCAACATGTAACACAAGTTTCCCTCAACCATAAGGATATGCCTCGGACCAAATTGATTGGAGTGCACAGAGGGAGTTTTAGTCCAAAATGTGACCTATGCATTAAGTGACATTGGAGGTTTTGATGGGAGAGTTTAGAGGGATCTTTACTCTTGTATCTAACGCATGCTTTACCTGCCCTGGGTGTTTTTTGATGGGATGTTGTCGAGGGAGCATTATTTTGCACCTAAACCGTACTATACCTGTCCTGGCAGTGTGTGATGTGACAGTTTAGAGGGAGCATCACACTGTATCTAACCCGTGCTGTTACTGTTCTGTGAATGTGTGATGGGAGAGTATAATGGGAGCTTTACTCTGTATCTGACACATGCTGTACCTGCCCTGGGAGTTATAGGGTCTAGAGCAGTAATAACTGACATAACGCGTAGTGTCATATAAAGAGAGACATGGTCTCGTGCAGTAATAACGGTGATGGGGTCTAGTCTAATATAAAAAGAAACATGGTTTAATGCAGCAATGTGAAAGGATGGGGCTACTGTAATATAAGCAATGTACTTGTCTAGTTTAATATAAACAGAGACAGGGTCTTTTGTAATAGGAACAAAAGCATGGCATATTCCATTAATATCTGAGACAGAGCCTAGTACAATATTAGTAGTTCAAGTGCAGTACGAACGGAGGTAGTGGCTAGCATTTAACGACTGATACAGGGACATTGTTTATTGGTTCCTGACATGTGGGTGTATGTGTCGCTGGCAAGTCCAACATTGTTGTCTTTCCCTATTGGCCTTGAGAAGCAGTTGGTAAGCTGCCACCTTCAACCGCTGCAGACCGTGTGAAGAAGGTACTCACAGTGTTAGGGAGGGTGTTGAAGAACTTGGCCCAGTGTCTATGAAGGAAAGATAATACATTTCAAAACTAGAATGCTGTGTGATTTGGAGGGCTATGTGGAGATGACGGTGTTCTCATGAGCCTGCTGCCCTTGTCCTTCTAGGTGGAAGAGGTTGTAGATTTGGAAAGTTCTGCCGAAGATGTCTTGGCGAGTTACTGCAATGCATCTTGTGGATAGTAATCACTGCAGACATGGTGCACCGGTGGTTGAGGGAGTGAATATTTAACATGGTATGTGTGGTTATATAAACTGGAACAGTGTCTTGTGTAGTTATAACTGAGACAGGATCTGGTGTATTATAGAATCATAGAATGCTTACAGCACCGAAGAGGGCCATTTGGCCCATATAGCCCGTGTCGCTCTCTGCAGGAGTATTTCAACTAGTCCAGTCCTCCGCCCTTTCCCATAGCCCAGTGAATTTTCTTCCTTCAAGTACTTATCCAATTCCCTTTGGAATGCCATGGTTTAATCTCCCCCCACCTCCCTTTCATGCATTGCATTTCAGATCATAACCACTCGCTGCATACAAACGTTTTCCTTATGTCGCCTTTGATTGTGCCAATCATATTAAATCTGTGTCCTCTGTTCTCGACCCTTCTGCCAATGGGAAAAGTTTCTCTCCAGCTACTCTGTCTGGACCCCTTGATTCTGAACACCTCGATCAAATCTCATCTCAAACTTCTTTGCTCTAATGAGAACAACCCCAGCTTCTCCAGACTAGACCACATAACCGAAGTACCTTATCACTGGAACCACACGTAAATCTTTTCTACACCCTCTCCAATGACTTCACATCCTTCCTAAAGTGCGGTGCCCAGAATTGGACACAATACTCCAGTTAAGGCCGAATCAGTGTTTTATACTTATTCATCATAATTCCCTTGCTTTTGTATTCTATGTCTCTATTTATGAAGCCCATGATCCCATCTGCTTTTTAAACCACTTTCTCAATCTGCCCTGCCACATTCAATGATTTATGCACATATATCCTGAGGTCTCTGTGTTCAGCACACCCTTTAGAATTGTACCCTTTGGTTCATTTTGGCTCTCCTCGTTCCTCCTACCAAAATGTATCACTTCACACTTTTCTGTGTTTCATTTTCCATGTATTCGTCTATTCTAGCAGCAAAACTACGTCCTTTTAAAGTCTATAATAACTCTCCTCACTGTTCACTATACTTCCAAGCTATGAGTCATCTGCAAATATTGAAGTTATGCCCTTACACAATCTAAGTCATGAAAATAAATCAAGAAAAGTAGTATTCCTCATACCAACTGCTGTAGAACACCACTGTATACCTTCGTCCAGTCCAAAAAACCCACTACTCTCTGATTCCTATCACTCAGTCAATTTCATATCCAGACTGCCACTCACCCTTTTATTCTATGAATTTCAACTTTGCTGGCACGGATATTATCAAGGCACTTTATCAAACACTTTTTGTAAGTCCACCACATCAACGATATAAACTGAGCCTGGGTCTAGTGCAGTAATGAGAGAAATAAGTGAGGTAATTACAGATTTAGTAACCTCATGCCAGATATAGGTGCAGTTTCATGTTTACCTTCACTTGCACCAATCATCATAAACTTGAGGTGTATATCAGGAGATTCTGTGTGATGCTGAGATGATTGCTGGACAATAAAGCGCAGATACTGGTGGCTGGCTGCTCATTATCTTCGGTGTAATTTAATTCCTTTTCCCAGTGAATACTGTGGCCAGACATGGTCACCATGATAACAGAATGGTCAGTGTGACATCAGTTTCTAAAGTAGAGCGTGCAAGACAATGTGTTATCAATAAATGTTAACGGTATTAAGGAATCGGCAATTAGCTGTTGAATAAAATAAAATGCTGAAAAGCTAATCATTTTTCTTTGTGGAATGTACTTGCACACATTCTAATTTGTACACACACATACAAACATGCACATAAACACACACACACACACGTACACACATACACATATACATACACATATAGAAAACACTGTGTTCTCTTTTCTGTTGATCGTCTTAACCAGATGAGAGAATGAACTCCGGTGGATATTGGGACCCTGCGGCAGCCCATCCGGCGGTGCTGTGAGATCACGCTTCCAAGCTCTCTCTGACACAATTAGTGGGTCAAGTGAAAGCTCAATAGAAACAACAACCCTTAACATTAAATAACAGAGCAATTGGCACAGGACAACACAAGTGTGAATTTGTAACCTTTAACACAGAGTTTGCGACTAAGTAGTGTAAAATGCATTATTGCTCACCTTCAGTCCGGTCCCTCAATACCAGTCTATCTCGGAGATTATTACAAGATTCACCCCATCCTCTGAACACAAGTATTACCGACACAATACCAGATCAATACGCCATTACACACAACTCTTGATAGCTATTAACGAAATTAAACGTGTGTTCCAACCAAAAAAAAGTATTGCATTCTCCTACCCACACACATAAATATCTTATTTATATTACTATCTATCTACCGTCTATACATATTCTGTCTCTCTAACAGACGCATGGCAGAAATAACTTACAACAGGGTCTGTTGTACAATATATAGAGATATAATCCTTGGAGAGGGAGTTCATCCCAAAACTATCTGGGACCGAGGAGAAAATGAGACACCCTGAGCCTCGGTTGACACAAACAGACATTGTCTTGTGAAATCAACCGATACATGGCCCAGTCTAACAAAGGGCCTAGTGTAACAAAGGGAGACAGAGTCTATCATATCGGAAAGAGACACAGGGTCTAGTGTAATTTAAACAGCGACAGGGTCTAGTGTAATATAAACAGAGACAGTGTCTAGTGTAATACAAACAGAGACAGGGTCTAGTGTAATTAAACAGTGACAGGGTCTAGTGTAATATAAACAGAGACAGGGTCTAGTGTAATTTAAGAGAGACTGGGTCTCGTGTAATATAAACAGAGACAGTGTCTAGTGCAATTTCAGAGAAACAGTGCCGAGTGTAATGTAAACAAAAGAACATAAGAAATAGGAACAGGAGTAGGCCACTGGCCCCTCGAACCTGCTCATCATTTAATAAGATCATGGCTGATCTGATCATGGACTCAGCTCCACTTCGTTGCCCGATCCCCATAACCGTTTATTCTCTTATCACTCAAAGACTTTTCTATCTCCGCCTTAAATATATTCAATGGCCAAGCCTGCACAACTGTCTGGGGCTGAGAATTCCATAGATTTACATCCCTCTGAGCGAAGAAATTCCCCGTTAGCTCAGTTTTAAATGCGCAGCTAGTTTTTCTGAGACAATGTCCCCTAGTTTTATTTTCCCCTATAAGTGGAAGTATCCTCTCTGCATTCACATTGTCGAGTACGCTCATTATCTTATAATGTGCAATAAGATCATCTCTCATTCTTCTGAACTCCAATGTCTATCGGCCCAACCTACTCAAACTATCTTCATAATTCAACACCCTCATCTCCCGAATCAACCTTCGCTGGGAAGCCTCCAATGCAGGTACATCCTTCCTTAAATACAGAGACCAATACTGGATGCAGTACTCTAGATGTGGCTTCACCAATATACTGCAGATTATTGCCCACTCACTTAGTCTATCCATATCCCTTTACAGATTATTGGTGCCCTCCTCACAATTTTCTTTCCCACCCTTCTTTTTATCGTCTCAAAGCTTGGCTACATTACATTAGGTCCCTTCATCCAATTCATTACTATCGATTGTAAATAGTTGCGGTTCCACCACCGATCCCTGCGGCACAACACGGGATACTGTTTGCCAACCGGAAATTGACCCATTTATCCCGACCCTCCGATCAGTTAGTTAGCCAACCATCTATCCATGCCAATATATTGCCCTCAACCCCGAGAACTTTTATCTTGTGCAGTAATCTTTTATGTGGCACCATATCGAAGATTTCTGGAAATCCAAATACACCACATCCACTGGATCCCCCTAATCAACCCTGCTCGTTTCATCCTCAAAGATCTCCAGCAAATTTTTCAATCATGTCGTCCCGTTCATGAAACTCCGCTGACTCTGCTTGATTGAATTTTGCTTTTCCAAATTTCCCGCTACTGCTTCCTTAACGGATTCCACCATTGTCTCAATGACAGATGTTCCGCTCACTGGTCTATAGTTTCTTGCTTTTTGTCTGCCTATTTTTTTTTTTTAAATAGGATCACTACATTTGCAGTTTTCCAATCCGCTGGGACCGCCGCAGAATTAAGAAATGTTAGTAGATTTAACCAATGCAGCCACTATCTCTGCAGCCACTTATTTTAGGACCATGGGGTGTAACCCATCAGGCCCTGGGGACTTGTCCGCCTTTAGTCCCATTATTTTACCGAGTATGACTTCATTAATGATAGAGATTGTAATAAATTCCTTCCTCCATATAGCCCCTTGATTTTCCACAATTTGGATGTGTGCAGTGTCTGCTACCATGAAGACCGATACAAAATATTTGTTCAACGTCTCTGTCATTTCCCTGTTCTCCATTCTTAATTCCCCAGTCTCATCCGTTAATTGACCAACATTTACGTTAACCTCACTTTTGCTTGTAATGTACCTGTAGAAACTTTTACTATCTGTTTTTCTATTTTGCGCTAGTTTACTTTCATAACCTATCTTCCCTCACTTTATCATTTGTTAAGTTGTTCTTTTCTGGCTTTTAAAAGTTTCCGAATCCTCTGGCCTCCCACTAGTCTTGGGCAGACTGTATGCCTTTGTTTCCAATTTGGTACCATCCCTTATTTCCTTAGTTAGCCACGGATGGTTATCTCCTCTCTTGCAGTCTTACCTTCTCATTGGGATATCTTTTTGTTGCGAATTATGAAATATCTACTTAAATGTCTGCCACTGTTCATCAACCGTCCCATACTTTTATCTATTTTCCCAGTCCGCATTAGAAATTACTGACCTCAGACCTTTGTAGCCTCCTTTTTTTAAGGTTTGTACAGTGGTTTGAGAACCAACTCTCGCACTCTCCAACTGAATTTGAAATTCAACCGTGTTCTGGTCACTGATAGATTAGTATGGCACAGAAGGTGACAATTCAGCCCATAGAGTCTGCGCCGGCTCTTTCGAAGAGCAATCCCGTTAGCCCCACTCCCGCGCACTTTCCCTATATCCCTGCATGTTTTCCTCCTTCAAGTATTTGTACACTTTCCTTTTAAGGGCAACTATTGAATCTATATCTACCACCCTATCAGGCAGTACAACCCAAATCCTAACCAGTGGTTGCATAGAACGTTTCGTCCAAATATCGCCTCTGGTTCTTTTGTCAATCACCTTACATCTGAATCAAGTTCTATTTATTTACTCTATCTAAACCAGTGGTTCTCCACCTTTTTGTGTTCGCGACACACTTTTGTATACTAGAATTTTTGGTGGCACACTTGAAGGGATTAAAAGGTGAACACAAAGGTTAAAATAAGCAAGTTTCAGAAAATTTAAAAAACATTTTATTAATCACAGTATATGAAGATATACAACATTGTACACATGTATGTTATTAATTATTTTTTATTCTGAATGTAACAATAAAATAATAAACTATAATAATAATTCCTCACGTTAATTATTGATTAATTAGTATTTTGATATGATACTTGTGCCTGACGTTTTTTTGGATATGTCACTAATATTAGTGCGTAAAACCGATAAGGCCTCTCTCATTTCGTGTTCAAGTTCGCTAAGTTTTTCCCTTTTTTTTGCATTTGATATTCGTAAGAGTTGAGAATCCTAATTCGCAGAGATGTTGAAAACTGCATCAGAATTATCAAAGCTGTTTTTAATATTGCAGGATATTCTTCTTTAATAGAAATCCAGATTGCATCAAGAGACATATCTGAAGGTTTCATTTTAAGGCTGTGGTCTGTCGAAATGGAAGTCAATTTTTCTTCTTCTTGCAATGTAAAATTAAAATCTGACGTGCTAGTTGGAGAAAATGGATTTCTTACCCAATCATATTCTCTACATCCAAAGATGGAAAATATTTTTTGATGTTGTCTTCCAGTGATGCCAAATGCTCTATCACAATAGGTGCAACCTTTTTAACACTGTGATTTGGTATCAAAGGGAACATTTCAAGATTTTGTTTCTGTTGCTCTCTTTTTCGAGGTAGAAATGTTTTTTCTGAAAAGCTAATAGCTTGTCTGTAGAGGTGAGAATGTTTTCATTTCGCCCTTGCATACTGGTATTAACGCTGTTTGGAAAATTAACTGTTGCTGCCAAATATGCCAACTTAGCACACCACATTTCACTCTTAATGTATTTGCAAAATGTATCATTTCCTTCTTTTTCAAAAAATACTGACAATTATTCTTTAAGTTCAAATACACGACATAAGACTTTTCCCCTTGAAAGCCATCTTACCTCTGTATGCAAAAGTAAACATTCGTGCTGTGCATCCATCACTTTGCAGAGCTGTTTAAACATGCAAGTTTTTAAAGGTCTTGATTTCATATAATTTATGATATTAACAACTTGATCGAACACAGATTTTAATTCTAGCAGTAATGTCTTTGTAACAAGTGCGTCTCTATGCAAAAAGCATTGGGTGAATAATATATTTGAATGATGTTTTTTTGCAAGCGTAATGAATCCTTTGACAAATCCCACCATAGACTGAACACCGTCCATGCAGATTCCAACACATGAGTCCCATGAAATGTTCAAGTCTTCTAAATAAGAATTCACGGAATCAAATATGTCTTCACCTCTAGTATTTTCCGGGAGTTCTATTCAGCAGAGAAATCGGTTAAATATCTCGTTTTCATGAATGAAGCGAGCAAATGCTAACATTTATCACTAATGTCGGTGGACACCTCGAGTTGCACAGCAAAATTCGAGTTTGTAAGTTTCTTGGCTACATGTTCCCTATATCCCTTGCTTTTTTCCTCCTTCAAGTATTTGTACAATTTCTTTTTGAAGGAAACGATTGAGTCTGTATCTACCACCCTATCAGGCAGTACAATACAAATCCTAACCAGTGGTTGCATAGAAAACTTCGTCCAAATATCGCCTCTGGTTCTTTTGTTAATCACCATACATCTGAAACAGTTTATATTTATTTACTCTATCTAAACCGTTGATGATTTTAAACAGCTCTATCAAATCTCTTCTTAGACTTCGCTCCTCCAAGGAGAACAATCCCATATTTTGCAGTCTCTACACATTAACTGAAGTCCCTCATGCTTGGGTCTAATATTGGTTGGGAAATGTCGGAGTCCATTAAATAAGAAGCAGTAGCAGGACATTTGAAAAACAAAATTCGGTGAGGCAGAGTCAGCATGGATTTATGAAGGGGAAGTCGTGTTTGACAAATATTCTGGCGTTCGTTGAGTATGTAGCGAACAGGGTGGATAGAAACATAGAAACATAGAAAACAGGTGCAGGAGTAGGCCATTCAGCCCTTCTAGCCTGCACCACCATTCAATGAGATCATGGCTGAACATGCAACTTCAGTACCCCATCCCTGCTTTCTCGCCATTCCCCTTGATCACCCTAATAGGAAGGACTCCATCTAACTCCCTTTTGAATATATTTATTGAATTGGCCTCAACAACTTTCTGTGGTAGAGAATTCCACAGGTTCACCAGTCTCTGGGTGAATACGTTTCTCCTCATCTCAGTTCTAAATGGCTTACCCCTTATTCTTAGACTGAGACCCCTGGTTCTGGACTTCTCCAACATTGGGAACATTCTTCCTGCATCTAATCTGTCGAAACCGGTCAGAATTTTAAACGTTTCTATGAAGTCCCCTCTCATTCTTGTGAATTCCAGTGAATACAAGCCCAGTTGATCCAGTCTTTCTTGGTAGATCAGTCCCACCATCCCTGGAATCAGTCTGGTGCACCTTCGCTGCACTCCCTCAATAGCAAGAATGTCCCTCAAGTTAGGAGACCAAAACTGTACACAATACTTCAGGTGTGGCCTCACCAAGGCCCTGTACAACTGTAGCAACACCTCCCTGCCCCTGTACTCAAATCCCTTCGCTATGAAGGCCAACATGCCATTTGCTTTCCTCACCGCCTGATGTACTGCATGCCAACCTTCAATGACTGATGTACCATGACACCCAGGTCCCGTTGCACCTCCCCTTTTCCTAATCTGTCACCATTCAGACAATAGTCTGCCTCTCTGTTTTTACCACCAAAGTGGATAACCTCACATTTATCCACATTATACTTAATCTGCCATGCATTTGCCCACTCAGCTAAAGTATCCAAATCGCTCTGCAGCCCCATAGCATCCTAATGGCAGCTCACACTGCCACCCAACTTAGTGTCATCCACAAATTTGGAGATACTACATTTAATCCCCTAGTCTAAATCATTAATATACAGTGTAGACAGCTGGGGCCCCAGCAGATAACCTTGCGGTACCCCACTAGTCACTGCCTGCCATTCAGAAAAGTACCCATTTACTCCTACTCTTTGCTTCCTGTCGGACAACCAGTTCTCAATCCACGTCAGCACACTACCCCCAATCGCATGTGCTTTTACTTTGCACAATAATCTCTTGTGTCGGACCTTGTCGAAAGCCTTCTGAAAGTCCAAATATTCCACATCAACTGGTTCTCCCTTGTCCACTTTACTGGAAACATCCTCAAAAAATTCCATAAGATTTGTCAATCATGATTTCCCTTTCACAAATCCATGCTGGCTTGGACCTATCATGTCACCTCTTTCCAAGTGCGCTGCTATGACATCTTTAATAATTGATTCCATCATTTTACCCACTACTGAGGTCAGGCTGACCGGTCTATAATTCCCTGTTTTCTCTCTTCCGCCTTTTTTAAAAAGTGGGGTTACATTGTTTACCCTCCACTCGATAGGAACTGATCCAGAGTCAATGGAATGTTGGAAAATGATTGTCAATGCATCCGCTATTTCCAAGGCCACCTCCTTAAGTACTCTGGGATCGAGTCCATCAGGCCCTGGGGATTTATCGGCCTTCAATCCCATCAATTTCCCCAACATAATTTCCCAACTAATAAAGATTTCTCTCAGTTCCTCCTCCTTACTAGACCCTCTGACCCCTTTTATATCCGGAAAGTTGTTTGTGTCCTCCTTAGTGAATACCGAACCAAAGTACCTGTTAAATTAGTCTGCCATTTCTTTGATCCCGGTTATGACTTCCCCCGATTCCGACTGCAGAGGACCTACGTTTGTCTTTACTAACCTTTTTCTCTTTACATATCTGTAGAAACTTTTGCAATCTGCCTTAATGTTCCCTGCAAGCTTCTTCTCGTACTCCATTTGCCCTGCCCTAATCAAGTCCTTTCTCCTCCTCTGCTGAGTTCTAAATTTCTCCTAGTCCACGGGTTCGCTGCTATTTCTGGCCAATTTGTATGCCACTTCCTTGGCTTTAATACTATCCCTGATTTCCCTTGATAGCCACGGTTGAGCCACCTTCCCTTTTTTATTTTTACGCCAGACAGGAATGTACAATTGTTGTAGTTCATCCATGCGGTCTCTAAATGTCTGCCATTGCCCATCCACAGTCAACCCCTTAAGTATCATTCGGCAATCTATCCTAGCCAATTCACACCTCATCCCTTCAAAGTTACCCTACTTTAAGTGCTGGTGCATGGTCTCTGAATTAACTGTTTCATTCTCAATCCTAATGCAGAATTCCACCATATTATGGTCACTCTTCCCCAAGGGGCCTCGCACAATGAGATTGCTAATTAATCCTCTCTCATTACACAACACCCAGTCGAAGATAGCCTCCCCCCTAGTTGGTTCCTCGACATATTGGTCTAGAAAACCATTCCTTCTGCACTCCAGGAAATCCTCCTCCACCGTATTGCTTCTAGTTTGGCTAGCCCAATCTATGTGCATATTAAAGTCACCCATTATAACTGCTGCACCTTTATTGCATGCACCCCTAATTTCCTGTTTGATGCCCTCCCCGACATCACTACTACTGTTTGGAGGTCTGTACACAACTCCCACTAACGTTTTTTGCCCTTTGGTGTTCTGCAGCTCTACCCTTATAGATTCCACATCATCCAAGCTAATGTCTTTCCGAACAATTGCATTAATCTCCTCTTTAACCAGCAATGCTACCCCACCTCCTTTTCCTTTTATTCTATCCTTCCTGAATGTTGAATACCCCTGGATGTTGAGTTCCCAGCCCTGATCATCCTGGAGCCACGTCTCCGTAATCCCAATCGCACCATATTTGTTAACATCTTTTTGCGCAGTTACTTCATCCACCTTATTGCGGATACTCCTTGCATTAAGACACAAAGCCTTCAGGCTTGTTTTTTTAACACCCTTTGTCCTTTTAGAATTTTGCTGTACAGTAGCCCTTTTTGTTTTTTGCCTTGGGTTTCTCTGCCCTCCACTTTTCCTCATCTCCTTTCTGTCTTTTGCTTTTGCCTCCTTTTTGTTTCCCTCTGTCTCCCTGCATTGGTTCCCATCCCCCTGCATTTTTAGTTTAACTCCTCCCCAACAGCACTAGCAAACACTCCCCCGAGGACATTGGTTCTGGTGCTGCCCACGTGCAGACCGTCCGGTTTGTCCTGGCCCCAACTTCCTCAGAACCAGTTCCAATGCCCCAGGAATTTGAATCCATCCCTGCTGCACTCTGCTCAAGCCACGTATTCATCTGCGCTATCCTGCGATTCCTACTCTGACTAGCACGTGGCATTGGTAGCATCCCGAGATTACTACTTTTGAGGTCCTACTTTTTAATTTAGCTCCTAGCTCCTTAAATTCGTTTCGTAGGACCTCATCCCTTTTTTTAACCAATGTCGTTGGTACCAATGTGCACCACGACAACTGGCTGTTCTCCCTCCCTTTTTAGAATGTCCTGCACCCACTCCAAGACATCTTTGACCCTTGCACCAGGTAGGCAACATAACATCCTGGAGTCTCGGTTGCGGCCGCAGAAACGCCTATCTATTCCCCTCACAATTGAATCCGCTATCACTATCGCTCTCCCACTCTTTTTCGTGCTCTCCTGTGCAACAGAGCCAGCCACGGTGTCATGAACTTGGCTGCTGCTGCCCTCGCCTGATGAGTCATCCCCCCCAACAGCATTCAAAGCAGTATATCTGTTTTGCAGGGGGATGACCACAGGGGACCCCTGCACTACCTTCCTTGCACTACTCTTCCTGCTGGTCTTCCATTCCCTATCTGGCTGTGGAACCTTCTCCTGCGGTAAGACCAACTCGCAACACGTGCTACTCACGTCATTCTCAGCATCGCGGATGCTCCAGAGTTAATGCACACTCAGCTCCAATTCCGCAACGCGGTCCGTCAGGAGCTGGAGGCGGATACACTTCCCACACACATAGTCGTCAGGGACACCGGAAGTGTCCCTGAGTTCCCACATGATACAGCAGGAGCATTACACCCAAGCGAGTTCTCCTGCCATGAATTAACACTTAGATACACTTAAATTGGCAACAACAATGTTAAAAGTTACTGACTGATAAAAAAAAGAAAAAGCAAAGCTACTCACCAATCACCAGTCAATCACTTACCTCCTAGGCTGTGACGTCAACTTTATGTTCCTTTTTTTTCCTTCTCCCTGTAGCTGCACAAGTACGCCTGTATAGGCCTCTGCTGATCCCCGGACTCACGCCTCAGCGACCACGAACTCCCGCTACCTCTCGCGGCCTTTATAGGCCTCTGCTGATCCCCGGACTCAAGCCTCAGCGACCACGAACTCCCGCTGCATTTATAGGCCTGTGCTGATCCGCGGACTCGCGCTGCCTCTCGCGGCCTTTATAGGCCTCTGCTGATCCCCGGACTCCCGCTGCCTCTCGCGGTCTTTATAGGCCTCTGCTGATCCCCAGACTCACGCCTCAGCGACCACGAACTCTCGCGGCGTTTATAGGCCTCTGCTGATCCCCGGACTCACGCCTCAGCGACCACGACCTCCCGCTGCCTCTCGCGGCCTTTCTAGGCCTCTGCTGATCCTCGGACTCACGCCTCAGCGACCACGAACTCCCGCTGCCTCTCGCGGCATTTTATAAGCCGCTGCTGATCCCAAGACTCACGCCTCAGCGACCACGAACTTCCGCTGCCTCTCGCGGCCTTTTATAGGCCTCTGCCGATCCCCGGACTCACGCCTCAGCGACCACGAACTCCCGCTGCCTCTCGGATAAAGGGGAACCATTGGATAGGGTTCTTTGGACTTCCAGAAAGCATTTGACAAAGTGCCACATAAAAGGTTACTGCACATGATAAAAGATCACGGGGCTAGGGGTAATATATTACCATGGATAGAGGATTGGAACAAAGAACAGAGAGTCGGGACAAATGGTCCATTCTCTAGTTGGCAACCAGTAACTAGTGGCATGCCGCAGGGATCAGTGCTGCGACCTCAACTAATTACAATCTACATTTACTACTTGGAATAAGGGACTGAGTGTAACGTAGCCAAGCTTGCTGGCGATAAAAAGATGGAAGGAAAAGTAGTGTGTGAGGAGGATACAAGAAATCTGCAAAAAGACATAGACAGGCTAAGTAAGTGAGAAAACAATTGCCAGATGGAGTCTGATGTTGTAAAATGAGAGGTCATGCACTTTGGCCGAAAGAAAATAAACAGCATTATTATTTAAATGGAGATAGATTGCAATGTGCTGCAGTACAGCGGGACCTGGGGTTACTTGTGCATGAAACACAAAAGGATAGTATGCAGGTATAGCAAGTGATCAGGAAGGCCAATGGAATTTTGGTCTTCATTGCAAAGGAGATGGAGTATAAAAGCAGGGAAGTCATGCTACACCTATATAAGATATTGCTGAGGCCACATTTGGAATACTGCGTGCAGTTTTTGTTTCCGTATTTACAGAAGGATTTACTTGCTTTGCAGGCAGTTCAGAGAAGTTTCACGAGGTTGATTCTGGGGATAAGGGGTTTGACTTATGAGGAAAGGTTGAGTAGGTTGGGTCTCTACTCATTGGAATTGAGAAGAATGAGAGGTGATCTTATCGAAACGTATACGATTATGAAGAGGCTTGACAAAGTGGATGCAGAGAGGATGTTTCCACTGATGGGGCAGACTAGAACTAGAGGGCACGATCTTAGAATGGGGGCACCCATTTAAAACAGATATGAGGAGAAATTTCTTCTCTCAGAGAGTTGTAAGTTTGTGGAATTCGCTGCCGCAGAGAGCTGTGGAAGTGGGATATTAAATAAATTTAAGACATATTTGATCTTTTCTTAAACGATAAGGGGATAAGGGTTTATGGGGAGCGGACGGGGAAGTGGAGATCAGTCCATGGTCAGATCAGCCATGATTGTATTGAGTGGCGCAAAAGGCTCGAGGGGCTGTATGGCCGACTCCAGCTCCTTTTTATTATGTTCTTATGTGCTTATCATTTACTAAATCTCCTCTCCTCTTAACCTTTTCTGGTCTAAGGACAACAGCTCCAGTTTCTCTAGTCTCTCCATATAATTTCAATCCTCCATCCCTGATACATTTCCAGTAAATCTCTTCTAGATCCTCTCGGAATTCTTCACGTCCTACCAAAAGTATGGTGCCCAAATTTAGACA
The DNA here is from genome assembly GCF_044704955.1 of Pristiophorus japonicus. Lineage (NCBI taxonomy): Eukaryota > Metazoa > Chordata > Chondrichthyes > Pristiophoridae > Pristiophorus > Pristiophorus japonicus. The sequence goes on along the minus strand of NC_091999.1, from coordinate 32,175,253 downwards.
CAATACTCTAGCTGGGGCTGAACTAGGGTTTCCAGTCATTCATCCCTGGTACCAATCTGGTAAATCTCCCCTCAACCTTCTCTGCTGTAAGGAGAACAACCCCAGCTTCTCCAAGTCTGGCCACGTAGTGAGAGCTTGCGTCCTACCATCCCGTACACACAATGCAGCGAGCTCCAGGCTGGCGCTGCCCAGTCCTCAACAGCGAAATGGCGGAGGAAAAAAGAGCAGCTGAAAGCCGACGATGTCTTGTAATTTTTAAAAAATTGTTAACTTATTTTTTTTATTTAAAAAAGGAAATATATCGTGACTGCCGCAGCCAGAACTTCGACCCAGTGACAGTTCCCCAGCCAACTACCTCTCCTGAAAGGTAAGCATTTTTTTTCTTGTCTGTTTTTTTCGGGTGGGGGCTTCAATATATATATTTGCCATCGCTCTGTCTCTTATTTGTTAATACATATGAAAACCCGCTGAAGGAATTGTGTGCAGAAAATTCCAGCTGGGGAATCGTCATCGATGGAAGCAGAAACTCTGCAAAGGGAACAATAATAATCGTTTGGACTGAGGGAGGAAAGAGTGGAGGGTGGAGTGGAGCAAGGGAGGGATGAAGTGATGGAACGGTGGAGGGATGGGCGGAGGGAGGGAGGGATGGTTGCAGGAAGGGAGCGCTTGATAGAGGTAGGGATGGAGGTATGTACGGAGGTAAGAATGAAGGGAGGGAAGGAAGGAGAGACGGGTGGATGGCGAGAGGGATGATGGGGGAAGTGATGGAGTATCTCCCAATTTACCCCATCAAAACTCTTCATGATTTGGAACACCTCTATTAAGTGGCCCATAACGTGCTCGTCTCTAAGGAGAACAATCCTAGCTTCCAGTTGCTTTGATGGTGCAGCTCAAGTTCCGTGAGTCCTTCTACCTAAGGCACATCCAGATGTTCCTTGCGGAGTCGGTGTCACTTTTATATCGACCCAGTGGAAATCCCAGTGTGAGAATGACATCCCAGGCAAAATAAGAGAATTCGCCCCTGAAACTAAATAGATCGCTATAAGACTGGACTCAGGCCCTGAACTTCAGACACGATGAGCTGAATGTGAACATTTTAAAGTACACGCTGTTAGATGTCCAAGGCTCGGCTCAGTGGGTTCACTCTGGCCTGCGAATCAGAAGGTCACAGATATTAATCCACACTCCAGAAACCTGAGCCAATAATCTATGCCGACACGCCCGGCGCCAGTACTGAGGGAGTGCTGCACTGTCAGAGATAACGTCTTTCGGGGCAGACAATAAGTTGAGGATTCAACTTTCTGCTCAGTTGGATTTAAAGGATTCATGGCACTATACTGAAGAGCACATGAGTTCTCCAGGGTTTCCAGTGCAAATATTTACACTTCAACCAACATCTGAAAAACAAATTATCTGATCAATATTTCATGCTCTTTGTTGGAGCTTGCTGCACACACATTGGCTGCCGCGTTTCCTACATTACAACAGTGAGCACACTTCCAAAGTAATTCATTGGCTGTAAAACAATTTGGGACATCATGAGGTCAAGAAAGTCACTATATAAATGCAAGGTGTTTCTAAATGTCAACATTTGTAAATGCAAGTTGCGATATGTGAAAAGCCCAGATATTAATGTGATTGTAGGACACTCCTCTGGTCACCCATTTTACTTGTTTATTTTCAATGGTTTAAATCTTCCACTAAATGGAGATCCAGTGGAATAGCAGCCTTTTCAGAGATGTTCCATTAATTTTGGCAGTAGAGCTGTCAGAACTGAATTATTCATTTTACTATATATTCCTTTGGTATGAATGACATCTGTTCTAATTGAACAAAACTGAAGCAAACCTCACTGTTGGGAGAATTTTCTATTAATGTTGTACCAACTTTCAATATTTTTAAAATAAACATTTGTTGTGAGAGGAGACGAATCAATAAATAACTCTGTTAATCTGATTTTACAGCCATGAACATTTCATGGGACCCAGTGAGTCGGTTATGTAAATAAACACAGCAATAGAAGTCCCAGATTAGAGTATTGAGTGACAGAAACAATTTAAATGTTTCCCCACCAACACAGCATAGAAATAAACAGAGAAATAAATGCAAATTTCTTAACGGATTCCAGTAGAAATTTTTTGGGGGGGCATTTCTCTAAATTATAGGAGAATAAAGTAAAGATGATACCCATGGACAGAATGGGGAAAGATCCTATTCACCGCCTATAGTAACATCACAAATGTGTAAGTGGAGATTCCCTGTATCCTCTCCCTCTCCTATTCCTACTTTTCCTATTGTCTCTCAAGAATGGATAATTGGCCATCTCCCACAACTAGATATTAAAATCTAACAAAAGTTTTCCTTGAACCCTAATGTTACGCCTCGAATCAACTTGATTGGAATGCGTAGAGGGAGCTTTAAACCAAGATGTGACCTGTGCATGAAACTACCTGGGAGTATTTAAACTGTGCTCTTCCTGCCCCAGTGTTTGATGGGACAGTGTAGAGCTCGCTTTACTCTGGATCTGACTCGTGCTGCACCTGCCCTGGGAGTGTTTGATGGGACAGAGTCGCGGGAGCTTTACACTGTATGTAACCTGTACGGTACCTACCTTGTAAGTATTTAATGGGACTGTGTATAGAGTCCATTTTTCTGTATCTAACCCGTACTGTACCTGTCCTGGGAATGTTCGATGTGACAGTGTAGAGGTCGGTTTACTCTGTATCTGGCACATGCTGTACCTGACCTGTGAGTTACAGTGCTTAGTGCATTAATAACGATGACAGGGTCAAATTTAACAGAAGCAGAGACATTGTCTATTTTAGTAAAGTGAAATGTTGGGTCTAGAGTAATATATACAGCGTCCGTGTCTAGTTTAATATTAACAGAGACGGGGACTTGTGTAATAGAATCAAAGGCATTGCCTATTCCAGTAATATATGAGACAGGGCCTAATACAATATTAATAGTTCTATTACTGTAATAACTGAGGTAGGGCCTAGTGCAGTAATTGCTGATACAGGGACATTGATTTGTTCATTCCTGTCATGCGGGGGTGAGAGTCATTCGGCCCATATAGAGCATGCCGCTCTCCGCAAGAGTATTTCAGCTGGTCCACTCGACTGCCCTTTCACGTAGCCCTGCGATTGTTCTTTCTTCAGGAACATATCCAATTCCATGCCATGATTGAATCTGTCTCAGCAATCATTCAGACAGTGCAATCAAGGCCAACATTAATTGCCTATCCATAATAGGTCTTGAGAAGCAGGTTGTGAGCTGCCCCTTTGACCCGCTGTAGACCGTGTGGTGAAGGCACTCCCACAGTGTTAGAGAGCGGGTTCCACGAATTTGACCCAGCGATTATTAAGCAATGGTAATAAATTTCCAAGTCAAGATGGTGTGTGATTTGGAGGCGAACTTGGAGGTGATTGTGTTCCCAGGAGCCTGCGGCCTTTGTTCTTCTAGGTGAAAGAGGTCGTAGGTTTGGAAAGTGCTGTCGAAGATGTCTTGGCGAGTTGCTGCAATGCACCTTGTGGATAGTAATCACTGCAGACATGGTGCGCCGGTGGTGGAGCGAGTGAATTTTTAACGTTGTGGCTGGGGTTATATAAACTTGAAGAGGGTCTCGCATAGTAATACCTGAGACAGTCCCTGGTGTATAGAATTATAGAATTATGGCACAGAAGAGAGTCATTCGGCCCGTATAGAGCATGCCGCCCTCTGCAAGAGTATTTCAGCTAGTGCACTCCCCTGCCCTTTCCGGTAACCCTGTGATTGTTCTTCCTTCAGGAACTTATCCAATTCCATGCCATGATTGAATCTGTCTCCACCACTCTTTCAGGCAGTGCATTCCAGATCCTAATTTTTCCACATGTAAATTTAGGTTGTTCTGCAATTGTGATAAATCTGTATCCTGTTCTCGACCCTTCCGCCAATGGGAACGGTTTGTCTCCAGCTACTCTGTCTCGACCCCTTATGATTCAGAACACCTCTATTTTGTCTCATCTCAAAATTCTGTGCTCTAAGAAAAACAACCCCAGCTTCTCCAGTCTATCCACATAACTGCAGTACCTTATCCCTGGAACCACAAGTAAATATTTTCTGCACCCGCTCTAAGGCGTTCACATCCTTCCTAAAGTACGGTGCCCAGAATTGGACACAGTAATAGGTTGAGGTCGAAACCGTGTTTTACACAGGTTCATCATAAATTCTTTGCTTATATATTCTATTCCTCTATTTATGAAGCCCAGGATCCCATATGTTTTTTAAAACACTTTCTCAACCTGCCCTGCCACCTTCAAAGATTTTTGCATATATAGCCCCAGGTCCCTACGTTCATCACAGCTTTTAGTATTGTACCCTTCAGTTAATGTTCCTCTCTTCGTTCTTCCTACCAAAATGTATAACTTCACACTTTTCTGCGTTTCATTTGCCACGTGTCCGTCTATTCCACCAGCATGTCGCTGTCCTCTTGAAGTCATCACTATCCTCCTCTCCTCACTGTTCACTAAACTTCCAAGCTTTGAATCGTTTGAAAATGTTGAACTTGTGCCCAGTACACCCGAATCCAGGTCATGAATATAAATCAAGAAAAGCAATGTTCCTAGAACCAGCCGCTGCGAAACACCACTGTATACCTCCCTCCAGTCCAAAAAAAACCCACAGCTCTCTGACTCCTGTCACTCAGCCAATTTCATATCCATGATGCCACTGTCCCTTATATTCTATGGGTTTCAACTTTGCTGGCAAGGATATTATCAAAGCACTTTATCAAATGCCTTTTGGAAGTCCATCACATCAACCAAAAAAACTGAGTCTGAGTCTACTGCAGTAAAAACTGCGAAGGGGTCTGGCGTAATGAGAGAGACAATAAGTCCGATAGTTACAGATTTATTAACCTCATGCCAGGTACAGGTGAAGTTTCATGCTTACCATCACTTGCACCAATAATCATACACTTGACGTGTATATCAGCGGATTCTGTGTGATGGTGAGGTGATCACTGGACAATAAAGCGCTGAGACTGGTGGCTGGATGCTCATTATTCTCGGTGTGATTTAATCCACTTTCCCACTGAATACTGCGGACATACATGGTCAACTTGATAACAGAATGGTCAGTGTGACATCGCTTTCTAAAGAAGAGCAAGCAAGACAATGTGTTATCAATAAATGTTAAAGGTATTAAACGACCTGCAGTTAGCTGTTGAATAAAATAAAATGCTGAAAAATAATGGTTGGAGCTAATAGTTTACCTTTGTGGAATGCACTTGCACACCTTATGAATGATGTGCATTGTACATACACACACACACAAACACACACATATATACACACACACATGCAGACACTCACACGTATATACACACACATACATACACACACACATACACATGCATACATACACACACACACACACACACGTACATATACACGCCCATACATACACACGCACACACACACACACACACACACATACACACGCACACACACACACACACACACACACACACACACACACACACACACACACACACAGCAAACACACAGACAGCAAACACTGTGTGTGTGCTCTTTTCAGTTGTTCGTCTTAAGCAGATGATTTATATTCCGGTGGATGTTTGGACCCTGCGGCCGCACATCCGGCGGTACTCTGAGATCACGGTTCCAGGCTCGGTCTGACACAATCAATGGGTCACGTGAAAGCTCAATAGAAAATACTGCAGGAAAAACAATCCTTAACATTAAAGAACTGGGAGCAATTGGCACAGGACAACACAAGTATGAATTAGTAATCTTTAACACACCGAGTGCCACTAAGTAGTGCAAAGTGCAGTGAATTGCTCCCCTTCAGTCCTGTCCCTCAATCCCAGTCCATCTCTGGGAGATTGTTACAATGTTCACCCCATCCGCTCACACAAATATTACAGACACAATACCAGATCAATTTGACATTGCCCACAACTCTTGTTACCTATTAGTGAAACGAAACCTATGTTCTAACCAAAAAAGTATTGCATCCTCCCACCCACACACATAAATATCTTTATTTTTATTAATATCTATCCACCGTCTATATATCTTCTGTCTATCTAACAGACGCATGGTCAAGTGCACAAATAACGAAGACAGGGTCTGTTCTACAATAAATAGAGATACATTCCTTGGCGTGCGAGTTTATCCCAAAACTATCTGAGACCGGAGCAAATTGAGACACACTGAGCCTAGGCCAACACAAACAGACATTGTAACATTAGAAAACCATAAGCATATAAGAAATAGAAGCAGGAGTCGGCCATACGGCCCCTCGAGCCTGCTCCGCCATTCAATATGATCATGGCTGATCCGATCATGGATTCAGATCCAATTCCTTGTGTGCTCGCCGTAACCCATTAATCTCTTATCGCATAAAAACTGTCTATCTCTGTCTTAAAATTATTCAATTTCTCGGAATCCACAGCTCTCTGAGGCAATGAATTCCACAGATTTACAACCCTCTGAGAAAAGAAGTTCCTCCTCATCTCAGTGTTAACTGGTCGGCCCCTTATTCTAAGATTATGCCCCGAGTTCCAGTCTACCCTATCAGTGGAAAGATCCTCTCTGTCGCCACCTTTTCGATAAGATCACTACTCATTCTTCTGAATTCCAATGAGTAGATGCCGAACCTCCTCAACCATTCCTCGTCAATTAAGCCCCTCATCTCCGCATTCAACCTAGTGAACATTCTCTGGACTGCCTACAAAGCAAGTATAATCTTTCGTAAATGTGGAAAACAAAGCTGTACGCATTTTTCCAGGTGTGGCCTCACCAATACTTTGTACAACTGTAGCAAGACCAACCTGCTGTTATACTCCATCCCCTTTGTAATAAAGGCCAAAATTCCATTTACCTTCCTGATCACTTCCTTTACCTGCATATTAACCTTTTGTGTTTCATGCACAAGTACCCCCAGGTCCCGCTGTACTGCAGCACTTGGCAATATTTCTTCATTTAATTAAAACGTTGCTCTTTGATTTGTAATGCCAAAGTGCATGATCTCACACTTTCTTACATTATACTCCATCTGTCAAAGTTTTTCCCACTCACATGGCCTGTCTATGTCCTTTTGCAGATATTTTGTGTCCTCCTTACATATTGCTTTTCCTCACATCTGTCAACGCCCCCCCCCCTTCATTCAATTCGTTAGTATAGATTGTAAATAGCTGGGACCCCAGCACTGATCCCTGCGGCACGCCACCATTTACTGATTGCCAAACCGAGAATGAACAATTTAGCCCGAATCTCTGTTTTCTTTTAATTAGACAATCCTCTATCAATACTAATATATAAACCCAACCCCGTGAAGGTTTATCTTGTGAAGTAACCTTTTATGTGGCACCATGTCAAATGCCTTCTGGAAGTCGAAATACACCACATTCACTGGTTCCCCTTTATCCACCCTGTTCGTTACATCCTCAAAGATTTCCAGCAATTTTTGCAAACATGACTTCCTCTTCATAAATTTATGCTGACTCTGCCTGACCGAATTATGCTTTTCCAAATATCCTGCTAAAGCTTATTTAACAATTTGCCAAACACAGATTTTAGGCTACCTGGTCTATAGTTTCCTGCTTTCCGGCTTCCTCCTTTTTTAAATAGGCGCTTTACATTTGCAGTTTTCCAATCTGCTGGGACTTCTTGTGAAGTGCAATGATACACGACCTAGTGCAACATGAAGGGAGACTGGGTCTAGTGTAATATAAACAGAGGCAGGGCCCAGTGTAATACACACAGAGTCAGGGTCTAGTGTATTATAAAGACAAGGTCTAGTGTAATATAAACAGCTACTGTGCCCAGTGCAATATAAATATAAAAATATAAGTACATAAAAAATAAGAAATATCCTCTCTGGATTCACCTTGTTGAGTCCCCTCGTTATCCTATGTTTCAGTAAAATCACTTCTCATTCTTCTGAACTCCAATGTGTACCGGCTCAACCTACTCAACCTATCTTCATAAGTCAGCCTCCTCATCTCCGGACTCATCATAGTAAACCTTCTCTGGACAGCCTCCAATGTAATTATATCGTTCCTTAAATATGGAGACCAAAACCTTACGCAGTACTCTCGTACAATATCCTCTACAGTTCTGCCCACTCACTTAGCCTGTCTAAATCCCTTTGCAGATTTTTGTGTCGACGTCACAATTTGCTTTCTCACCCATCTTTGTATCATCAGCAAACTTGGCAACATTACACTCAGTGGCTTCATCCTAGTCATTACTATAGATTGTTAATAGTTGAGGACCAAGTACCGATCCCTGCGGCACCCCACTAGTCACTGTTTGCCAACCAGAAAATGACCCAAATATCCCGATTAACCGATCAGCTAGTTAGCCAATACGCTATCCATGCGAGTATATTAACCACAACTCCGTGAACTTTTATCTTGTGCAATAACCTTTTATATGGCATCTTATCGAATGCATTCTGGAAATACAAATACACCACATCCACTGGTCCCCCCTTATCCACTCTGCTCGTTACATCTTCAAAGAACTCCAGCAAATTTGTCAAACATGATTTCCCTTTCATTAAACCATGCTGACTCTGCTTGATTGAATGATGCTTTTCCAAATGTCCCGCTACTGCTTCCTGAATGGACTCCAACTTTTTTCCCAATGGCTGACGTTCGTCTCATATAGTTTCTTGCTTTTTGTCTGCCTTCATTTTTAAATTGTGACGTTATATTTGCAATTTTCCAATCTGCTGGGCCCGCCCCAGAATCCAGGACATTTTGGTAGATTACAGCCAAAGCATCCACTATCTCTGCAGTCACTACTTTTAGGACCCGAAGATGTAATCCGTCAGCTCCAGGGGACTTGTCCGTCTTGAGTTCCATTATTTTACCAAGTACTACTTCATTAGTGATCATGATTGTAATAACTTCCTCCCTCCCTATAGCCATTGATGTTCCACTATTGGAATGTTTTTAATGTATTATACCGTGAAGACAAATACAACATATTTCTTCAACGACTTTGCCATTTCCTTGGTCTCCGTAATTAATTGCCCAGTCTCATTGTCTCGGTGACCAATATTTACTTTAGCCAAACTTTTCCTTTTTATGCACCTGTAGAAACCCTTACTATCTGTTTGTATATTTCATGCTAGTTTACTTTCATAATATATCTTCCCTCTCTTTATCATTTATTATTTCTTTGCTAGCTTTTAAAAGTTTCCCAATCCTCTGACCTCCCACTAGTCTTAAATTTGATACCTTCCCTTATTTCCTTAGTTAGCCACGGATGGTTATCCCTATCTCATGCAGTGTTGCCTTCTCATTGGGATATATTTTTGTTTCGAGTTATGAAATATCTCCTTAAATATCTGCCTCTGCTCATCATCTGTCCCATCCCTTTATCTATTTTCCCAGTCCACTCTGCCCTCATAGTATCCTTCATTTAAACTTAGGACGCTGGTTTGTGAACCAACTCTCACCCACCAGCTCCCCCCACCCCACCCTCCACTAATTGAATGTGAAATTCAACCATGTTATGGTCACTCATAGATTAGTACAGCACAGACGGTGGCCATTCAGCCGATATAGTCTGTGGCAGCTCTTTCAAAGAATAATCCAGTTAATGTCAATCCCAAGCTCCTTCCCTATATCACTGCATATTTTCTCCTTCAAATATTTACACAATTTCCTTTTGAAGGCTACTATTGAATCTGTATCTACCACCCTATCATGCAGTACATTCTAAATCCTAATTCGTGGTTGGGTAGAGAATTTCGTCGACATATAACTTCTTGTTCCTTTGTCAATCGCCATCCCTCTGAAACAGTTTCTGTTTATATACTCTGCCTAATCCATTGATGATTTCAAAACCGTCCATCAAATCTTCTCTTAGACTTTCATCCTTTAAATGGGGAATCCCATCTTCTCCTCTCTCACCACATTAACTGAAGTCCCTCATCCCTGGTACCATTCTATTACATATGCCCTCAATCTTGCCCCCTCCAAGGAGAGCAATCCCATCTTCTCCAGTCTCCACTTTAACTGAAGTCCCTCATGCAGGTACCAATCTACTGAATCTCCCCTCACCCTTCTCTGCTGTATGGAGAACAGCCCCTGCTTCTCCAAGTCTGTCCGTGTAGCGAGAGCTTGCGAGTTACCATACCATACACACAATGGCAACAAGCTCCAGGCGGGCACTGACCCATCCTCAACAGCGAGAATGGGGAGGGAAAACGAGAAGTGAAATTCGACGATGACTTAAAACAATTTTTAAAGATGTTACCCATATTTTCTTTTATTTATATAAAGGAAAATTATCCCGACTGCCCCAACTCGAATTTCTACCTGGTGCCATTTCTCCAGCCAACTCCCTCTCTGGAAAGGTCACCATTTTATTTCTCATCAGTTAAATATATCCATTTGCTGTCGCTCTCTCTCTTATTTATTAATATATATGAAAGCCCGGTGGAGGAATTGGGTGCAGAACATTCCAGCTCAGGAATCCTCATCGTTGGAAGCAGAAACACTGCAAAGGGAAAATAAGAATCGGCTGAGCTGAGGGAGGGATGGAGGTAGGGAGGAGTGGAGCATGGGCGGGGTGGTGTGATGGAGGGGTGGAGGGATGGTTGGACGGTGGGAGCGATGGGTGCGGGGAGGGAGAGATTGATGTGGGGAACAATGGAGGTATGGTGGACTGGAAATGGAAGGAGGGTGGCAGGGATGGTGGGACGGATTGATGAAGGGAGGGAGGAAAGGAGAGATGGGTGGAGGGTGGGAGGGATGGAGGGAGAGAGGGATGATGGGTGGGAGGGAAGGAGAGACGGGTGGTGTGAGGGAAGGATAGTGGGAGGGAGTGATGGAGTATCTCCCATTTTACCCGATCAAAACTCTTCATATTCTTGAGCACCTCGAATAAGTGGCCCATAACCTACGCGGCTCTAAGGAGAACAATCCTAGCTTTCAGCTGCTCTGATGTTGCAGCTCACACAGTGTAAAACTCAAGTTCCGTGAGTCCTTCTGCCTCGGGCACTTCCAGATGTTCCTTGTGGAATCGCTGGCACTTTTATATAGACCCAGTGGAAACCTCAGTGTGGAAATGACATCCCGGACAAGATAAGAGACCTCACGCATGATAATAAACTGATCGGAGTAAGACTGTGCTCAGGTCCTGAACTTCAGGCAGGATGAACTGAATGGCAACATTTTAAAATACAAGCTGTGATATGTTCAAGCCTCGGCTCAGTGGGATCACTCTCGCCTCTGACTCAGAAGTTCACAGATACTAAACCCCACTCCAGAGACCTGAGGCCATAATATGTGCCGTATGACCGATGCCAGTACTGAGGGTGTGCTGCACGGTCAGAGCTGCCGTCTTTTGGGGCAAACATTAAGCTGATGCCCCATCTTCCCATTCAGGTGGATTTAAAGGATTCATTTCACTATCTTAAACAGCTGAGGAGTTCTCCAGGGTTTCCACGGAAAACATTTGTCCCTCAAAGAACATCTGAAAAACAGATCATCTGATCATTATTCATTGCTGTGTATGGGATCTTGCTGTGCACAGAATGGTTGCCACATTTCCAACAATACAACACTTCCAAAGTAATTCATTGGCTGTAAAGCATTTGGGACATCATGAGGTCACGAAGGGCGCTATATAAATGCTAGCTTTTCTAAATGTCAACATTCTTAAATAGAAGTTGCGATACGTGAAACGCTCAGATATTACTGATGGTCACCGGTTGAAATTGCTTAGTTTCAATGCGTTTAATCTTCCACAAAATGGAGATCCAGTGGAATAGCAGCGTGTTCAGAGATGTTCCACTGATTTCAGCAGCAGAACTTTCAGAACTGAATTATTCATTTTAATATTTATTTCCTTTGATATAAATCACATCTGTTCTAATTAAACAAAACTGAAGCCAACGTCACTGTTCGACATATTGCTACTTCTGTGTACCCACAGTCAATATTCTTAAAATATGCCCTTGTTGTGAGTTGAGACTAATCAATAAGTGACTCTGTTGTCATGATTTTGCTGCCATGAAAAATTCATAGGAACCATTCAGGCCTTTATGTAAATAATCACAGAAATAGATGTCCCAGATTAGAGTATTGAGCGACAGAGACACAATAATGTTTCCCCACCAACACACCATAGAAATAAAGATAGATAGAAATGCAAATCTCTCAACAGACTCGCAACAATTGTTTTTTGGTACATTTCACTAAATTTTATTAGAATAAAGGAAAGATGATATAACGGAAAGAATGGGGAAATACTCCTTCTCGTCAGCATGTACAGCAACATCACTAATGTGATACTGGAGGTTTATGCTTAAAGGTATACCTGCCCTGGGAGTGTGTAATGGGACATAGTACAGTGAGCGTTACTCTGTATCTAACACGTGCTATACCTGCCATGGGAGTATGTGATGGGGCAGAATAGAGGGCACTTTACTCTGTACCTGACACATGCTGTCCCTGGCCTGGGAATGTTTGATGGTGCAGTGTAGAGGGCGCTTTATTATGTAGCTAACACATGCTGAACCTGGCCTGGAAGTTACAAAGTTTAGTGCAGTAATAACTGAGACAGGGTCCAGTGGAATATAAACAGAGATATGGTCTTGTTTAATAATGTAAAAGGATGGGGCTAGTGTAATAGAATCCATGTCCTGGTCTAGTTTAATATAAACAGAGACAGGGTCTTGTGTAATAGGAACAAAGACATGATATATTCCAGTAATATCTGCTCCCGGGCCGAGTACAATATTAATAGTTCTAGTGCAGTAATAACTGAGATAGGGCCCCGTGCAGGATTACTGATACAGGGACATTTCTTTATTCGCTCCTTGCATATGGGTGTGGGTGTCGCTGACAAGGCAAACATTGATGGTATATCCCGAATTGGCCGAGCTGCCACCTTGAACCGCTGCAGTCCATGTGGTGATGGAACCCCCCACATTGTTCGGGAGGGGGTTCCACGAATTTGACCCAGCGACTATGAAGGAACGGTAATAAGTTTCCAAGTCAGGTTGATGTGTGATTTGGAGGGATACATGGAGATGATGGTGTTCCCATGACCACGCTGCCCTTGCCCTTCCAGGTGGAAGAGGTCGCAGGTCTGGAAAGGGTTGTCGAGGATGTCTTGGGGAGTTGCTGCAAAGCATCTTGGCGATTTTAATCATTGCAGGCATGCTGCACCGTTGGAGGAGGGAGGGAATATTTAACGTGATGGATAGGGTAAAATAAACTTGAGAATGGTCTACTGAGATGTAGTGGAGTATTTTTGTGTCCTCGTCACACATTGCTTTTTCTCCCATCTTTGTATCATCATAAAACTTGGCTATGTTACTCTCGATCCCTTCTTCAAAGTTGGTAGATTGTATACAGATGGGTTCCCAGCACTGATCCCTGCAGCACACCAATATTTACTGATTGCCAACCCTAGAATGAACCATTGATCCTGACTCTCTGTTTTCTGTCAGTTAGCTAATCCTCTATCCTTGCTATAATTTCAGTCCCAACCCCGTCAATGTTTATCTTGTGCAGTAACCTTTTATGTGGCACCTTGTCAAATGCCTTCTAAAAGCCGAAACACATCACATCCACTGGTTCCTCTTTATCCACCCTGTGTGTTACATCCTCAAAGATTTCCAGAAAATGTGTCAAACATGACTTCCCCTTCATAAATCCATGCCAACTCTGCCTGACCGAATTTTTATTTTCCAAATATTCTGCCACTGCTTCTTTAATAATGGATTCCAACATTTTCCCAAGCACAGCTGTTAGACTAACTGGTTTATAGTTTCCAGCTTTTAGCCTGTAAATAGGGGCATTATATTTGCAGTTTTCCAATCTGCTAATCACCGTAAATCTGTGCCCTTTGTTCTCGATCTTTCCACCAATGGGAACAGTTTCTCGATATCTACTCTGTCTCGTCCCATTATGTTCTGAACACCTCTATGAAATCTCATCTCAACCTTCCTGCTCCAAGGAGAACAATTCCATCTTCTCCAGACTATCCACTTAAACGAAGTACCGTGTCACTGGAACCACAATTGTAAATATTTTCTGAATCCTCTCTAAGGCCTTATATCCTTCCTAAAGAATTGGACACAATACTCCAGGTGAGGCTTAACCAGTGTTTTATAAACGTTCATCATAACTTCCTTTCTTTTGTACTTTATGTGTGTATTTTTGATGCCCAGGATCATGTAAGCTTTTTTGACCATTTTCTCAACCGGCCCTGCCACCTTCAATGATTTGTGCACATATACCATCAGGTCACTGTGTTCATGCAACTCCTTTAGAATTGTACGCTTTGGTTTATTTTTCCTCTCCTCATTCGTCTTATAAAAGTGATTAATTGCATACTTTTCTCCGTTTCATTTGCCACGAGTGCACCCCTTTCATCAGCATGTCTATGTCCTCTTGAAGTCATCACTATCCTCCTCACTGTTCACTGTATTTGCAAGTTTTGTATCATCTGCAAATTTCGAAATTTTAACCTGTACTCCTAAGTCTAAGTCATGAATATAAATGAAGAAACGCAGTGTTCCTTGTACCAAACGCTGCAGAATATCACAGTATACCTTCCCCCAGTCCAGCAAAAAATAACTGGTAACCACTACTCTGTCATATATCATGCTGTCACTGTCCACTTTATTCTATGGGTTTAAATTTTTATGGCACTTTATCAAACAACTTTTAGAAGTCCACCACATAAACCGTATAAACTGAGACTGGGTCTAGTGCAGTAAAACCTGCGACGGGGTCGGGATCTGGTGTAATGAGAGAAATAATGCCAGGTAATTACGGATTTATTAACCTCCTGCCAGGTACAGGTGCACTAATCATAGAAGTATAGAAACATAGAAAATATTTGTAAGAGCAGGCCATTCGGCCCTTCGAGCCTGCAGCACCATTCAATATGATCATGGCTGATCATATATCTTCAGTACCCCACTCCTGTCTTCTCTCCATACCCCCTGATCCCTTTAGCCGTAAGGGCCACATCTAACTCCCTTTTGAATATATCCAACTAACTGGACTCAAAAACTTTCTGTGGCAGAGAATTCCATCGGTTCACATTTCTCTGGGTGAAGAAGATTCTCCTCATCTCTGTCCTAAATGGCTTACCCCTTATCCTTAGACTGTGACTCCTAGTTCTAGACTTCCCCAACATCGGGAACATTCTTCCTACTTCTAACCTGTCCAATCCCGTCAGAATTGTATATGATTCTATGAGATCCCTTCTCATTCTTCTAAATTCCAGCGAATATAAGGCTAGGCAATCCAATCTTTTTTCATAGGTCAATCCTGCCATCCCGCGAATCAGTTTTGTGAACTTTGGCTGCGCTCCCTCAAGGAGTACATCAGTGTTTTCTGGGTGATGATGAGGTGATTGCAAGACGATAAAGCGCAGAGACTGGCGTCTGGATGCTCATTATCCTAGGTGTGATTTAATCCCGTTTCACACTGAATACTGCTGACAGAAATGGTCACCTGGTAACAGAATGGTCAGAGTGACATTATTTTCTAAACAAGATCAAGCAAGAGAATGGGTTATCAATACATTTTAAAGCTATTAACCGACCTGTGATTGCATTTTGAATAAAGTCAAATGGTGGAAAATATTGGCTGAAGCTAATCATTTATCTTTGTGGAATGCACTTGCACACATTATGAATGTCTGCAATTGTTTTGTACACACTCACATACATCACACACACACACGCACACACACACACACACACACACACACACACACACACACACATTCATAAACACACAAACGTACATATACACAAACACGCATACACATATACCAAACACTTTTTGTGTTCTCTTTTCAGTTGTTCATTTCACTAGGTGAGAATTTCTTTCCGGTGGATATTAGGACCCTGCGGCCGCCCATCCGGCGGTGCTCTGAGGTCACGGTTCCAGGCTCTGTCTGACATACTCAGTGGGTCACGTCACAGCTAAATAGAAAATACTGGATGAAAAACAATCGTTAATGTTAAAGAACTTGGAGAAATAGACACAGGAAAACACATTGTGATTTAGTAACCTCCAACACACGGATATTGCCAGTAGTTCAAAGTGCACACCTTCCGTCCTGTCCCTCAATTCCAGTCCATCTCTGGGAGATTGTTACAAGATTCACCCCATCCTCGCAACGCAAATATTACCGTCATAATACCAGATCAATTAGAGATTGCATACACGTGTTGATAGCTGTTAACAAATCTAAACATATACTTCCAAACAAAAAAGTATTGCATCCTCACACCTACACATTACACATCTTTATTTATATTAATATCTATCGATCTCTCTTTTTATCGTCTGCTTATGTAACAGACGCATGTGCAAGTGCAGTAATAACTGAGGCAGGTTCTATGGTATAAGAAATAGAGACAGGATCCAGCGCACTAATAGTTTAGACATGATCCAAAGTAACATGAAGAGAGACAGGAATTTATTATAATATATTTCAGCCATGGTCTATGGCAGGAATAACTGAGACAGTGCCTAGTATAATATAAACAGAGCCATGGTCCAGTATAATATAAATAAGGAACGAGTCTAGTGTAATATACACTGAGATAGGGACGAGTGTAATATAAATAGAGACAGGGCCTAGTGTAACATAAACAGAGACAGGGGCTTGTGTAATATAAACCATGACTGGGTCTAGTGTAATATAAACAGAGACTGGGGCTAGTGTAATATAAACAGAGACAGGTTCTGGTGTAATATAAACAGGGGCAGGGTCTAATGTAATATAAATAGAGACAAGGTCTAGTATAATATAAATAGAGATAGGGACGTGTGTTAATTAAACAGAGACAGGGTCCAGTGTAATATAAACAGAGACTGGGTCTAGTGCAGTAATAACTGTGACAGGGTCCAGGGTATCGATAACCAAGAGAGGGACTGCTGGGAGGATGAGTAAACTGACCACAACACGGAGTTAATGGGGCCATTCAAGTGGTTGGGTAAAAATACATTTTGGGTGCAATAGCAAATTGTGATGAAGACACTAAAAAAATCTGCAAGGTGATATAGACAGGCTAAGTGAGTGGACAAAAAATTGGCAGATGGATTATAACGGTGAAAATCTCAGATTATCTACTTTGGCAGAAAAAAATGAGAAAGCAAATTATAATTTAAATGGAGATAAATTGCAAAGTGCTGCGGTACAGAGGGACCTGGGTGTACTTGTGCATGAAACACAAAATATTACTATGCAGGTAAAGCAAGTAATCAGGAAGACAAATGGAATGTTGGCCTTTATTGCAAAGGGAATTGAGTACAAAAGCAGAGACGTCCTGCTACAACTCGACAGGTTATTGGTGAGGCCACAGCTGGAGTACTGCGTAAAGTTTTGTTCTCCGAATGTAAGGAAGGTTATACATGCATTGGAGACTTTTCAGAGGAGGTTCATTATGTTGATGCCGGAGAAGAGCGGATTGATGTATGAAGAAAAGTTGAGTAGGTTGGGCCTATACATGTTGGAGTTCAGAAGAATGTGAGATGATCTTATCGAAACTTATAACATAATGAAGGGGCTCGGGAAGGTGGATGCAGAGAGGACATTTCCACTCACAGGGGAAACTAAAATAAGGAGGCTTAATCTCAGAATAAGGTGCTGCCATTTAAAACTGAGAAGAGGAGGAATTTCTTCTCTCAGAGACTTGTAAATCTGTGTAATTTTCTGCAACAGAGAGGTGTGAAGGCTGGGTCATTGAATGTATGTGAGGCAGAGATGGACAGATTTTTGAGCAATAAGTGATTAAAGGGTTAGGAGGAGCGGGCAGGGCATTGGAGCTGTGTCCATGATCAGACCAGCCATGAACTTATTAAATGGCAGAGCAGGCTTGAGGGGACAAATGGCCTACTCCTGCTCCTATTTCTTATATTCTTATGTTCTTGTGTTCTAAAGTCTTAGCGTGATATAAAAAAATGCCTTGACTAGTGCAATAATAACTGCGGCAGGAACAAGTGTTTTATAAACCGAGAGGGGTCTTAGTGTTTTATGAACCGAGAGATGATGTAGATATAGAATCGCAGAATGGAAGAATGATACCGCACACACCGTGCACATTCAGCTCTCTGGTGCCTATCCCTGACTGAGTTGAAACAGCTAACCAATTGGTCCCACTACCCCTGCTATTTCCCAATAACCCTGCATTATTTCCAGTTCAATTATTTATCCAATTCACTTTTGAAATTTATTACCGAAAGCAGCACCCTATCAGATAGAGTATTCTAGATCATAACAGCACATTGTGTATTTCTTTTTCCTCATTTCGCCTCGGGCTCTTTTGCCAATTCCTTAAATGTGTTTCATCTGGTTACAGACCTGTCAGCCACTGCAAAATTGTCTTCTTATTTCAAGTGTCAGAATCATTCATGGTCTTGAACATGTTTGTAAAAGCTCTTTTTAACCTTCTCCGCTCTAATGACAACAATCTCAATGCCCCGAGTGTCTTCACTGAATTGAAGTATTTTATCCAAGGTACTATTCTAGTAAATTCCCCAAGCACCCTTTCCAAGGCCGTTCAATCTTTCCTAAATGTGGCTCTCAGAATTAAACACAATACTCCAGCTGGACTATAACCAATATTTTACAGATGCTTAGCTGTATGTTCCTTGCATTTGCACCCTATATCTCTATTCATAAAAACGAACGATAGTGTATATCTTCTGCATTCCAGATCAGAACCACTTGCTACATTAAAACATCTCCACATCTCCCTTCTGTTTTTTTGTTGCAAATGATCTTAAATATGTATCCTCTGGTTACCGACACTCCTGTCAGTGTAAACACTGTCTCACTTTTAACCGTATCAAATCCCTTCATAAAGGGAAGGCTATAACAGGCAGAGGCATTATTTTCTAATTGCTGCCAGAGATTGATTGGTAGATTTTGGTTCGGTTAGGAGATTATGGGTGACGGAACCAAAGCTGGTCGATGGAGTTAAGATGTCGATCATCCGTCATCTAATTGAATAGAGGCATGGCATAGTTCAGTACTAATTGAGAAAGTGTATCGTGTAATTTAAAGAGAAGAATGGTCTAATGCATTATTAACAGAGACAAAACCTAGAGCAATATAAAGAGGAGACGTCGTTTCGTGTAGTATTAACTGTGACAGTGCCGAATGTCATATAACTAGAGAGATGGTATCGATTGTAATAACGGAGAATACCCAGTGTAGTATAAACATAGACATTGCTTAGTGCATTATAACTGAGGCAAGGTTTCATGTAATATGAGAGATACATACCAGAGGGCAGCAACAAATGAGACAGTATTTAATATAAGACTATATGAAAAGGGGCACAGCGCAGTGCTGTAATAACTGAGACAGGGCCTAATGTATTATGAAGAGAGACGTGTTCTCATGCAGTATAACAGAGAGAACATTGTGTAATATAAACAGAGACATGGCTTAGTGCAGTAATAACTGAGGCATGGCCCAGTGTAATATGAACAGATGCAGGGCATAATGCAATATAACTAGACACCGGGTCAAGAGCAATAATAAATGAGGCAGGGCACTGTGCAATATTAACATAAGCAGAGTCTAGTACAGTACCAATAAAGCTCAACATACCATTTGTCTTCCTGATTATCTGCTGTAACTGCATGCTAACTTTTTGTGTTTCATGCACAAGGACACCCAGGTCCCTCTGTATTGCAGCACTTTGCAATTTTTCTTCATTTATATTAGAATTTGCTTTTCTATTTTTTCTGCCAAAATGGATAACATCACATTTGCCCACATTATATTCCATCTGCCAAATTTTGACCACTCACTTAGCCTGGCTATATCGCTTTGCAGATCTTTTGTATTCTCCTCATAGTTTGCTTTCCCATCCATCTTTCTATCATCAGCAAATTTGGCTATATTACAATCAGTCCCTTCATCCATGTCATTAATATAGAATGTAAATAGTTGAGGCCACAGCACGATCCCTGCGGCACCACACAACACTATTTGCCAACCGGAAAATGACCCATTTAAGTCAGTTCTCTGTTTTCTGTTATTTAACCAATACTCTATCTATGCTAATATATCACCCCCAAACCCTGTGAAAAGTTATCTTGTGCAGGAACCTTTTATGTAGCAGCTAATCGATTGCCTTCTGGAAATGCAAATACACTACATTCACTTGTTCTACTTTATCCAGCCTGCTCGTTACAACCTTAAAGACATCCAACAAATTTGTCAAACATTATTTCCCTTTCATAAAACCATGTTGACTCTGCTTGATTGAATTATACTTTTCCAAATGCCCGTTCCTGCTTCCTTAATAATGGACTACAGCATTTTCCCAACGACAGATGTTAGGCAAACTGGTCTATCGTTTACTGCTTTTGTCTACGTCCTTTTTTAGATGGCGACAGGATCTAGCATGAAATAAACAGTGACAACTTCTAGTGTAATATAAACAGAGACAGGCGTTGTGTAATATAAACATAGGCAGGGTCTAGTGTAATATAAACAGGGAAATGGGCTCGTGTAATATATAGCAAAAGACAGGGTCTAGTGCAGTAATAACTAAGACAGGGCCCTACTTTATATAAACAGAAATACCGTTGAATGTAATGTAAAAAGAAACATGGTTTAGCAGAATGGTAACTTAGACAGGGCCTAGAGGCCTTTAAAAAGAGACAGGTTCTAATTTAACATAAACAGAGACAGATTTGAGTGTAATATAAACAGGGACATGGTCTAGTGTACTGTAAACAGGGACAGGGCCTAATGTAACATAAACAGAGACAGGGTGTAATGTAATATAAGCAGAGGCAGCGTCTAGTGTAAAATAAACGGAGGCAGGTTCGAGTTTAATACAAACAGAGGCAGGGTCTAATGTGACATAAACTGAGAGAGGATCTAGTGTAATATAAACAGAGATATGTTCTCGTGTAATATAAATACGGACAGTATCTAGTGCATTATAAACAGAGACGTGGTCTAGTGTAATATAAACAGAGACAGAAAGTCTAGTGTAATATAACCAGAAACAGGGTCGAGTGTATTATAAACAGAGACATGGTCTAGTGTAATAAAAACTGAGACAGGGTCGAGTGTAATATATACAGAGACAGGTTGTAGTATAATGGAAACTGAGACAGCATCTCTTGTAATATAAACAGAGACGTGATCTAGTGTAATATAAACAGAGACATGATATAGTGCAATATAAACAGTCACATGATCTAGCGTAGTATAAACAGAGACAGGGTCTAGTGTAATATAAACAGAGGCAGGATGTAGAGTAATATAAACAGTGACATGGTCGAGCATAGTATAAACAGAGACAGGATCTAGTTTAATATAAACGAGACAGGGTCTAGTGTAATATAAACAGAGACAGGATCTAGTGTAATTTAACAGAGATCGGTTCTAGTACAATAGAAACAGAAAGATCTTGTGTAATATATTAAAAAACGGGCCTAGTACAGTCAATACGAAGAGAGGGCCCAATGTAATATAAACAGAGACACTGTTGAATGTAATATATAGAGAAACATTGTTTAGCAGAACGGTAACTGCGTCCGTGCCTACAGCCCTGAAATCAGAGAAAGGTTCTGTGTAATGTAAACAGAGACTGGACTAGTGCAGTAATAACTGAGACAGGGTTTAATATAATAAAAAGAGAAACAGGCTCTGATCTAATATAAACAAAGACAGAGTCTAGTGCAGAAATAACTGTGACAGGGTCTAATATAATATCAACGGAGTCAGGGCCCTGTGCAGTAATAAATGAGACAGGTCTTAATAAAATCAAAACAAAGACAGTGCCTAGTACAATATAACCTGAGGCATGGTCATGGGCAGTAATAGCTGTGTCCTCCGGATAATAGCCCTCCTGCAAGTGTAAACATTGTCATAGAATCGTAAGAACATAAGAACATAAGAAATAGGAGCAGGTGTAGGCTGACCTGATCATGGACAGAGCTGCACTTCCCTGCACGCTCCCCATAACCGTTCATTCCCTTATCGCTCAAAAATCTGCTGATCTCCGCCTTAAATATAATCAATGATCCTGCCTCCACAGATCTCTGGGACAGCGAATTACACAGATTTGCAATCCTCTGAGAGAAGAAATTCCTCCTCATATCAGCTTTAAATCGGCAGTCCCTTATTCTAAAACTATGTCCCAAATTTTATTTTCCCCGATGAGTGCAAATATCCTCTCTGCATCCACCCTGTCGAGGCCCACATTACCTTATGCGTTTCGATAAGATCCCTTCCCATTGTACTTAAATCCAATGTGTATATGCCCAACCTACTCAACCTATCTTCATAAGTCATCCGCATCATATCCGGAATCAACTTAGTGAATCTTCTCTGAACAGCCTCCAATGCACGTATATCCTTCCTTCAATACAGAGACGAAAACTGTACGCTGTGCATCAGGTGTGGCCTCACCTATACCCTGTACAGTTGCAGCAGGCCTCCTTTGCTTACATACTTTATGCCCCTTGCAATAAAGGCCAGAATTCCATTTGCCTTCCTGATTACTTGCAGTACCTGCATACTAACGTTTTGTGTTTCAAGCACAAGGACACACAGGTCTCTCTGTCCTGCAGCACTTAGCAATTTTTCTCCATTTAAATTAAAATTTGCTTTTCTAATTTTTCCAGCAAAAGTGGATAACCTCACATTTTCCCACATTATACTCCATCTGCCAAACTTTTGCCCACTCACTTAGCCTGTATATATCCCTTTGCAGATATTTTGTGTCCTCCTCACAATTTGTTTTCCCACCCATCTTTTTAACATCAGCAAACTTGGCTACATTACACTCTGTCCCTTCATCCAAGACATTAAAATAGATTGTAAAATTTGAGGACACAGCACCGATCCCTGCGGCACCACACTAGTCAATGTTTCCCTACCGGAAAATGACCCATTTATCCCGACTCTCTGTTTTCTGTTAGTTATCCAAAGCTCTATCTATGCTAAGACTTTCGCCCCAACCCCTTGAACTTTTATCTTGTGCAGGAACCTTTTATGTGGCACCTAATCGATTGCTTTCTGGAAATCCAAATATAACACATCCACTGGTTCTCCCTTATCTACCCTAATCGTTACATCCTCAATGAACACAAGCAAATATGTCAAACATGAATTCCTTTTCATAAAACCATGCTGACTTTGCTTAATTGAATTATGCATTTCCAAATATCTCGCTACTGCTTCCTTAATAATGGAGTCCTGTATTTTCCCAACGACAGATGTTAGGCTAACTTGCCTATAGTTTCCTGCTTTTTGCAGTCTCCTTTTTAAAATCGCACAGGATCTCGTGTATTATAAACAGAGATAGGGTCGAGGGTAATTTAAACAGTGACAATGTCTAGTGTAATATAAAAAGAAACAGGATCCAGTGCAATATAAATCGAGACAGGATCCAGTGCAATATAAACACAGACAGGATCTGGTGTAAAATAAACAGAGACAGGGTCTCGTGTAATATATAAAGAGACATGGTCCAGTCTAATATGACAGATACAGGGTCTAGTATAATGTAAACAGAGACAGGCTCTACTGTAATATATAAAGAGACATGGACTAGGGTAATATAAACAGAGACAGGGCCTGGTGTAAAAGAAACAGAGGTAGGGTCTCATGTAATGTATACAGAGGCATGGTATATAAACAGAGTTAGGCTCTGGTATATTATATACACAGACAGGATCCAGTGTAGCATGAGCAGAGACAGGGTCTAGTGTAAAGTAAACAGAGACAGGGTCGAGGGTAATGTAGACAGAGACAGGGTCTAATGAAATATAAACAGAGATAGGGTCTCGTGTAATATAAACAGAGACAGGATCTGGTGTAATATAAACAGAGACGGGGTCTAATTATAATATAAACAGAGGCAGGGTCTGGTGTAATATAAACAGAGACAGGGTCTGGTGTAATATAAACAGAGACAGGGTCTAGTGTCATTATTTCAGCGAGAGCATCTAGCGTAATATAAACAGAGACAGGGTTTGGTGTAATATAAACAGAGACAGGGTCTGGTGCAATATAAACAGAGACAGGGTCTAGTGTAACATAAACAGCGAGAGGGTCTAGGGTAATATAAACAGAGACAGGGCCCAGTGTAATATAAAGAGCGACAGGGTCTAGTGTAATATAAACAGAGACATGGTGTAGTGGAGTAAAAACTGAGAAACAATCTGCCGTGATTTCATAGTGTCACAGACAATTATAGCTTAAAGGAAGCTATTCGGTCCATCGTGCCTCTGCTGACCCTGAGTGAAAACCAATTCTGCACTTCTCGGCTCCTGATCTTATGCCAATGCTATAAAATCTAGGACCTCTGCTTAGTGGGAGCCGATATAATATATCATAGAATCTTAGAAATTGACAGCATGGAAGGAGGCCATTTCAGCTCATTATATAGCGCCAGCCAACCAAGAGCTATCCTGCCGTGTTCAGTAGCCTGTAGGTTACGACACGTTAACTGAACATTCAAGAATCTTTTATATATGGTGAGATTTCCTGCCTCTACCAATATTTCATATAGTGCGTTTCAGACTCCACCACCCTCTCGGTGAAGACATGTCCCCTCATATCTCCTCTACATTAGAAAACTAGTTATCATGTTGAAGACATCTATTAGGTCGCTAGTTAAACTTCTCTGTTACAAGGAGAACAGTTCTAACTTTTGAACTCTCTAATTGAAGTCCCTCATCGCTGGTAACAACCGGTTAAACCTCTTCAGTACCCTTTTTAGTGTCTGTACATCGTTATGGAAATGTGGTGCTCAAAACTGTCCATAATATTCCATCTGAGGTCTAAGGCCTAATATAAGTAGAGATAAGTTGCAATGAATTAATAACTGAGACAGCGTCTAGAGTGATTTAAATAGAGACTGGGCCTAGTGCAAGATATAGAGAGACAGGCTCTAGTGTAACATAAAAAGAGACAGGTTCTAGTGTGAAATAAATAGATATATGGGCGAGTGTAACATAACCAACGAAAGGGTCTAGTGTAATATAAACAGAGACAGGGTCGTGTAATATAAACTGAGACAGGTTCTAGGGTAATATGAACTGAGACAGGGTCTAGTGTAATATAAACAGAGACAGGGTCTGGTGTAATATAAACAGTGACAGGGTCTGGTGCAATATAAACAGAGACAGGGTCTAGTGTAACATAAACAGCGAGAGGGTCTAGCGTAATATAAAGAGAGACAGGGTCTAGCGTAATATAAACAGAGACAGGGTCTAGTATAATATAAACAGAGACATGGTGTAGTGGAGTAAAAGCTGAGAAACAATCTGCTGTGATTTCATAGTGTCACAGACAATTACAGCTTAAAGGAAGCTATTCGGTCCATCGTGCCTCTGCTGACCCTGAGTGAAAACCAATTCTGCTCTTCTCCGCTCCTGATCTTATGCCAATGCTTTTAAATCTAGGACCTCTGCTTAGTGGGAGCCGATATAATATATCATAGAATCTTAGAAATTGACAGCATGGAAGGAGGCCATTTCAGCTCATTGTATAGTGCCAGTCGACCAAGAGCTATCTTGCCAAATCCCACTTTCCAGCTCGTGTTCAGTAGCCTGCAGGTTATGACACATTAACTGAACATTCAAGAATCTTTTATATATGGTGAGAATTCCTGCCTCTACCAATATTTCATATAGTGCTTTTCACCACCCTCTCGGTGAAGACATGCCCCATCATATTGCCTCTACATTAGAAAACTAGTTATCATGTTGAAGACATCTATTAGGTCGCTAGTTAAACTTCTCTTTTACAGGAGAACAGCTCTAACTTTTGAACTCTCTAATTGAAGTCCCTCATCGCTGGTAACAACCAGTTAAACCTCTTCAGTACCCTTTTTAGTGTCTGTACATCGTTATGGAAATGTGGTGCACAAAATTGCCCATAATATTCCATCTGAGATGTAAGGCCTAATATAAGCATAGATTAGTTGCAATGAATTATAACTGAGCCAGCGTCTAGAGTGATTTAAATAGAGACTGGGCCGAGTGCAAGATAAACAGAGACAGGCCCTTGTCTAACATAAAAAGAAACAGGTTCTAGTGTAATATAAAGAGATATATGGGCGAGTGTAACTTAACCAGCGAAAGGGTCTAGTGTAATACAAACAGAGACAGGGTCGTGTAATATAAACTGAGACAGGTTCTAGGGTAATATAAACAGAGACAGGGTCTAGTGTAATATAAACAGAGACAGGGTCTGGTGAAATATAAACAGAGACAGGGTCTAGTGTAACATAAACAGCGAGAGGTTCTAGCGTAATATAAACAGAGACAGGGTCTAGTGTAATATAAACAGAGACATGGTGTAGTGGAGTAGAAACTGAGACAGAGTCTCGTGAAATATAAAGGGAGAAAGGGTCTCGTGTAATATAAACAGAAACAGGGCCTGGTGTACTATAAACAGAGACAATATCTAGTGTAATATAAAGAGAGATGGGGTCCAAGTTAATATAAACAGAGACAGGGTCTCGAGTAATGTAAACAGGGATAGGATCTAGTGTAATCTCAGCAGGGACAGGATCTAGTGCAGTAATACATATTAAATCTCTGGCTTGTGGTTAATGTACGTCCTACCAGTGGAAAATATTTCTAACTATTTACTCGATTAAAGCTCCTCATAATTTTGATCACCCCTATTAAATCACCCTTAACATTCTCGGATCTAAGGAGCACCGTCCCAGTTTCCAGCTGCTCGACTGATGCACCTCACGGACATCCAGATGCGAAGTCGCTAAGATTTGATATGGAAATCACATTTTACAAGTGCCGGAATATCATCCCAGGCAAGATAAGAGCATTATCCCCGGGAAATAAACCGACTGTGCAGGACTAGTCTCAGGCACTGAACTTTGGACACTCGGAACTAAATTACAACATCTAACAAATAAAGCTGTGGTGTGCTAAAGCCCCGCTACAATGGGATTACAGTAGCCTCTGAGTGAGAAGGCTGTGGGTTCAAACCCCTCTCCAAAGACTGAGCACATAATCTCGGTTGACACTCCTGGTACTAGTACCGGGGTGGCGGGGTGGGGGAGGGGGTATATTCTCGGTAGTGCAGTCTTTCGGATGAGACGTTACATCTGCTGACTCTTCCCTCACAGTTGGATGTAAGAGATTGATTGGCACGATTTTAAATAACAGTGGAGTTCAACCCGATGTCCATTACACATATTTATCCATTAACCAGCATCACTAAAATATAGATTCTGTGGTTATTATCACATTACGTTTGTGGGAGCTTCCTGTGCGCAATTTACCTCCACGTTTCCTACATTACAAAAGTGACTACACTTCAAATGTACTTCATTGTAAAGTGCTTTTGGACAGTCCGAGGACGTGAAAGTCGTGAAAGTTATTTCTAAATGTCAACATTTAAATACACTTTGCAATGGGTTACTCCTCTGGTTTCAGTTTTTACTTGTTTAGTTTACATGGCTGGAATCTTATGCTAAATGGACATCCAGTGAATTACTGATCTGTTCAGAGAAGTTCCACTGACTTTGGGAGCAGAATATTCAGAATTGAATTTTTAATTTTAATATTTTCTCTTTGATATAAATCACATCTCTTCTAAGTGAACAAACCAAAAACCGATGTCACTGCTGGAGATATTTCCATTTCGTCATACCAACTGTCAATATTCATAAAATAAACCCGTGCTGTGTGTTAAACTAATCAGTTAATGACTTTGTGGATCTGGTCTTGCTGCCATGAACACGTCATGGAAACCAGTGAGGTGTTTATGTAAATAAACACATAAATAGAAGTCCCAGATTAGAATAGTGAATGATAGAAAGACAATAAATGTTTCCTCATCAATACAGAATAGAAATAAACAGAGAGAGAAATGCTAATGTCTCAACGGATTCCAGCAACAATTGATGTTTCGGAGATTTCTTTCAGTTATTGGTGAACAAATCAACGATGATATCCACGGTCAGAATGGGGAAAGATTCTAGTCACCGTATATAGTGACAGCTCAAATGCATTAGTGGCAATTCCCTGTTTCCCCTCCCTCTCTGCTTCTCTCTGCTATCCCCACCTTCTGCCTTGCCTCTAAAGAATGCGTCATTATCTTTATCTCACAATACGAAGTCAATGTCTATCACAAATGTTCCCTAAGGTCTATTTCCAGGCCTCAAACCAAATTGGTGGGTGTGCGGAGAGGCAGCATTATAATAAAATATATTGTGTGAACTCAATGATTTGGGGGTGTTTGATGGGACTCTGTAGCGAGACCTTTACTCTGCATCTAACCATTGATGTACCTGCCCTGGGTGTGTTTGATCAGATGGGGTAGAGGGAGCTTTACTCTTTAGCTAACTTGTGCTGTACCATCCCTGGGAGTGTTTGATGGGACAATGTGGAGGGAGCTTTACTCTGCATAGACCAGTGCTGTACCTGCCCTGGGAGAGTTTGATGGGTCGGTGCAGAACAACCTTTACTCTCTATCTAAACCGTGCTGTACCTGTACTGGGAGTGTCTGATGGGACGATGTAGAGGGAGCTTTACTGTTTCTCGACTCATGCTGTAACTGCGCTGGGAGTGTTTGCTGGGACAACATCGAGGGAGCTTTACTCTGCATAGACCCGCGCTGTACGTGCCCTGGGAATGTTTGATGGCACAGTGTGACATCACTATCCCAGAAAAATGTTATTATCAGTGCACCTTCCTGAAACTTGCATTTCGTTTTTGCTTGTTTGACATGTTCACGTCAGCAACACGTAAACAAAGGGTGACATCATTGTTCACAACAATGCAGCGTCATCAACGTGAATTGGTCGCCATAGCTACATCAGTGCGACCTATGACCCTCAGCCACTCGGATTGTTCAATTTGAACTATGTAGACACATCTATACCCCAAGCTGCAGTGTCGTAATAACCGAGACAGGTCCAATTGTAACATAGACAGAGAGAGCATATAGTGTAATATATACAGTGACAGGGTCTAGTGTAAAATAAGCAGACACAGCGTCTAGTGTAATATGAACAGAGGCAGCGTCTAGTGTAATATAAACAGATACAGGGTCTCGTGAAATATGAAAAGAGACAGGGTCTTGTGTAATATAAACAGATACAGGGTCCAGTGTAACATGAAAAATACAGAGTCTAGTTTAATATAAACAGAGGCAGTGTCGAGTTTAATAAAAAAAATACAGGTTCTAGTATAATATAAACTGAGACAGGGTCTAGTGAATAAAAATAGAGACAGGGGCTAGTGTAATATAAACAGAGACAGGGTCTAGTATAATATAAACAGAGGCAGGGCCTATCTATTATAAAGAGACAGGGGCTAGAATAATATAAACTGTGTCAGGGTTCAACATAACATAATAAAGGATATCTTGCTGTAATAATAACTAATACATGATCTATTGTATTATAAACGTTGACATTTTCTATTGCAATGTAAACTGAGACAGAGTCCAGTGTAATATAAACAGCACAAGGACTAGTGAAATATTGACAGAAATAGGGTGTATGGTAATATAAACAGAGGCAGCGTCTAGTTCAGTAGTAACTGTGACAGAATCTAATGTATTATAACGGACGGTCAGGTACTGTGATAACTGATACAGAGCCTTGCATAATATGAACAGGGAAAGGATCTAGTGCAGTGTAACTGAGACAGGATCTACAGTAATAAAATAGATCCCGAGACTAGTGCAGTAATAACTGAGACAGGGCCTTGTGCAATCTGAATAGAGAGATGGTCCACAGCAGTAATAATTAAACAGGGTCTAGGGTAATTTAACCACGCAGAATGTCTAGAATAATTTGATAGCAACATTCCAACCTTGCAAATCTTCATGTCTTTCTGACTGTCTATCCGTCTGTCTATCTGTCGTTTGGTCGGTCGGACCGTCCGTCTGTCCATCCGTCATTCGATTCGTACTTCTATCCATCTATCTGTACTTCTATCTAATATTGCACTAGACCCTGTTCCTGTTTATATTACATTATAACCAGTCTCTGTTTATATTACACAAGATCCTGTCTCTGTTTATATTACACTAGACCCTGTCCCTGTTTATATTACCCTAGACCCTGTCCCTGTTTATATTACCCAAGACTCTGTCCCTGATTATATTACGCTACACCCTGTCTCTGCTTATATTACACTAGACGCTGCCTCTGTTAATATTGTACTAAACCCTGCCCCAGTTTATATTACACTAGACCCTGTCTCTGTTTTCAATTACACTAGATACTGTATCTGTTTATAATTATCTAGACACGATCCCTGTTTATATTACAATAGACCATGTCTCTATTTAAATTACAGTAGAATTTGTCCCTCTGTATATTATACTAGACCCTGTATAGAAACATAGACACATAGAAAATAGGTGCAGGAGAAGGCCATTCGGCCCTTCTAGCCTGCACCGCCATTCAATGAGTTCATGGCTGAACATGCAACTTCAGTACCCCATTCCTGCTTTCTCACCATACCCCTTGATTCCCCTAGTAGTAAGGACTTCATCTCACTCCTTTTTGAATATATTTAGTGAATTGGCCTCAACAACTTTCTCTGGTAGAGAATTCCACAGGTTCACCACTCTCTGGGTGAAGAAATTCCTCCTCATCTCGGTCCTAAATGGCTTCCCCCTTATCCTTAGACTGTGTCCCCTGGTTCTGGACTTCCCAAACATTGGGAACATTCTTCCTGCATCTAACCTGTCTAACCCCGTCAGAATTTTAAACGTTTCTTTGAGGTCCCCTCTCATTCTTCTGAACTCCAGTGAATACAAGGCCAGTTGATCCAATCTTTCTTGATAGGTCAGTCCCGCCATCCCGGGAATCAGTCTGGTGAACCTTCGCTGCACTCCCTCAATAGTAAGAATGTCCTTCCTCAGGTTAGGAGACCAAAACTGTACACAATACTCCAGGTGTGGCCTCACCAAGGCCCTGTACAATTGTAGCAACACGTCCCTGCTCTTGTACTCAGATCCCCTCGCTATGAAGGCCAACATGCCATTTGCTTTCTTAACCGCCTGCTGTACCTGCATGCCAACCTTCAATGACTGATGTACCATGACACCCAGGTCTGTTTGCACCTCCCCTTTTCCTAATCTGTCACCATTCAGATAATAGTCTGTCTCTCTGTGTTTACCACCAAAATGGATAACCTCACATTTATCCACATTATTCTTCATCTGCTATGCATGTGCCCACTCACCTAACCTATCCAAGTCGCTCTGCAGCCTCATAGAATCCTCCTTGCAGCTCACACTGCCACCCAACTTAGTGTCATCCGCAAATTTGAATTTACTACATTTAATCCCATCGTCTAAATCATTAATGTACAGTGTAAACAGCTGGGGCCCCAGCACAGAACCTTGCGGTACCCCACTAGTCACTGCCTGCCATTCTGAAAAGTCCCCATTTACTCCTACTCTTTGCTTCCTGTCTGACAACCAGTTCTCAATCCATGTCAGCACACTACCCCCAATCCCATGTGCTTTAACTTTGCACATTAATCTCTTGTGTGGGACCTTGTCGAAAGCCTTCTGTAAGTCCAAATATACCACATCAACTGGTTCTCCCTTGTCCACTCTACTGGAAACATCCTGAAAAAATTCCAGAAGATTTGTCAAGCATGATTTCCCTTTCGCAACTCCATGCTGACTTGGACCTATCATATTACCTCTTTCCAAATGCACTGCTATGACATCCTTAATAATTGATTCCATCATTTTACCCACTACCGATGTCAGGCTGACCGGTCTGTAATTCCCTGTTTTCTCTCTCCCTCCTTTTTTAAAAAGTGGGGTTACATTGGCTACCCTCCACTCCATAGGAACTGAACCAGATTCAATGGAATGTTGGAAAATGACTGTCAATGCATCCACTATTTCCAAGGCCACCTCCTTAAGTACTGACCCTGTCTCTTTTTACATTAAACTGAATGCTGTCTCTGTTTTTTTACACTCGGCCCAGTCTCTGTTTATATTACGCCAGGCACTGTCTCTGTTTATATTATCCTCGACACTGTCTCTCTTTTTATTACACAGATCATCTTTCCTTTTCAAATATATATCATTTCCCGATTTGAAAGTTATAATTGAATCTGCTGCCATCACCCTTTCAGACAATACATTCCAGGTTATTACAACTCGCTGCATAAAAAATCTTCTTATCTCCCATCTTTTATTTATTTTATCAATCATCTTAATCTTTGTCCTCTGGTTAGCGATAGACCTGCCGATGGAAACCCTACCTTCCTATCAACACTATGAAACCCCTTCACAATTTTGAAAACCTCTGTTAATTCCGCCCTAAGCATTCCCTGCTATAATAAGAATAATCCCATCCTCTCTCGTGTCTAAATAATTGAACTCCCTCATGCCTTGCAGCAATCTCCTCTGCATCCTCGGAAACAGCCCGACATTCTTCCTAAAGTGTGCATTGAAATAATGCTATCTTTCTTTGCCCTTCAGATTATTTCGAAGGATACATGCTCCTTTCAAATTTGACTAACTGAGAAGTAATCTGAGCATTAATTATATTGTTAAAATGCTATTACTTGTGTTGACAATGCAGACGGTGACTGAAATGCTCAGCAACATCCGTCTCCACATGACTCATCTTTCAATATGATCACTGACGCCACCTGCTGATAAAGGATATCAGCTGTAGGCCCCAGAGCTTAATTTAAACATGATTCACAATTCCAACCACTATAACGTACTTGAACGTTTACGCAGATGATTTGTTTTTAGAGCGAACTACAAGAGGTGCAGATGATCAAAAAGTATCAAGGGCAGAATTTGCAAAATGATTTTGCAAATTCACCTTCAGCTCATAATACAGAGACGTCAGATAAGATAAACTTCCATAATGAATAAAAACCTGACAGGAAAAATGGTGCAAATGTGGCTAACAAAGGAAATTAAAGATTGTATTCAATTAATTGAACTTGCGTAGAATGTTGACAAAACCAGTAGTAAGCCCGAAAATTGGGAAGATATTAGAATTCTGCAAAAGATGCACATGCAACTGATAATATGGGAGAAAATATAAAATTAAATAAGCTATCAAAAACCTAAAAACAGATTGTTTGTACTTCTACACGTGTATAGAAAGATGACTTAAATTAGTGTACTTTACAAAACAAAGTTAGGTAGGACAGTAAACAGTGAGGAGCAAGTAAGGAGGCCGCAAAGGCATATTGACAAGGTAGGTGAGTGGGCAAGGACATGACAGATTGAGTATAATGTGGAGAAGTGTGAAGTTACGCATTTTGATAGGACAAATAGAAACGCAGAATATTTTTTGGATGCTGTGAAAGTGGGTAATGTTGCTACTCAGAAAGACCTGGATGGCCTTGTACACGAATCACAGAAAGCTAACATAGAGCCAAAGTGACCAATTGGGAAAGCAAATGGTAAGCAACATTTTATTGCAAAAGGATTGGAGTATTAGAGCAAAGAAGCCTTTATGCACTTCTATAGGGCCCTGCTGAGACTACACCTGGTGTATTGTGTGCAGTTTATTTCTCCTAAACTAAGGAAGGATATACTTGCCTTAGAGGGAGTGCATCAAAGGTGCATAAGCCTGATTTCTGGGATGGCGGAGCAGGGGTCGGGGGGGTGGGGCGGCGGCTGTCCTATGAGGAGAGATTGTGTATCTAAGGACCATATTTTCTAGAAAATCAGAACATAAGAACATAAGAATTGGGAGCAGGAGTAGGCCATACGGTTCCTCGAGCATGTCCCATCATTCAACGGGATCATAGCTGAACTTCTACCTCAACTGCACTTCCCTGCACTATCCACATATCTAAATGGAAACATATGCAGGGCTTCGGAGAAAGGGCGTGGGTTTGGCACAATTGTACAAAGTACTTCAAATGTGGTATCACCAAGTTTAGCATAACTTTTGCACTTTTCAATTCTAACCCTCTAGAAATAAACCCGCGTGCATGTTTCCTTCTTTTTATGGTATTATTAATTGCGTTGCTACTTTTAATGGTGTGTGTATTTGCACTCTCAGAGACTTTGTTTCCTCCATCTCACTAGGATTCTTATTTTATAAGTGATAAGTGACCTTATTTTTCTTACCAAAACATAATACCTCATAATTATCTGTGTTGAAATAAATTAGTCAATTCATGCATTCTTGCAATTCGTAGCAGTGTTCCACAGTATTTAAACCCCGACCCGCCCCCCACTCGTGCATTTGAAAATTTAGAAATTGTGTTTTCGACTCCAAAATCTAAATCATTAATATAAAATGTGAACAGTCGTAGACCCAGCACTGATCCATGTGGGATCCCTCTTTCTTTCTTTCTATCTATCTATCTATCTATCTATCTATCTATCTATCTATCTATCTATCTATCTATCTATCTATCTATCTATCTATCTATCTATCTATCTATCTATCTATCTATCTATCTATCTATCTCTCTATCTATCTATCTATCTATCTATCTATCTATATCTCTATATCTCTATATCTCTATCTCTCTATCTCTCTATCTATTACAGGGTTATGTGCGGTACTGATACTCCAGCTGACTGCCACTACTGACATTGTATCTGAGACATTGGATATATTTCCTTTCCTGGGATATGGGAACAGTTACACACATTTACATGTCGAAAAAAATTAAACTTAACTCCAGTACTGTTACTGGGCAGATGTGTATAAAAATGTGTATTTTGATAATGTAAAGGTTTTAAAGTTGGCTTCCAGGTATGCGGTCAGTAGTGAGAAAACAGACCTTTGATGGACTGCACAGAACCCCACATGCTTCATGTAAATGACACTGGTGTTCGATGCTCGCTGACGGCAGTCGGTTGGGTTACTGCCAAAAGTTGTGTGGTTCAGATTAGCGTGAACAAGAATGGGAGAAAGATCGTATTTAACTGTTTGAACATTAAATTATTCATTAGCACTTTTAAAACAAGAAACATTTTACATGGTATAACATCTCGAGAATGATTGTCCGTAAATTTCATGCTCACCATTTTATAAAATAGGATTGGAAAATAATGAATTGATCCACACGGTATCGACTGTAAACTATTTCCAAATAAAGACCATTCTAGACATCCAGTCCCGTTAATCAGTACAGCATGAAGTACTGGAGTGAGGTTTAATGGCCCCACCCTACACTGTAGAGAGATGAGTGAGATTCGCAAAGTAACTAAAACAGATTTAATTGCTTTGAATATTCTCACAGAGAAGTGCCAGCTGCACTTCTTTAATATTCTCACAGAATTCTGCGCCTGGTCTACACTAATGTCTCCATTATTCCCGATTAGTAGCCGCGCAGTGTGCGGTGTAATTTGAGCTGATTTGGATCACTGAATAACCCCTCTCATAGCCCGGCTACCATTGGGTTGTGAAATGCCCAGATTGTGATCTGTTTCTGCTGGAGATGAAGCATTTGTTCCTGTGATATTCTGTAACATACCGCTATGACCTGATACACCGTGTTCCTGTTACCCGTGTCTGTTACACATTCGGTCGCTGTTAAAGTTAGCTGCAAGGGTTTGGATGTCGAGATTTGCTGATCACATTATCGGTTCTGATTCACAAGTTTCTCTCATAAAACACTGGTCAGAAGCGGGCACACCTTTCTTATGTGTCTCCTTCAACAGCTGTGCTTAGTGATCAGGCAAGCGGATTAATTTTACAGCTAATTTTATAAAGGACTGTCTGGGGTTCGCAGACTAATGGGCAGTTAGTGAAATGCAATGAGAATAAATTGTATAATGTGAGAAGTATGATCTCATCTCCAGACCAAAAGTGTGTAGCTTTAGCCAAGTGCACCGTAAATAGAATCACATTACATAGAAACATAGACACATAGAAACATAGAAAATAGGTGCAGGAGTCGGCCATTCGGCCCTTCTAGCCTGCACCGCCATTCAATGAGTTCATGGCTGAACATTCAACTTCAGTACCCCATTCCTGCTTTCTCGCCATACCCCTTGATCCCCCTAGTAGTAAGGACCTTATCGATCTCCTTTTTGAATATATTTAGTGAATTGGCCTCAATAACTTTCTGTGGTAGAGAATTCCACAGGTTCACCACTCTCTGGGTGAAGAAGTTCCTCCGCATCTCGGTCCTAAATGGCTTACCCCTTATCCTTAGACTGTGACCTCTGGTTATGGACTTCCCCAACATTGGGAACATTCTTCCTGCATCTAACCTGTCTAACCCCGTCAGAATTTTAAATGTTTCTATGAGGTCCCCTCTCATTCTTCTGAACTCCAGTGAATACAAGCCCAGTTGATCCAGTCTTTCTTGATAGGTCAGTCCCGCCATCCCGGGAATCAGTTTGTTGAACCGTCGCTGCACTCCCTCAATAGCAAGAATGTCCTTTCTCAGGTTAGGAGACCAAAACTGTACACAATACTCCAGGTGTGGCCTCACCAATGCCCTGTACAACTGTAGCAACACCTCCCTGCCCCTGTACTCAAATCCCCTTGCTATGAAGGCCAACATGCCATTTGCTTTCTTAACCGCCTGCTGCACCTGCATGCCAACCTTCAATGACTGATGTACCATGACACCCAGGTCTCTTTGCACCTCCCCTTTTCCTAATCTGTCACCCTTCAGATAATAGTCTGTCTCTCTGTTTTTACCACCAAAGTGGATAACCTCACATTTATCAACATTATACTTCATCTGCCATGCATTTGCCCACTCACCTAACATATCCAAGTCGCTCTCCAGCCTCACAGCATCCTCCTCGCAGCTCACACTGCCATCCAACTCAGTGTCATCCGCAAATTTGGAGATACTACATTTAATCCCCTCATCTAAATCATTAATGTACAGTGTAAACAGCTCGGGCCCCAGCACAGAACCTTGCGTTCCCCCACTAGTCACTGCCTGCCATTCTGAAAAGTACCCATTTACTCCGACTCTTTGTTTCCTGTCTGACAACCAGTTCTCAATCCATGTCAGTACACTACCCCCAATCCCATGTGCTCTAACTTTGCGCATCAATCTCTTGTGTGGGACCTTGTCGAACGCCTTCTGAAAGTCCAAATATACCACATCAACTGGTTCTCCCTTATCCACTCTACTGGAAACATCCTCAAAAAATTCCAGAAGATTTGTCAAGCATGATTTCCCTTTCACAAATCCATGCTGACTTGGACCTATTATGTCACCTCTTTCCAAATGCACTGCTGTGACATCCTTAATAATTGATTCCATCATTTTACCCACTACCGATGTCAGACTGACCGGTCTATAATTCCCTTTTTTCTCTTTCCTTCCTTTTTTAAAAAGTGGGATTACATTGGCTACCCTCCACTCCATAGGAACTGATCCAGAGTCAATGGAATGTTGGAAAATGCCTGTCAACGCATCCACTATTTCCAAGGCCACCTCCTTAAGTACTCTGGGATGCAGTCCATCAGGCCCTGGGGATTTATCGGCCTTCCATCCCATCAATTTCCCCAACACAATTTGACGGCTAATAAGGATTTCCCTCAGATCCTCCTCCTTACTACACTCCCCGACCCCTTTTATAACCGGAAGGTTGTTCGTGTCCTCCTTCGTGAATACCGAACCAAAGTACTTGTTCAATTGGTCCGCCATTTCTTTGTTCCCCGTTATGACTTCCCCTGATTCTGACTGTAGGGGACCTACGTTTGTCTTTATGAACCTTTTTCTCTTTACATATCTGTAGAATCTTTTGCAATCCGTCTTAATGTTCCCTGCAAGCTTCTTCTCATACTCCATTTTCCCTGCCCTAATCAAACCCTTTGTCCTCCTCTGCTGAGTTCTAAATTTCTCCCAGTCCCCAGATTCGCTGCTATTTCTGGCCAATTTGTATGCCACTTCCTTGGCTTTAATACTATCCCTGATTTCCCTTGATAGCCACGGTTGAGCCACCTTCCCTTTTTTATTTTTATGCCAGACAGGAATGTACAATTGTTGTAGTTCATCCATGCGGTCTCGAAATGTCTGCCATTGCCCATCCACAGTCAACCCCTTAAGTATCATTCGCCAATCCATCCCAGCCAATTCACGCCTCATACCTTCAAAGTTAGCCTTCTTTAAGTTCTGGACCATGGTCTCTGAATTAACTGTTTTATTCTCCATCCCAATGCAGAATTCCACCATATTATGGTCACTCTTCCCCAAGGGGCCTCGCACAACGAGATTGCTAATTAACCCTCTCTCATTACATAACACCCAGTCTAAGATGGCCTCCCCCCTAGTTGGCTCTTCGACATATTGGTCTAAAAAACCATCCCTTATGCACTCCAGAAAATCCTTCTCCACCGTATTGCTTCCAGTTTGATTAGCCCAATCTATGTGCATATTAAAGTCACCCATTATAACTGCTGCACCTTTATTGCACGCACCCCTAATTTCATGTTTGATGCCTCCCCAACATCACTACTACTGTTTGGAGGTCTGTACACAACTCCCACTAACGTTTTTTGCCCTTTAGTGTTCTGCAGCTCTACACATATAGATTCCACATCATCCAAGCTAATGTCCTTCCTACCTATTGCCTTAATCTCCTCCTTAACCAGCAATGCTACCCCACCTCCTTTTTCTTTTATTCTATCCTTCCTGAATGTTGAATACCCCTGGATGTTGAGTTCCCAGCCCTGATCATCCTGGAGCCACGTCTCCGTAATCCCAATCACATCATATTTGTTAACATCTATTTGCACAGTTAATTCATCCACCTTATTGCGGATACTCCTTGCATTAGGACACGAAGCCTTTAGGCTTGTTTTTTTAACACCCTCTGTCCTTTTAGAATTTTGCTGTACAATGGCCCTTTTTGTTCTTTGCCTTGGGTTTCTCTGCCCTCCACTTTTCCTCATCTCCTTTCTGTCATATGTTTTTGCCTCCTTTTTGTTTCCCTCTATTTCCCTGCATTGGTTCCCATCCCCCTGCCATATTAGTTGAACTCCTCCCCAACAGCACTAGCAAACACTCCCCCGAGGACATTGGTTCCGATTCTGCCCAGGTGCAGACCGTCCGGTTTGTACTGGTCCCACCTCCCCCAGAACCGGTTCCAATGCCCCAGGAATTTGAATCCCTCCCTGCTGCACCATTGCTCAAGCCACGTATTCATCTGAGCTATCCTGCGATTCCTACTCTGACTAGCACGTGGCACTGGTAGCAATCCCGAGATTACTACTTTTGAGGTCCTACTTTTTAATTTAGCTCCTAGCTTCTTAAGTTCATTTCGTAGGAACTCATCCCTTTTTTTACCTATGTCTTTGGTACCAACGTGCACCACGACAACTGGCTGTTCTCCCTCCCTTTTTAGAATGTCCTGCACCCGCTCCGAGACATCCTTGACCCTTGCACCAGGGAGGCAACATACCATCCTGGAGTCTCGGTTGCGACCGCAGAAACGCCTATCTATTCCCCTTACAATTGAATCCCCTATCACTATCGCTCGCCCACTCTTTTTCCTGCCCTCCTGTGCAACAGAGCCAGCCACGGTGCCATGAACTTGGCTGCTGCTGCCCGCTCCTGATGAGTCATCCCCCTCAACAGCACTCAAAGCAGTGTATCTGTTTTGCAGTGGGATGACCACAGGGGACCCCTGCACTACCTTCCTTGCACTACTCTTCCTGCTGGTCTTCCATTCCCTCGCTGGCTGTGGACCCTTCTCCTGCGGTAAGACCAACTCGCTACACGTGATACTCACGTCATTCTCAGCATCGTGGATGCTCCAGAGTGAATCCACCTTCAGCTCCAACTCCGCAACGCGGACCGTCAGTAGCCGGAGGTGGACACACTTTCCGCACATGTAGTCGTCAGGGACACTGGTGTTGTCCCCGTGTTCCCACATGGTACAGGATGAGCATATCACGTGACCGAGCTGTCCTGCCATGACTTAACCCTTAGATACACTTAAATTGCCGACAACAATGTTAAAAGTTACTGACTAAAAAGAAAAAGAAAAACTACTCACCAATCAGCAGCCAATCACTTACCACGTTGGCTGTGACGTCACCTTTTGATTTCTTTCTACTTCTTTTTTGACTTCTCTCAGCTGGAGCTGCACAAGTACGCCTCTCTCGACTCCCGCCTCTCTCGACGCTCCCCGGACTGCTGAGCCTTTTATAGGCCGCTGCCTCTCTCGACTCCCGCGTCTCTCGACGCTCCCCGGACTGCTGAGCCTTTTATAGGCCGCTGCCTCTCTCGACTCCCGCGTCTCCC
Source organism: Pristiophorus japonicus (assembly GCF_044704955.1). NCBI lineage: Eukaryota > Metazoa > Chordata > Chondrichthyes > Pristiophoridae > Pristiophorus > Pristiophorus japonicus. The sequence goes on along the minus strand of NC_091999.1, from coordinate 32,135,034 downwards.
GACGCTCCCCGGACTGCTGAGCCTTTTATACCCATCTTTTATACCCATCTCCCGCACTCGGTTACATAGAGTGATAACAATTCAGATTATAGGGGATACTTTATTGGTACAGATGCATGGATATATAGCAGGAGATGGAGAAACACAAACTGGCCGTGTCTTTAGAACCTGATAATGTATTTCTATCTCAGAGATTCACGACCCTGTGAAGCAGTGAGGAAATAAATTGATTTTATTTACAGTCCAGATGTGAGTCCATTCTGTTGGTGATGTGGAAGGAGTGACGTGGACCCAGAATCCGCCTCTATCAGGGAATCAGCGGGCGGCGCCTGTAACCTCGCCCCCACCTCCCGGGTATTTAACTGCCGGTCACTGGGACCGCAATACAACAGTCTGGGAGTGCGTTTGCCCAGTGAGTTCTTGCCGAAACCATTCACCACACATTGCCAGGAGGATGAGGTCGGCTATTTCTCTCAGTCTGTTGCTGGCTTTCTTTTCCCGTGAGTAGTTTTTATTGTCCAAGTCTTTCATTGTTCCTGTCTCAGTGTTAGTCTCTCTGGAATGTTACAGAATTAGGAATCGTTTCACCAGGATTGATCCTCGGGGTTTTTGATTATTTCTACAGGTGTCCAGTCGGATATGGTGTTGACTCAGCCCGAGGCAGAGACCAGGATTCCCGGGGGCTCCCTGAGACTGACCTGTAAAACCAGCGGCTTAGATCTTGGTGGCAGCTACATGTACTGGGTCCGCCACATTCCCGGACAGGGGCTGGAGTGGCTGATTAGATATTACAGTTCATCGGACAAGCATTACACCCCGGGGACTGAGGGCCGATTTACTGTGTCCAAAGATACTTCAAGCAACATCTTCGCGTTCGACATGAAGAAACTGCGGAGCGAAGACACCGCCATCTATTACTGTGCAAGGCACCACAGCGAGAGGAACCAGGGCTGGACCCATACAAGAACAGATCGAGGGGGAATTCAATAACGTCCATCATAACCTGACGGTCAGTAATTGTGTCAAATGCAGTGATAACGGCATTGTTCAAAACCAGACCACAAACCGCTTCTTACAAAACTAAGACACTGATAATTCAATGGTGAAAATATAACACTGTAACCAATGTACAGAGGGAGGTTTCTGTTGTGCTCCTGTTTAATGTTAACAGTGTCAACAATTGCCCAGCTGGACATGATGCTCGATTCACTGTGCCTGATACCTGCAGGGAGCTGGTGAGAACTGTGTTCTCCTTCTATTTGTTCTACAAACTGTTGGCTAAATTCTAAACTTGATAAGAAGCGAATTTGTATTTGAAGTGCATGTGTATTTCGAATGAATGTTGAGAATCAGTACTGAGCAGAGACTGAATGCAATATTTGTACGGGTTCCTATCACTGTGGGACCACGGGAATAAGGACGCCATGGGCTACTGGGGACCAGGGACCATGGTGACGGTGATTGCAGGTAAGGAACATTCATACATTCTGCAACTGTTGTATTTGTGCCTTTATTTTACATTTCTCTTTATTTTAATACTTATTTTGTTCACTGAAACTTGGGTTCGGTGGGTTCTCTATTGAGATTTTTCAATGTTTTATGTAATTCTGCTACAAAGTGATTATAGAATTCAACTGTTTCTCCACATAAGTTGTTGTTGAAGTGATTTGGTGTTTATCTGCTAACGAGTTTCTGTGCTTGAGTTACGTTAAATCCTTTAAAGTTGTTAGACTGTTTGACACTTCTGCAATGTTTAATCTCGGTGACCTATGATTGCTGCAATTTTTCTGATCGAATACAAACATTGTGTTTAAATATTTTTGAAAGAACATTTTAAACACATAACATAAATCTTAGCGCTCAATATATATTCTTAAGGAATTTAAAGATTTTAGTGAAAATTACATTTGTCATCTACTGACCGAATGTTCCCGAATGCACAGATTCAATACGTGAAGTGTTGCTGTAATTAAGGACTGAAAAATTAACACATTTCCAGATGGACCTGATTTAAATTAATATTACTAACATTATAATGATGTAGTAATATCACCCATTATTATTAAAATATGCTATAATATTAACATTAATGTATTTTACATGATCCATCAAATCACAATTCTGCTGTCATTATTTTATATTTCAGTTGAATTCAATCATTAGTTATTTTAGTTTTAGGCGGCTTCGGTGATTCTGTAAAGAGACTTTTTGCAATGATACATTTAATTCTGCTGAAATGGTTTAGAGAATGAAGGATCTGTTCATGAAAGGTTCTGTCCGCCCCTCAGTGATGTGATTTCGTATTGATCTGCTGAGGAGAGTTTGTGCCGGTGTTATTCAGAATACCAAAAATTTGTGAAACTATTTGGCGTTTCTACAATGTTTAATATCGGTGACAGCGGGCAGCAGCAGGTTCCTGATCGAATACAAACAAGATATGTGTTTGAAACTGTTTGAAAGCAGATTGTAGGCAGAGAACAGGAAGGTTTTAGGAATCAGAAATCATTGAAATATATTTTAACATAACAATTATTGGTGATAATTATATATTCAACTATAAATTTATGTTTACGATGCTGATATTTACTGAGTGAAACGTAACTGTAATTACCAGCTATATAATTAGCAATTATTCAGGTTGTAGCTGAAATAAATTACGATTAACAAACCGATTATAATATTATAATGCGATAATATCTTCCAATGTTATTAAAATATGTTATAATATCAATATAATTTTCTTAATATTATTTGCCTTCCAAAATCCTGCTGTACACTGGGCTCCATTAAGAGGAGCAGAAACTTTTAGAGGCTGGATACAATTATTAATTATGCCTGCAATTAGTTCACTGACAACATATTGATTCCACCGTGTGTTCAGTTTGAGTCGGGAGTTCAGTTACTTTTTACCTCCTGTTTACAGAGATGATTGGCAGTGTCTTTAATTATAACTCAAAGCCGTGTTGTAAATTGCATTTTGTCAATTTAATATGAAATTCTTACTGTGCAACCGAAATTTGTTATTGAATCACTATTGTGTTTTGTTTGATACCGATAGAATTATCACTAAACTAATCTTAAACAGTTTGCAAGATCAGAGGCTGTGAGTCAGGCGTCACCGGCAGTCAAATAATTATTCATGTGATTATATTCAAATTCAAGACTGCATAGGCTGGAGATAGGCAAATAATCCATTGAAATTCAAGCAGATTAATTTACTTAAAAAATGTTCATCTTGTTTAGAATTTAACACAACTTCCTTTTCCCCAAAGCGGTGCTATATAAGGGATAGAACGGTAGACAAAGCACAGGTCATATCTGAGAATTATGTTAATTATTATTAATATTAAATTGATGAACAAAGTCTCTCCTCCATTTGCTCATTCAGGTTCAGTGTCGCAGATGGCCTGAATGATTTGTTATCCTACAGTTTTACACTAACCATTCTGGAAATTAGTTTCAAGAAATAGCAGAATGTATTTAATAATTAATTTGGGGGCATTGTGTGAATAATGGGAGTGAACTGTAAATGATTGTCTGTGTTATTAAATAGCAGAAGTTCTGCTACTGACTGCAAACTGGTTTTAATTAAGAAAACCATTTTTGGGAAGTTAAGATTGTGGAGAATATTTCAGCTCGAGAGTCCAGTTTAGTAAACACGTGGTTTACAGCACATCGGACTTGTGACCCGGGCCGGACAGTGAACTATTTAAAATAGTCCACTCCTCAATCCATCATGTGCAATGTACTCTGAAAATAGACGCAGTTTTTGTTATGTCAGAATATGTAGAATTTAAAAATGTATCGGTAGAGAACGGGACAGAAGTAGAACTGCGTAATTATCGTCAATTAGTCAAATGTGATTTGAGTTAAGTAAAAATAATTTATTTTTCTGATTGTATTTATGTATTAATATGCTGCTTAATATTTTACTGTTGATGAATTGTTATGGTAAGTTAAGTAAACCTTAATATATCACAAGTTGCCAGGCAGAAAAGTTTTTTAAATTATTATTCATTAATTGTATCAGTAAGACTGAAATTCAAGCACATTAAGTTAATTTCAAAAGTTCCAGGTACGTGTGCTTCTGAGGAGGAAGTGCCAGACAGGTACTCAGAGTATTTCCAATAATCAGCTAACACGAACACAAACTTAAAATGTAATATTCGTTCTAATTCATTAAACATAAATGATCTCTTGCAATTGCATTGCATACTGGTCAACATTACAGTTATTACACTAACACAAGGGTTGGAGAGAATGTTTAATTAATTCCTAAATTAATTTAGAAGATAATGCATGTATAACTCGGCTGTGCTGAGTTCGATAAGCTATCGCTTAATATTTCAGTTGATTTTGCCTCGATGATTTTACAGGTTATATTTACTATTGCAAATATGTCAAATCAGTGGGTGATCAGGTTTCAATGTATATGTCTCCTGGATTGTGACATTCTTACCCTGTTAGCTAGTCCCGTTTAACGCGCAGCACTTTCCATGGAATGAGAATTATTTCCAGATACTTATTTTCAGGGAAATTAATTTTTACACGGTTTACAAGATAGTCGACCGAGAGGGAGGAATGGCTGGATGTTGAATAGTTTCTCAAATAAAGATCAGTTTAATTTCAAAAAATCTGCAGAGTTGAGGTGGTTGGAAATTGACAAGAAATAAATTAGAAATCAAACAGCTTCATTGAAATTAACAGTTAGAACTGGTCTCTCTCACTGGAGCACCGTTGTTGCACCGTTTGTGTCAGTTCTGTTCCTGTGCGCCTGCTCACTGTGTGAGAATCATCAGTCCTCCTGACGGGTTGCAAAACTTCTGGATTGTGATCGTGTATTGCGGGGAGTGTCATTTAACTCAGTTATTTAAGAAACTGGTATATGTGAGAAACGTAAAAGATTGACTTTAAGGTTGAGGAGTCGCCGCTGAAATGAGATCAGTAACCCAGCTTTTGACAGTCAGAACGAGCAGTTCCGAAACACCACGGGGGGAAAGTAGAAGAAGCTTTAATCAGTTTCTAACCCGGTTGTACCTACGCTGGAAGTGTTTGATGGGACAGTGCAGAAGGAGCTTTACTCTGTATCTAGCCCATGCTGTACCTGTTCTGGGCGTGTTTGATGGGACAATGTAGAGGGAGCTCAACTCTGTATCTTGACCGATGCTGTATCTGCCCTGTGTGGATTGATGGCACAGTGCAGAAATAATTTTACTCGGAATCTAAACCTTGCTATGTTTGACCCGTATTACAGGGTAGTGCAGTTTAATATGCATTCATCCTTTGCTTTACATGACCTTACAACGCCAGACAGACCAGTGAAGACGGAGATTTACTCTATCGAATCTGTCCTGTATCTGATTCGAGTGATTTTCGAAAACAAATTGAAGAAACCTCAATCTGCATCTAACTAATACGATATTGAATTAGTAATGGTTATACAGTTGAGCATCAGTTAATTATTGAATGAGATTGGTCTGATCCTAAGTTTACTTTCAGAACAAACAGTTTCAGGAAAGCAGTGCCTCGTCTGATCAGATGGATGCTCCAATTTATTTTGGCAATTTTGTACCTGCACTGGGACTGTTTGATGGGACACTGTAGAGGGAGATTTAGTCTGTATCTACCCATGCTGTACCTGCCCTGGGAATGTTTAATGGGACATTCTAGAGGGAGCTTTACACTGTACCTGTATTGGGAGTGTTTGATGGGACATTGTAGAGGAAGCTTTATTTTTTATCCAAGCCTTACTGGACCTGTCCTGAATGTGTTTAATTGGCAGTGTGGAGGGAAATCTACTGTTTATCTAACTCGTGCCGTACCTACACTGGGAGTGTTTGATATGACAGTGATGAAGGAGCTTTACTCTGCAACTAACCCATACTTTACCTTATCTGGCATTGCTTGATGGGACATTGCAGAGATAGCTTTAATCAACATTTAACCTTTTATTTACAAGGACGTGGAGCTTAATTGGGTCCTTCAATATAGATTGATCTTCTATTTAATCAGAGCTATAGGTGAGCTGGTGTGCTTTAAAGGGGCAGTGTATGGGAAGCTTTTCTTTGTACGTGTGATAATTGTACTGAGTATAATCGGTCAATTTGATAATGCATTTTATGGGGAGACATTTCGTAGCACATCTCTGCAGTACTTGAGCTGGGAATGTTTGACGGGATAGTACAGATAACATATTACTCTGTGTGTAACCCTTGCTATACCTGGCCTGACCCACACGACAGCATAGCGGGAGCTTTGCTCTTGTATCGTGCTGTATCTGACCTGAGAGTGCTTGGTCAGGCAATGTTCAAGGCACCGTTATCTGCCACTAACAAATAGCAGATAAACTACTCGTGCCAGATATAAACAATAAATCGTCCGATTGCCCAGATTAAACAACGCACATTCATTGATGTTTATATTCTTTCTGAAAAAATGCCAAATTTTTAATGAGTTATTCCTGTTTGAACATTCTGAGCATCAGATTTCTATTGAACACGATTGGCCTGATCCTCAGCTCACTTTCAGAACAAACCGTTTCAGGAAGTGAATAACGCTCCAGATAGCAGCGGCTGTTCTGATCTGTTGGGAGGCTGTAAGTTATTTTCACAATTTAAATGGAGGATATCGAGACTCCCGCTTCAAATAACAGTCATGAGGACCTCGTGTTTAGAAACATTATGTTGTTCAATTCATCTTGAGCAGGTTAAAGGTAGGGACAAACTATGAGAGATGCAGCTATTGGCCTGGGTCACAACACAAGGTGCACAGTCACTGAGCTGCAATTCTGTGAAACATTTAAAGATATAGAGTCAACCTGCAATAAGTCATCATTCGCAATGAACTTTAAGCCTTTATAACAGCATGCGATTGACTAATTTGCGTCAGATTTATAAGATCCCTTTATTTTAAATATCCTCTTTCATTATAACGAACAATAAAAATTGATCTGGTAGAGGTGTCCAAAATATGAAGCGTTTCCTTCCATTAAATCTAGAAGCACTATTCACACTGACTCGTGTAGAATGATAGCATCTCACAGCACTGAAAAGGCCATTCAAGCATCGTGCCTGTGCCGGCTCTGAAAGAGCTGTCCAATTTAATCCAACTCCCCAGGGTTTTCCTTGTAAACGTGCACATGTGTCCTCCGGACATACAGGAGGATCTGCTTGGAGCATTCCTGAAATTACCAACCCTCTGTGTGAAACAATTGCCCCAATTTTCCCTTTTGATCTTTTGCCAATTATTTTAAATCTGTGACCTTTGGTTACCCACCTACTTTCCAGCGGAAGCAGTTTCTCCCTACTTGCTCTATCAAAAACTATCATAATGTTGAATATCTCTCTTACGTTTCTTCTTAACCTCTGTTCTAAGGAGAACATCCCTGCTTTTCCAATCTCTCCACATAACTGAAGTCCGCATCCCTGGCATAATCCTGGTAAAAGCCGCCCCTCTACACTCCCCAAGGGCTTGACATCCTTCCTACATTGTTGTTCCAGAATTGTGCACAATACTCCAGCTGAGGCCTAACACGTGATCTGTATGTTTAGCATAACCGCCTTGTTTTTGTAGTCAATTCCCCATTTAGAAAGTCAAGTATCCCATAATCTTTCATAACTGTCTTACCAGTTTGCCCTGCCCCGTTCAAAGATTTGTAAATATGTACATCTACGACTCTCTGTTCGTGCATCCCCTCAAAACAATACTATTTAGATTACACTGCCTCTCCATCTTCCACCCAATGTGCATCGCTTCTCAATGATTCGCATTAAATTGCAATTGCCATGTCCCGGCCCATTTCACTGGTCCATCTGTCTCCTCATGGAGTCTGCTGCTTTCATGCTCACTATAGGCTACGTTGCCAGGTTTTGCCTCATCTTCGAACTTCGAAATTGTATTCCCGATATCCAAGTCCAGGTCGTTGTTATATAACAAGAACAGCAATGGGAACTGAAATGGGCCATTTAAGGAGAAACTTCCAATTAACCGGATTTTGGAATGGTATTTTATTCGGATTATTAATTGAAAGGGATGGAGGAGGAAACTCAAGAGGCATGCATTCACTAGGATGGGATAGAGTCCAGATCACATTGCACTGAGTGACATCGCTCTTCCTCAAATGCTGAGGAAATAAGGGAGAAATTCGACTCAATCGCGATTCATCTCCAGCTTGAATCTTAGAAACTAGACTATGGAAATGCTATCTGTTGAATTATGTGGTAGGCAAATTTAGAGGGTTTTTTGCTAACGTCCGAAGCAGGAATTCCGCTGTTACTTTGAAGTGCAGTCACTATTGTTTTGTTGGGATACACTGCAGGCAATGTGCACAGAGCGAACTTCCCCAAACTGCAATTAAATAAAGGACCAGAAATGGTGCTGATTGAGAAATAAATGCAGGCCGAAATAGCAGGAACATGCCTCTGTTCTTCTATTGTATGAACCAATGAAGGATTCTTTATTGGCGAGTTGTGTAAAGTTTCTTGTTGTGTAATGTGATAGAGCTCGGGGATAGAAAGGTGTGTTCCTGACCAGGGCATCGACAGGTGCTTATAAAGGAACTGACAGAAGCTCAAATGCCCGTGTAGTCTTTGATGGGAAAATGGTGGAATTAGTTTATTCTGCAGTCAAATTTCGAGTTGTTTCTTTCTTTTATAAGCATGGATTACAGAGTCTAACTTGTTCAATGGGCCATTCTTTCTCAGTAACACCGTTTCCCCCCAATCTCTACGCCCTGCTCTCCTCCTGTGAACAACCCAGCACCGATGGCTCCATCACATACGGCTGTTTGGCGATGGACTACTCCCCCGACATCACCAGCCTTTCCTGGAAGAAAGATAAAGATCCCATCACCACTGCATTGAAGACCTACCCGTCAGTGTTCAACAAGAAAGGAATCTACACCCAGAGCAGCCAGTTAACCATCACCAAGTCAGATGTGGGGAGCAGCACAATCTTCTGTGAGGTTCGACGTGGTGTGTCGGTCTGGGCCATCACAATGCCAGGTTAGTGATGTGGGTTACAGGGCAAACAATGATAAGATGACAAATTATGCTCAACTTGTATAGCAATTTGGTAAGACAACACCTAGAGTACTGTGTACAGTTCTGCTCTCCCTATCATACTTAGAATACTGTGTTCAGTTCTCGTCTCCAAATCACACTTAGAGTATTGTGTACAGTTATGATTTCCACATAATACTTAGAATACTGAGCACAGTTCTAGTCTCCTTATCACATTTAGAATATTGGTCACAATTCTGGTTTCCATCTCATACTTAGATTAGTGTCTAAAGTTCTGGTCTCCATATCATACTAAGAATATTATGCACAGTTCCGGTCTCCATATCACAGTTAGAATATTCTTTAAAGTTCTGGTTTCGATCTCATACTTAGAATACGGCATAAAGTTGTGGTCTCCATATCATGCTTAGAATACTGTGCATGGTTCTGGACCTCATATCGCACTTAGAATATTATGCACAGTTCTGGTCTGCATATTACACTGAGAATACTGTGCACAGTTCTGCTCTCTGTAAATGCCTGGTTAGTGTTAGTCTGATAGCAAAGAACCTGTTAAAATATAAGGACACTTTGCATTTCTTAATCATTTATTTTACAAGCAATGTCAGTAATATGTTTTTTTTTGAAGATCCTGAACCGGACATCGGTCCTCCAACTGTTCTCCTCACGCTGAGTTCCACTGAACAAATCACCACCAGCAGATATGCAAGCGCCGTGTGTTCAATCATCGATTTCCGGCCAAAGTCACTGACCGTGAATTGGCTGAAGAGTGGACAACTCCTGGATTCGGGCTTCGTCACCTCTCCCGTCTTTGAGGTGAACGGGAACTTCTCGACGGCCAGTCGGCTGACAGTCCCCGCCGAGGAATGGTTCACCGGCTCGGTCTACACCTGCCAAGTCACTCATGAAGGGGTCACGCAAAGCCGTAACTTCAGCAGATCTCAGGGTAAGAGGCACAATCCCGGGAGGTTCCAGACCATTCTGAGCGCTGACCTAGTCTGGTGTTTCATTGGAATTAGTAAAAAGCAGAGGACTGTTCCAAATTTCCAATCATGCAGTCTGTGTATTCTTGCGATACAAACTTGCCTTTATACAGCGCCTTCAGCGACCACAGACTGAACCAAAGCGCTTGCCAGCCAATGAATTAAGTTGTGAAATGTTGTCATAGTTGTAATGTACAAAGTTCGGCAGTCATTTAGTGCACAGCAAGCTCCCAAAAACAACAGTGTGATAATGACCATTTTTTTTTGTTGAGTGATATTTCTTGAGGGATAAATATTCCCAGGCTACCAGGGAGAACTCCTCTGCTTTTCATTGAAATAATGCCAAGGTATCTTTTACCTCCACCTGAGAGGCCAGATGGATCCACGGTTTAACACCTGATCCAACTGACGGCACCTCCGACATTGCGCCATGCTCCCAGTACTGCACTGGGAGACTCAGCTTACATTTTGTGATCAAGTATCTGGAGTGTGAATTCAATCCACTATCTTCTGGTTCAGGATTCCTCATTGCTCAGGCTTTATTAACCTCGCCAAAGAAGTTTTCCCCTTGCTCTGATGTCAGGCAGTGAGTGAAGTGTCCTTAGTCACAGGTTTATCCTGAGTTGGCTGATCATATACGGAGTGGCAGTAGGAGTCTGGACCCCTTTCCTGCCAACTGTCCAGGAACCCTGCTAGAATGAGCATCTACCCTATTCAGAGCACTGAGCCCAGTTCTGCGCTCCGCACCTCAGGAAGGATATACGTGGATGCGCTAAACTGCACGTTTACCCGAATTAAACCGGGCCTATAATGTAAAATGATCTGGAGACGAGTATAGAACGTTAAGAGATGATCCAATTGAGGTGTTTAAGTTGATCAATGGAATTGATCGAGTAGATATAGAAACATTTATTTAGTTTGATGGGAGAGTCCAGAACAAGTAGCAGAACCTTAACATTAGAGTTAGGCCTTGCAGAGGTGATGTCACAAAGACTTTTCTCACAGGAAGAATAGTGCAAGTCGGGATTTCCCTCCGCAAAAGCTGCTGATGCTTGCTTTCAATTGAAAAGTTGAAAATTGAGATTGATAGATTTTTGTCAGGCAAGGTTATCAAGGCGGGAAGATGGTGTTGAGTGTTGATCAGCCATGATCTAACTGGATGGCGGGATAGGATGGATAGGCTGAATGGCCACCTACTGTTCCTATGCTGCTATTAATGCCCTGAGATCATATTTCACTCTGACTTTCTCTCACCAGACATGATAAATATTCAGTACTTACAGAAATTTAAAAAACTACTTCACACCATTACAAATGATGCCCCACCATAAAGATTCCTTGGAACTCCATTCTCCCGACCTTGCACTTCTCCTCAGACGTGGGCTGTGACTGGTTACTGCACATTTTCACCGCAACAAAAAACGCAGCAAGATACCAGAAACTTAACATTGTTTCCTGTTGTCCCATAAATCTTGAAATTAATTTGACACTGGTTTTGAACCAGTATAATGCTGGTGTCGACCTCTTGAACCTCGGGCTATTCGGGCTTCAGCTATTATAACCAGCAGAGATGAATTTGGGTGCAAGTATCTATAGACGGGTGTAAAGGAGCAAGGGATTTCAGGAAGAGCGCTATTCAATGCCTAACATAATTGCGCCCCAAAGAATTCCCATTTTACTCCGGGTATTTGCTTCACAGCCCGTTACAGGTGTCTCTGGCTGCAAATGCACAGGAAATGTTACAGATCTCCTGGAATCGTTGCCAATTAATTGTCCTTCCAATAACGGTGTTAAAGCAACAGCGGGAGGTTGATACCTCAAATGTGATATATTCCCCTTGAAAGAGTTAAGGCTAAATATTGGTGTCCTGATTCTGAAGCTGCAGCTTTTCCTGACTTTCATTCCTGTTTCGCAGTGGATGTCCCATGCAGTGATTCAAAAATCACTCATCGCCCACCGTCACTGGAACAGGTCTTACTGGAGGCGACGGTGACCTTAACCTGCGTCGTGTCTGACGCTCCTTATGGGCTCACCGTGTCCTGGACCCGAGAAAAGGAGGCTTTGAAATCAGAGATTGCCGTCCAACCGGGAGAGGATCCCAACAGCGTGATCAGCAACTTAAACATCTCGATACAAGACTGGCTGAGTGGGGATAAGTTCTACTGCGTGGTGAGCCATCAGGATATGCCGACTCCGATCAGAGATTCCATCCACAAGGAAAAGGGTGAGCGGGGCGATTGTTGCAATAAGTGAGATACTGTGACTAAGGCATGTGCAAGAGCCAATCATTATATAAAATGTTTAATGGGCTACTTTGATCATTCAGTTTGGTAATTCCACGAACTCTGCACTCTGTGACCTGACATTATGTATTTTAGGGGAAAGTGGATAAGTCCATGAGTGAGAAAGGAATAGAAGGGTATGTTATTAGGATTAAATTAAGTGAGCTAGGAGGTGGCTTGTGTGGAACATACACACCGGCATAGACCAGTTGGCCAAATCTCCTCATTCTGTGCAGTAAATTCTATGTAATTTTCCAGACCAATCCTTCAAGATTTCAGAGAGAAAAATTGTGTTCCCTCTGCTGCGGGATGAAAAACCAGAAAGGCCCCAGAGGGGAAAAGGAAAAGCGTTAAAATTCAACGCAGTGTCCATTTCTCTCACATCTAACCACCTGAAATTGGCTAAATTTAAATAAGGAAGGCGAGTTGTGGGCGGTGGTCTCACAGGCCACCCGGGAGAACGGGAGGATTGGAAGCCGAGTGAGGAGGTCTCGGATCGCGGGGGGTGGGTTAGGCAGGGACCCTGGATCCAGCGGTAGGTGTAAGGGCAATTACCACCTGGGTGCAGCAGTCCCCGCCTCGCCGTAACTGCAGGGATTTACACAGTGTGTCAAACTGGACCAGCGACTGTTAAACACCAAATGGTGGTTAAAATTGAAGATTCCATTCTCATTTAAATATTTTACTCAACTATAATATTACAACCGGGAGTGGGCGCGTTGAGGTCGGGATATCGATTTTTACCAATTTAGCCACCTCCACGACCACAATCCGCCCGCTCCATTAGGTTAAAGTTCACCCCCATTGTCTCTGGAGCTGTCCAGTTCATTGACCTTTATTCTAACTGTTCTGCAGCGAAAGATCGGCGGGAACCGGCCGTGACTGTCCTCCTGCCCTCGGTAGAAGAAGTCTCCGCTCCGAGGTTGGTCAGCCTCACCTGCTTAGTGAGAGGTTTCTCCCCCCGAGAGATCTTCGTCAAATGGACCGTCAATGACAAGCCGGTGGATTCCGGCAACTACAAGAACACCGAGGTGATGGCGGAGAACGGCAGCAGCTCCTTCTTCATGTACAGCCTGCTATCCATTGCAGCCGAGGAGTGGGCCAGCGGCGCTTCTTACTCCTGTGTGGTGGGACATGAAGCGATCCCCTTGAAGATCACCAACAGAATCGTCAATAAATCCAGCGGTAAACCCGGTTTTGTGAATATTTCCCTTGTTCTGATGGACACCGTCAATTCTTGTCAATGACAATCTCTCGACTGCCTTTCAGTTCTTAAATAGAAACCAATAAAAAGTGTTCTCCTTCCAACAGTGAGCTAAACACACTGCCGCAAAATTAATTGTGTTTCCTATTTTGGCCAATGTGAGGGCGAAGTAGGGGGTTTGCTGTTCTCTGGTCCAAGGCTTGTACAGCCAGAGCTCCCAGTGCAGAAACACCATGGGCTAGAGACAGCGTGAAGCTCTATCTTTACAGGATTCATGAAAGTAACTTCACAAACTTCCTACCTTTCCTATTTCCGATAAATAAAGGCAGCACATTTATATCTCGGTGTCCCTATTTCTCGGGTTGTCTACCGCAAATTCAGAATTGAAGTCAGTTTCATATTGCAGCCACGGGGAACTGAAGTGAGTGCCACACACGAACACGAACTGTACCTCCACTCCCCACCAGAGAGAGGGGAAAGGGTAATTGTTAACCAACTTTAGAACCACTTCCCTAACTAGAGAGAGGGGGGGGGGGACGGTAATAGTTGGGCCACTTTAATACCATTCCCCCAACAGCGAGTGAGAGGGACAGCAATTGTTAACCCACTGTACACTCCCTCCTCCACCAGAGATAGGGAAATGGGCAATAGTTAACCCACTGTATCAGGCACTCCCCCAGCAGAGATTGTGATGGGTAATTGGTAATCTACTGTCGCTCCCCACTCCCCCAGCTGAGAGAGAGTAAAGGGTAATTATTAGCTTACTGGACCTATCACATCCACCAGCGAGAGGGGAAAGGGCAATGTGTAATTCATGTAATCACCACTGCGCCCCCTGCAGGGACATGGGAAGTGAACCACCCTATTTTATATGGACTAAGTTGGCATCAGTACAATGTGAGATTCTAAACCATGGTCTAAATATTTTAAATTTGCCACATGAGTATTATATTCTGAAATAACTATTTATTCCACGTAATATTTTTAAATAGGGTTGGGGGTGCAGCAGTCCCTGTTAATTGTAAACAAACATGTTGAATTCTAATGGGCCATATCTAAACTGGTGATTGAATCCACTGCGGGTTTCTCACAGTTGTGTCCCTGATGTTTCTGAGGCCCATCGGTTGAATCGTTGCATTCTTTCAGCTGACGTCACATTATTCCTCAAACAGAACACATTTACACAGAGCCAGGGAGAATAAATGTGAAAGTGAGTTTGTGTGTGTTCACATGGAAGTATGTTGATGACTTTGTGTAAGTGTGTGTGTTTTTGTGTAAGTGCACAATTACACATAAACACACATAGACTTACATATAAAGACATACATTAACACTCTGACACATAATATTATACATAACTAGAATATAATGAAAACCATCTTTGTAAAACCCAGTTATTGATACTCTCTGAAACTTCGAACAGTAGCAATAATAGATATCAATCCAAACACACACTACACAAAACACAGTTACACACACTTACACACATAAAAACACACGTCAATCCACACACACACTTACACAAAGCACACTTACACAAAACACACTTACACACGCATAAACACACACACCAATCCAAACACACACTTACAAAATGCACACTTGCACACACTTACACACACATACATACACACATCAATCCATACACGCACTTACATAAAACATACTTTCACACACATAAACACACACATCAATCCACACACACACTTACACCAAACACACTTACACACACATAAACACACAGACACCAATCCAAACACACACTTACAAAAACCACACATGCATATACTTACACACACATAAATACACACATCAATCCATACACACACTTACATAAAACATACTTTCACACACATAAACACACACATCAATCCACACACACACTTACACCAAACACACTTACACACACATAAACACACACACACCAATCCAAACACACACTTACAAAAACCAAACTTGCATATACTTACACACACATAAATACACACATCAATCCATACACGCAATTACAAAAAATATACTTTCACACACATAAACACACACATCAATCCACACACGTACTTACACCAAACACACTTACACACACATAAATACTCACATCAATCCACAGACACACTTACACAAAACACACTTACGCACACATAAATACACATATCAATCCACACACGCACTTACACAAAACACACTTACACACACAAACATACACATCAATCCACACACGCACACACACATAAACACACACGTCAATCCACACACACACTTACACAAAACACAGGTGCAAACACTTACACACACTTACAAACACTTATACACACTTACAAAAATCACATTTACACACACATAAACACACTGTGTACAATGTGAGATTCTAACCCATGGTGTAAAGATTTTAAACTTGCCACATGAGTATTCTATTCTGAAATAACTATTTATTCCACGTAATATTTTTAAATAGTGTTGGGGTGAAATTGTCCCTGTTAATTGTAAACGAACATGTTGAATTCTAACGGGCCATATCTAAACTGGTGAATTAATCCTCTGCGGGTTTCTCACAGTGTCCCTGATGTTTCTGAGGCCCATCGGTTGAATTGTTGCATTCTTTCGGCTGACGTCACATTATTCCTCAAACAGAACACATTTACAGAGTCGGGAGAATAAATATGAAAGTGAGGTTGTGTGTGTTCACATGGAAGTGTGTTGATGATTTTGTGTAAGTGTTTGTGTTTTTGTGTAAGTGCACAATTACACATAAACACACATAGACTTATATATAAAGACATACGTTAACACTCTGACACACAATATTACACATAACTAGAATATAATGAAAACCATCATTGTAAAATCCAGTTATTGATACTCTCTGAAACTTCGAACATTAGCAATAATAGACAATAATCCAAACACACACTACACAAAACACAGTTACACACACATAAAGACACACTTCAATCCACACACACATTTCACAAAACATACTGACACGCACTTACACACCCATAATTACTTCACATCAATCCACACATATACTTACACAAAATACACTTACACACACTTACACACACACATCAATCCAAACACACAATTACACAAAGCACACTTACACACACTTACACGGAACACACTTACACACACATAAACACACACATACCAATCCAAACACACTTACAAAAAGCACACTTGCACACACATAAATAGACACATCAATCCATACACGCACTTACACAAAACACACTTTCACACACATACACAGACACATCAATCCACACATACACTTACACAAAACACAGGTACACACACTTTCACACACATTAACACACACATCAATCCACACACGCACTTACACAAAACACACTTACTCACACATAAACATACACATCAATCCACACACGCACTTACCCAAAACACACACACACACACACTTACACACACATAAACACACACGTCAATCCACACACACACTTACACAAAACACACGTGCAAACACTTATACACACTTACACAAAACACATTTACAAACACATAAACGCACACATGAATCCACACATGCACTTACACAAAACACACGTACACACACTTAAACACACATAAACACAAACATCAATCCAAACACACTTACAAAAAGCACACTTATACACACTTACACACACACATTTTCACACACGTCAATCCAAACACCCACTTACAAACACACACTTCCACATACATCAATCCAAACACTCACTTACAAAAACACACTTACACACACTTACACACACATAAGCACACACATCAATCCACACACACACTAACATAAAACACACACACACAAACTTACCTGCAAACCCACTGTTACATGTAAACACGCACACACTTACACCTAAACATAAACGAACACTCAGACATAATCACACACTTACACTTACAGACAAACACACACATGAACTTACATACATATACACAAGGATACACATACACTTACACAAATGCACACACGTGAACACACTTGCACACAAACATACACACACAAACATCAATACACAAACCCTTAGACATGGACGTGCTTATACATAAACTTACCTGCACCCAACTACACCAAATCGCACACTCATAATTACAGATAAACACACGCTTCCATATAGACACAGGCCCACTTACACAAAATAACACAAAGATTTACACACGCATACTCAATCTTACAACTGCACACGTGCACAAACTTACACATCAACAAACACAGTTACACATAAACACACACACACAAACTTTTACACATAAACGTACACACACAGAGAAAAGCACGCACACAATTACATAAACACACACAGTAACACCCTCACAGAGACACAGAAACATGAACTAATCCAGAACAAGAGATAGTCATGCACTCACATAAACAGTAAAGAGCACAAACAAAAACGTCCGGCTATAGACGAATGTCAATTAAAATGCAGTTTTTGGCCCGACAAAGTACCAATGCTTGGCCAGAATAAATAATACCTGATACCATAATATCTCACATTTCACTATTCTATCCTTACACATACACTGGATCAATATAGTTCTTGCAAACCGATATGTTAATTATGGACAGAGCATTGTCTTAACAAATAAATAAACAAGGTAAAAACTCACAACTGATCTCTTAAACAGCCCCTTTGGCAGGCTCCAAATAATTAACTACCTTAACCTACCGAAACGCAATAGCGATCCAGCTGTAATCCTCACTCGATATTTCATCATATTATTCTGGAATGATCAATCGTAACGAAGTCATCCAAAATCAATTAGCCTCTGAGATTGAAGAAAAACTATCATATTTTCCAAAACGGACGAAAAGAGGATCATAAAGGAAGAGCGACTGTGGAGTGAGGCACAGAGAGAGGTTGCTGAGAGTGATTAACTTAACACAAGGTATACATTCAAAGTTAAATTAGAGTATAAACTAATACCTTACGGGAAAGAAAAGAGGAAATAAATTAATAGTATGACATCCCGCATTAAAAACGATCTGAATATATTTCCTCCCCTACATCCCCGTAGATTCCTCAGACCACATCTGGAGTGAAGAGTACGAGGACGAGAGCGACAAAATCTCGACAACCGCTTCCACATTCATCATCCTGTTCTTCCTGAGCATTTCCTACAGCACTGCCATCACTCTGGTGAAGTTGGGAAGATTCAATCCGCTCATACTTCCATCTGACGGAAGCCGTTTGACAAATCCTGAGATAAATGCCCTAGAGCACTAAACCTCAGCTTCATTCTTTTATCTCTCTATTACAGTCAAGTGATGGTCTGACTTTCGGCCGCCGTGGATTTTCTTCATCTGTTTATCATCTCTGTGTCACTAAAAATAAACTATGTCCTCTTGGTGATTCTCAGAGTAAAATGCCTCAAGTTACTAGATCCGAATCAGTAGCTGAGAAATATATAACTGGGATTTCCGTCTTTGAGTTTGAAATATGTACGATAATTGTGGCTGTAATGTAACTGTATCTCGGGATTTCACCGTGCCTTGAATATTTCGTGTGCAAATAAGTAACTTTACTCATTTTTATTCACAATTTTTCCCTTCCCTTTATGCTGAACCCCTGTTTTCTCTCCCTCTGGTGTCTGTCACAACAGTACAGATAGCTGGCAGCTCCGACATAAGAACATAAGAAATAGGAGCAGGAGTAGACCTAATGGCCCCTCGAGTTTTCTGCGCAATTCAATACATTCAGGGCTGATAATTATCCCAAGTTTTGCTTGAGCCAAAAATCTATCTATTTGGGTCTTGAATATATTTAGAGACTCAGCATCCACAGCCCTCTGGGGCAGAGAATTCCAAAGGTTCAGAAACCTCTGAGTGGAGGAATTCCTCCTCGTCTCTATCTTAACTGGCCGATCCTTTATCTTTAGACAGTGCCTCCCTAGTTCTGGACTCTCCAGCCAGGGAGAAACAACGCTTCAGCATTTATCCTGTCAATCGCTCTCAGAATCTTATGTTTCAATCCGATCACCTCTCATTATTCTAAACTCCAGAGAGTACAGGCCCAATCCATCTGAGTTCGGTTCTCAATGTTCTGCTCAGTTGTATTCACTTTGTGTTCACTTTTTTAAACTTCCCTGTAAATTGTTTTCTATGACTTTGTTAATAAATCTGGAATCACAAATAAACTAACTTGGAATTTTCTCTGTTTATTTCTCCATGGCTCCATTTTCCCTGTCACACTGTGTTTTGTTTACCTGACAGGAATGTTTCACCCGTCCTGTCTGGGTTGTGATTGAAACCAAGTCTCATTGGTGAAAGACCCACTGCGCCACCCAGTGTCCCTGGTGTAAAGACACCTCTACCGCTGCCTTGTTGTATCCGGTCCCAGAGGCGCAATTACTGCACAGCGACCAGATGCACCATGCAGCATCCTCGAATATTATGGTCTGTCGCAGTCACATGGCAGGTTCTATCAAAGAGCAGGACTCTGCTCCATCACAGCTTGTCACATTTCAGTACACGACAGAGTAAGTTTCCCTCTACAGTGTCCCATAGAAATCTCCTAGGGCAGGTACAGCATGGGATTGATATAAGGTAAATGCCCCTATACACTGTCCAATCAAATACTCACAGGGCAGGTAAAGCACGCATTAGATACAGAGTACAGCTCCCTCTACACCGACCCATCAAACATTCCAAGTGCAGGGAGAGCACGGTTAGATATAGAGTAATGCTCCCTCTACACTGACCCATCAAACTCTCCCAGGGCAGGGAAAGCATGGGTTAGATACAGAGTAAAGCTCCCTCTACACTGATCCATCAAACTCTCCCAGGGCAGGGACAGCACGGGTTAGATACAGTGTAAAGCTCCCTCTACACTGACCCATCAAACTCTCCCAGGGCAGGGACAGCATGGGTTAGATACAGAGTAAAGCTCCCTCTACACTGACCCATAAAACTCTCCCAGGGCAGGGACAGCACGGGTTAGATACAGTGTAAAGCTCCCTCTACCCTGACGAATCAAACTCTCCCAGGGCAGGTACAGCACGGGTTAGATATAGAGTAAAACTCCCTCTACAGTGTCCCAGCAAAAGTCGCAGGGCAGGGATATCACTGGTTCGAAATCTGACACAAACACCGTGCACAACCTTGGGGAATCATTCCCAGAGCCCGGTGGTTTTC